>NW_006399880.1:4776170-4817973 GCF_000299155.1 Elephantulus edwardii | reverse complement strand
CAGAATGTGGAAACTATCAAACAATATCATTAATCACATACAACCAAAATACTGCTGAAGATCATTCAAAAACAGCTAGACTAGTACATAGAGAGGAATTACTAGAAGTTCAAGCAGGATTTAGAAGAGGCCATGACACCACGGAGAACATTGCTGATGTCGGAAGGATCCTGGCTGAAAGTAAAGAATACCAGAAGAAAGTCAATTTATGCTTTATGGACTATGCCCGGGCATTTAACTGTGTGGACCATAACAAGTTATGGCTGACATTGAGAAGAGTGGGAATTCCAGAGCACTTAATTGTGCTCATGCGAAACCTACACCTAGAACAGAGCAAGGGAACATTGCATGATTTAAAATTAAGAAGGGAGCACATCAGGACTATATTCTCCCTCCATACCTATTCAATCCGTATGTTGAGCAAATTATTTGAGGACTTAGACTCTGTGAAGAAGAATGTGGCATTAAGATCAGAGGAAAAGTCATCAATAACCTGCGTTATGCAGATGACACAACTTTGCTTGCTGAAATTGAGGAGGACTTGAAGCGCTTGTTGCAGAAGTTAAAAAAAAAATATAGCTTTCAATATGGATTCCAAAGATTCTTACCACTGTACTGTTAGGCAACATCATGACAGATGGAGAAAAGATTGAAACTGTCACCAACTTCATCTTACTTGGATCCACAATTAACACCTTGGCACCAGCAGTCAGGAAATCAGGAGATGTATCACACTGGGAAAGTCTGCAGTTAGAGACCTCTCCAAATTATTGAGTAATGATGTCAGTTTGAAGACTGCAATGCATCTGATCACTTACTGTGCATCTGAGAGCTGGACAGTGAATAAGAATGACAGAAGACAGATTGTTGCCTTTGAGCTGTGGTGTTGGAGAAGAGTACTGAACATCCCACGAACTGTCAAAAGAACAAATATATGTCTTGGAGAAGGTGCAGCCAGAGTGCTCTTTGGAGGCAAAGATAATCAGGCTTTACTCCACGTACTTTGGGCATGTTGCTAGGAGCAGTTACTCCTTGAGAGGGACATGATGCTTGGAAAGGCAGAGGGTCTTTTGACAGTTCGTGGGATGTTCAGTACTGTTCAACACCACAGCTCAAAGGCATCAATTCTTCTTCTGTCATTATACTACTTTGCTTTGTGTTCTCAAGCTGCCCTTAGAAATCTTCTGTTCAGCACAGCAATCCTTTTTCCCTTCTTGTTTTTGCTTCTTTTCATTCCAATGCAAATTTCAGTCTCTTCTGACATTCATCTTGATCTCTTTTTTTCTTTCTTCCTTGTTGTGAAATTTGTCTTTCCATATGGCTTTTCTAGCATTATTTGAGTGTGGTTGACTGACCATGTGGGTAAGCAGAAACTATGCAAATGGGCATGTTAGCTTATCCACAAGAAGATTGACTATCTACCATTGCATAAGATGATTGGCCAGTCTCAACAATCTACAAGAGAATAGTTTAGTCTCGCCAATAAATTGAATAGCTCTAGCAGTAGGGATAGGATCTTCCCTAACTCTACTGCGAAAGTGAAGATGAAAGAGACCTTCCCACCCTAGTAAAAAGGAAGCAGGAAGATGTAGAACATGCTTCAAGACAGCAGCATCAGCCATGGCTGAACTAGGAGCCTGATAGAAGATAGTGATACGAGATGAGACCTTGGAGGCAGGGGGTGGAGGGAGCCAATATTGTCAAGACTGAGAACTTTGTTGGACAATTGAGGCGGGAGGGCCAATATTGGCAGGATTGAAAACTCAGGAACCACTGGCTTCAAGGTATGAGGCTTGAGATTGAGGTACCTGCATGCACATTTCAGGAGCTCTCTTGTCTGTAATGTTATTGATATGAATTATAACCTTTTGACTTCTCCAATACTTGAGCTATCACACTGTATTTTGAACTCAGCAAAGAAATAATACTGGTGTTGGGATTAGTAGAACAAGGTATTAGAGTATGAGGGGAGGGGTATGTCTGACCTCATGGGAATTAGTTTTAAATTTTTTATGCTGTTGAAAGGGACAGTTTCCCTTTGTGAAACTGATAAAATTCAAATATGGCCATTTTCACGTGGTTCTTCCTCTTTTACACCTGTCTTTGTAGTGAGTGACTTTTTACTTTTCACACATTCATTCCACAGTTCATCTAGTCTTTGGTCATTAGTGTTCAATGTGCCAAATCTATTTTAAGATGGTTTTTCAAATTTTTATTTTTTTTATTCAGTTGGAATACACTCAAGACCATGTTTTGATTGTCCAAGGACTTGTTTTCATTGTCTTCTTCAACTTGAAGATGCATTTGGGTCGTTGATAGTCTGTTCTAGACAATCAGTGACTGGGTTTTGACAGCTGATACTGAGCTTCTGCAGTGGTTCTTTCCACACATATAGTCAATCGGAATTCTGTGTGGAGTCCATTAGATGAAGTATCATTTTTTCAATGTTTTTAAAAATTCCTATAATGCTGAGATAATCATTATACTTGAAGCAAAAATGTTTCCTACAGTCTTCAAACCAAACAACACTTTGGCTTACTAGGTAAGCACTTTTAAAAATCATTTATATAAGATCAAATGTTGTTGGTGCTGTTATTGTTGTTATGTGTCATCGAGTCACTTGTGACCCTTTGCAACTCTAAGTACAACACCTCTGAATGCTCTCTATCTTGACCCAATTTCATTGCAACTCCTACTTCTTTTATCCCAGTCACTGAGTCAATCCATCTCATCCAGGATCTTCCTCTCTTACACTGTCCCTCACAAACAGACAATAGTAACTCAAAAGATTAGCTAGAAGCCACAGGAACTAGATGAGTTTATGTTAATGTGGAGGAAATGTTCAGAAAACAAGGGTGAGATTAATTACACAACTAAAAGAATATCATTATTATCACTAATAGGTCCATTTAGAAACTGTTGGATTGGTGTTTATTTTGTATGTATAATGGTTTAAATTTTACTCTGCATATTCTCAACAGCAACAAAAGAATTTTTTTTTCAGGAATGCTTAGAATGCCATAAAACTATACACAAAAGGAGGCAAGAACATGGAAAACATGACATCCCAGGTGATAGGTTGGGTAGAAGAAGCATTTAAGTGGGATCGTGTTATTGTTGTTGAGTGCCATCAATGTGATACCAACTCATAGACTCATAGGAACCCAATGTTCAATAGATCTAAACTTTGTTCAATTGTTCACAATCTTCACAATCTCCACTGTGCATAAATCCATTGTTTCAGTCACTGTTAAGAATCCTTCTCTGCTGTCAGTATGATGGCAAATCAACCAAAGACTGTGCCAAAAAAATTGGAGGAGAAGGAAATCATGACTAAGCCATCATCATAGCTTGCAAATCAAGATTCAGAAGGAGCCTGGCTCCATGAGACACTGTACTGTGCACAGACATTTTCCACGTAAATTCTCTACAGTCCTGTCTCCAAACCCACCCCTAGAATCTTAGTATATAGTTAAGAAACCATGGATAAAAACCAAACCTACAGGTGGGCTCTGGTGGCCTAGTGACAAGAAGCTGCACTGCAATCCCAGAGGCACACGGTTCGAATCCACCAGATGCTCTGCTGGAGAAGGAAGAACAATCTCCTCCTGTACCAGTCAGATCTGATTTGATGGTACACACAAAAAAGTAATAAAATATAAAAAAAAGCAACAAACCAAACCTACTGCTGTGGAGTTGGTTCCAATTTATGGTGACCCCAAACCATGGCTATCTCCTGAATTAATAGTGGGGAATTGGTTAGGTGGTATGCTCTGTTATAGGACTTTCTGTTCATGAAGACAAGTTGACAGACGGTCCTGAGAACGGACCCCCCAGCCTGCTTGGCTGTGCTCCCACCATGTTTTCACCCTCAGCATTCAACATAGTTCATGAAGATCATATCTTTTCACTGATGATTTTTTTATAATTTTTATATAACAAAATACATATTCTATTTATAACTTAGAAGTATAAAGCATATGAATGAACTACCTAAAGTAAAATATTTATCTATTGCCTTTCAGTATTTTTACTTCACATTCATATGTAGCTATAAAATTATTCAATTGATTTTTATCATTCTCCTCCCCTTCAATTTTCAGCTTTATTGAAATGGCAGAACATTCTTTTTTTTTTTTTTTTTGTTAGGAACAATTTAGTTGACTCGCAATGTTGAATATTTCACTGGAAACAAAACCTCAAGTATTTCATTTGCATACCATATACACATTTTTATCAAATATCTGTTTTCTTTTCTTTATTCCTGAGTTTAGGTCACTACAAATACATGAGAATTACTGACTTTCTCCCTCTCCTTTTGTATAATTATGACATGTCATCATGTTAATGCTATATTATTTTCACAGATTTTTGAATGATTAGTGGGCTGTTAATTTAGTGATGACCATGGTGTCTCTGTTAGTATCACAATGTAAATGACTCAATATACCAATGTATTTCAATAATTAAAATATTTTTTAATCCCTCTTTAAAAAAAAAAAAGAATGGATGCCTTTGGACTGTGGTGTTGACAATGAGTTTTGAATGTCCCATGGACTGTCGAAAGAACAAACAAATCTGTCTTGGAGGAAGCACAGCCAGAGTGCTCCTTAGAGACAAGGGTGGGGAAACTGTCTCACATACTTTGAGTACGTTGTGAGAAGTGACTAATTCTTAGAAAAAGAAACCAAGCTGGAAAAGACTCAGTGAAAGAGAGGATGACCCTCAAGGAGGTGGGTTGACACAGTCTATCACAGCCACCACCTGTGAGCGTGAGCATGATGGAAATCTCTTTGAAGGTCAGGAGAGGTCCAGGTTCAGACGTGTTGTTCACAGGGTCATGTGAGTCGGTCAACTCAGCAGCATCTAACAACATTTTCAAAGTATCTGAGCTGAAGCTTTGCCATCCTTGACTTCAGGAGCACTCTGGCTACATTTTTCCCAAGACATACAGGTTTGTTCTTTTGACAGTCCATGGGATATTCAGTTTTCTTCTCCAGCACCACAATTCAAAGCCATTAATGTTGTTAGGAGAGGCAATTCCTTGGAAAGGGGTTATGCTTGGAAAGGTGGAGGGTCAGTAAAAGAGAGAAAGACCTCCAGTGAGATGGACTGACACAGAGGATGCAACAATGGGGTCAGGTATATCAGAGATGGTGAGGATGGCCAGGATTCGGGCCTGTTGTTCATAGTGTCGCTTATGAGTCTTACTCAACTTGGCAGCACCTAACAACAACAACTCCTTGCTCCTCACTAGTCATAGTCTGAGTTCTTTCCAACCCAACAGGCTCATTGTCTAGCAATATATAAACAATATTCCATTGCTATTCATAGATTTTTGAGGGGTCCATTATTTCAGAAGTGGTTGGCCAGTCCTGTTTCTTAATCTGGCAGCTCTCAGAAACCTGTCCACCCAGGGTGACCCTATTGATATTTGAAATACAGCACCAGTGGCATAGCTACCAGCATCACAGCAACACCAAACCTCCACAGCACAGAAAACTGGCAGGTAAAACGTAACTAAACATCATGTGGTTAGACCTAAGATATATATCTATTTCTTTGAATGGTGCATTGAATGGTTTGCAGGCTCCAAGTCCCTGGGTAGTGTAAACAAGTAAGCAGTTACACGTGAAAGGGCTGGTCATTAGAACCAGCCTTGAGGTGCTCGGGAAGACAGAGAGCTGCTCATCTGCTCTGAAGGGTCGTAGCCTCGGAAGCCCTTACTTAGATGGTAGCAGTTCTCTTGTGCACTAGGGCGGTCACCATGTGTCAACATGGACTACTCAAAAGCGGCAGCAACAGTATAAAAATTAATTTACTATATGAATAAAGAAAAGTAAAACATGAATAGACCAGTGATAAGATTAGCTCATGAAAAGTTTAACAGGGGAGCATGTAATAAATGTTGGCTAGGATGCGGTGAGACAGGAACTCTTATACATTGGTGGTGGGATTGTAAAATGGTACAACCATTCTGGGAGGCAGTTTGGCACTTTCTCAAAAAGCTGAGCATACAAATTCCATATGACCCAGCTATTCACTATTTGGAATGTGAGAACTGAGACACAAATGGAGACTTATGCACCAGTGTTCATAGCAGCACTGTTCACCATCGCAAGAACATGGCAACAGCCCAAATGTCCAACCACAAATGAATGGGTTGAGAAGTTATGGTACATTCACACAGTGGAATACTATGCAGCACGCAGGAGCAATAATGTTGTAAATTATTACCTAACTTGGGAGAGACTGGAGATCATTATGCTGAGTGAACTAACTCAGTCCCACAAGGATAAATATTGTATAAAACCATTATTGTAGAATGAGTATAAGGATCCAAGGGGAGAGGCTGGAAGCAGAGAGATGAGGATGTGCAGCAGGAGGGAGGATTAATCATTGGGTTGTACAATTTGATGGGTGGGGAGATGAGGAAAATGGAAAGAATTTGTTCAAATTTGTATTCAAATTTTGTAAATAAACTAGTAGAAAATTTTAAAAAATCGCTCATGAAATAAGAATTAGATCCGGTTTTGTCTTCCTGAGCTCTTATTTTAAAACAAAAGGATAAGTGTGATTTGCACCCAGCATATAGGAAGTGTTCAGTTAGTGTTACCTGGCGTTCTTGGAGGTTTTCACTGTTATCTGCACATCCAGGTGCCCCTAGTCAGAGGTCTTCTCTGGACCAGCAATGGCACAAGTCTCTTAAACTCAGACTTCTGAGAAGTCAAAAGCCCCAAGCCCACTTACCCTTCGGGCTGAGCACTCACTCCAGGAATAAGCTGCATTGTCTCCATCAATGAACACCAGCTCATTCATGAACTGAGAAATGTTCGCAGGAAGCTCGCAGCTCCTTCAGCAAGCTTCAGAGGAAGGGGATTCCTATAGAAGAAGTTCTGAAATCATTACAGAGAGGACTAGGGGGAAGCATGGTAGGTAATTGTGCAACAATGAATGATTTTTAAAAAGAAAAGTGGAGGAGGGGAAAGGAGGGCCAGGGGGTAAAATGTGCAACAATAAATGAATGAAAATCTAACTTGTTTGTAAATGTTTGTTAAAATCACAATTAAAATTTCATTTAAAGAAAGTTCAGAAGATATGACAACGTAACAATTGAAAAGTTAACCCTAGATAGAGTTAAGTCTAGGCTTGAAACTTAGTTCTGCTGACTTTGTGCCCTTAGATAAATGACTGAGCCTCTCTGGGCCCTATTTAGCTCTTTTGTTAAGTAGGGCATAAAAATACTAAACTACCTCCCAAGGTCATTATAAGGATTAAATGAGCTAATCCGTGCAAAATGTTTAGTATAACACCTGGAACATCACTTAAGAGCTCATAAATACTAGCTATGTTTACCATCAGGTGTCTCAAGGCTGCTTCTGTTTCCCCTAGCCTCTAATGAAGGAGATGGCACAATGGGAAGCAGCTGTCATTTTGTGTATCGGGTGAGCATGTGTGTGTCACAGCCTTCCACTTCCTCCTGGAACCATTTCCCCTGTGAACTAAACAGGGAGGAATCTGCAGACAAAGGAACAATTCTGGGAGAGCCCAGTCCCACAGCCAAAAGTTATTTCCTTGGAAGCCATTGACTCGTCTCCACCCCTCCTGAAAGCAGAACACCCCTCCTTAGTCTGGAAACACCTTGATAAAAGGAAGCCCCGAGTTTTCCTGCAGTAGTCCTGAGCTGGGAAACATGGCGGCTCTGAAGCTAGGTCCTCTTGTCATGGACCAGAAGAAACTGGCAGAGCAAGGAAGAAAGGCAGAGCAATTAGGAAAGTCTTTGAAGACACAGGCCTTCTTTGAGCTGCTCTCTCTGGTCTGACTCTTGGATAGAGTTATTGTTGTTTATAATTTCAGAGCGCTCTTTTGGCCTAGTGGATAGAAAGTGATGCTACCAAGCCAAAGGTGGGTGATTTTAATCTGCAGCCCTGAGGCCTGGTTTTAATAGTTTTTGCTCAAACATTCTTCTAAGTGGTATGGCCCTGGTCTGTCCATTTGCTGTACAGAGGTAATTCATGGTTGGTGTAATGCTAAACATTGTAACACTGATGTGTCCAATGTGATAATGGTTACCCATGGTGGACAGTGCTTGGTGGAGCTTCCCGATTAAAACAAGATTGGAAGCATCCACTTTCTAAAGAGCTTGCCTCCAGAAACCCTATGAACCTGGAGAAAGCATGAAAGTTATACAAGTGTTCAGATCTTTCATTCGCAGGGTTGCTATGAGTATTCTATGACTTGATGGCACTTAACAACAACAACAACAACGTCACCCAGAAATGATCCTATGTCAAATTTTACCACTGGCCCACAACCCCATGTTGTCTAACTTCCCCATCTTCCTAAAACTAACAATTAATTCTGAGAACTGTGCTAATTCTTCCATCCCTAATAATAATCATCCCAGTAGTTTACAAACCTTTCACCAACCATTGTGGTGTTTTGTTTTGTTTTTACAGAGATTCCCTTTTCACAGAAGAGAAAAATAAAATAATGCTCAGAGAGGTTAGATACCCAAATTTACAAAATATTGTATGTGGAAGGAGTTAGATTCTGAACCAAGTGTTCTGGAACTAAATCCCCAATTCTTCCCATTATCCCTTACCACCACCCTTCCTCATGAATGTTTCTGTATTTCTATCCTGTGGAGTCAAACGTGTTCTATTCTCTTCAGCATAAAAGGATATTCAATTTCCTGCAATCACTGTAATTAACACACACAAAAGCCTTCCAGGGTGACCTCACGAGCCTTGCTCTCTCTTTCACACACAGGAGCTATATTTAACTCCTGGAAAGCAGTGAGCACTAAAGCTTTGGCTCCACAGCTGAGGTTTCTTCTCTATTGCTTTTTCCATCTTTTCCAGGCTGGGTGAAACATGGTCTTTCTTATACACCCTGGTACACACGCCAGGACAACAGGAAGTGTTTGTTTTAGTGATAAACAATGCTGTCTCCCCCGACGTTCTGCCCACTGTTTGGCCTTCACTTGGACTCAGAAGTGCTTATAAATTCAAAGGAAGGAAGCAAGGCGTCCGCTTGGCCCAGCTGGGTGGATTTGCAGCAACTTGGAGAAGACTGGGCAAAAGAAAGATTTCTAAACCCATAAAATGAAGGGCAGCTCCACCAGCCTCAGCTGCGTTGCTGGTGTCCGGCTCTCTTAGGGACTTGGACAGAAGCTTCTGAAGGAGCACTAGGGAAAGCGTAACTAAGAAGCCCCTCCAACATCTTTCCATTTCCTAGGTCTCAGTCTCCACACCTGTGAAATGGGTAACCTGCTTTAACCTTACAACTAAATCATGGAAACGATACATAGGTTGTTTTTGTTACATGCCATCCAATTGTAGAGGATCATAGCGACCCTATGAATGAAAGACCTGAACACTTGTATAACTTTCATCTTTTCTTCAAGGTTCATAGAGTTTCCAGGAGGCAAGCTGTTTCTGAGGCAAGCTATTTCAGAAGTGGATGCCATTCCTGCTTCCAAAATGATACATGTAGAGCTCTCATATGTAACAACTGGTTTACAGTACTAGCTGAGCAAAATGGAAGTAGCTAACATTTTGAAGTGTGTACTATGATCCAGATACAGTTCTAAGCACAACCATGTATATTAGCCCTCCCATTCCCACTGATGAGGTAGATATGCTCATATATAGCGTCCATGATGTTTGTTGTTCATCAGACACAAGAGAGTTATGCAAACGTCTCAAAGGTAACCAGCTAGGAAGTGGAAAAACCAGTAAACCAGTTGCCCTCAAATCAATTTAACTGAAATACATTTCATGTGTATCAGAGTAGAATTGTGCTTCATAGGGCTTACAGTGGCAGAGTTTTTCAAAAATAGTTTACCAGGTCTTCCATCCAAGGGACGTCTGGATGAACTCCAGCTTTTACCCTTTCGGTTAGCATGCAAGTGTATTAACCATTTGTATCACCCAGGGACTCCAGAAAGTGGGAGAGCAGGTCTTAAGATAGAATCACTTAAGATGTGCAGTGTTACTTTTTAGTTATCATTACTTCTTTAGATATCATTATTTTTGTTGTTATTGTGTACCGCAGAGTCGGAACCAACCCATAGCTGACCCTCTGAGGCAGTGAATGGCATGGGAGGAGATTGCCTATTTTTCTCTCATGGAGCAGCTGGTGGTTTCAAACCATATGCCTTTAGGATTGCAGCCCAATTTCTTGCCACTAGGTCACCAAAGCTCCTTTCAATATCATTACCGTATTTCAATGAGTGTTAATTATTCTTTCTCAGTCTGTGTGTTATGATAAAAATCCCTAACTTCAAAATGTGCTTGCTTGAATCAACTGGCAGTGGTGTTCACATGAGAGCTACAAAGTCAACAAAGCAGGTTATGTTGGGTGCTCTGCCAAGTGAAAAATGGGTCTCTGCTTCCTTTTGTTTCCAGTGCTTTTTGTTGCCTTTCCGTCCCTCTTGTGATACTGAGCCCCTGTGATGACAGACATGGTTTAAAATCACATGCACTAGGTTCTTGGAATTTATCAACTCCTAAAAGAAAATCGTGATAAGGTCATAGATTCATAGGTTATTCATAGGGTCTCCGTGAGTCATACTCGATTCAATGGCCCTTCACAGCACAAGAAAATATTTGCTTCAGCAATTCATTCATTCAACAAATACTTACCGAGCACTTAAACTCTGTGTCAGGTACTAGCAAAGGTGGTTGGTATCCCTGCTTCATGAAGCTCAAGCTTAAGGGGAAGAAGGGCTAACACTAATGGAGTAAATCATGCATATTGTTGTTTTTGTGCTGTGGGGTCAGAACTGACTCATAGCTGACTCTCCAGTAGGTGCTCAGGGACCACACTGGAGGAAACTGCCCATCTTTCTCCCAGAGCAGCTGGTGGATTTGAACTGCGTGCCTTTGGGTTGTCAGCAGAACCACTAAGCCACCAGAGCTAAAGGAAATACATATGTAAATGTAAACTTTTACAATAAGAAGAGGCACAGGGAGACACTCTACATACTATTATAGCATAAAAGAGGGGAATGGATGTGGTTGAGAAGAAATGCTATTCCTAAAGGAGTCATGAGTCGAGAGCTTAAGGAAAGCAGGCACTACTGGTTGGAGGGGAGGAGGGATTCTAACCACCAGAGTGAACAGCATATGCAAAGGCTTTTGCTAGAAAGCTGGGCGGAAAACTGGAGGGAAACCTAAAGAGAGGTCTCCCTGAGAGAGACTGTAGGGTATGAGGACTACAAACATTTAGGTCACAGTTAGCAGAGAGGTCTGGTAGCCTAGTCTGTCAGGGGTTGTGCTCTGTATCTCCCAACCCAAAGGCAAGCAGTTCTAATCCACCAACTGCTCTACAGAGAAAGATGTACAGTCTTCTTCCAGGTAATTTATAGCCTCTGAAAAAACCAGCAAGAATTTTTGGTATTTTGGGTGTGGTGTGGTTTTTTGTTTTTTTGATTTTTTTTTTTTTTTACTAAGCGTACTTTCCTTTCTAAGGTTTTTTGCCTCCTTGTCATTATAAAGAGTTGTACCCCTAAGATGCTAGCTTGTTCAAACACAGAATACAGAAAATCATCATTGAGTTGGAACCAATTCATAGTTGGCCCCTCCACTGGCTCTCCAAGACTATACATTTTATGGAAGGAAATTGTCCTCATCAAAACTCTCTCGTGCTGTTGAGCCTGACTTGTAGCAGACCCTCCATTGTGATAAAGGCTGTAAATCACATGGGAGGAGACTGCCCATCTGTCTCCCACAGAGCTGCAGGGCTGGGGGTGAGGATTCGAACTACTGGTGAGGTGTAGTCTGTGGGTAAGCAGTGCAACTCCCTCTAAGTTATGCCACCAGGACTCTTTAGCATACAGAGGGCATCTCTAAAACCATAAACATTTGAAAAGTGATGCGTTGGCTGTTTCTCCAGAACAAGAGCCTTTCTGAGATGGAAATTAGGTCATTGTGTATTTAGAAATAAACATGGGAATCTGAGTAAACCATAAGCAAAATTGCAGGCCCTTGGTAAAGCCACATTCTGACAATGTGTCATATTTTCCATTTTTAAATGGTGATGGCTGCGTTTTCTGTCTCTGAAAACAAAGAGACTTGAGTTATCTTTGTCTTCTCTTTTCAAAGAACCTTGTCAAATAATAGGTGGGGAGGGGAGAGCCTGCTATTTCCCCCCACTGCTTTGCATTTAATGAAATTGTAACTTGCAAGCTGTTGCCAAGCATGGTTCTAAAGACCATGCCTGCAAGGTGCACGGGGCATGGGGACAGGATCCGTGTGACAGAGCACTCAGCACTGCCCACCCCCACCAGGCAGGTGCCAATATGGGCTTGATATTATGCTCCTGCTTTGCTGAGGTTTCATTATTCACTTCTCTTTTGTCATGGAAATTCGACTCCTTTGCCTTCCAGTTCTCTAAATAAATCCCTGCACTGGAGTCCTTCCTGGATGTGATAAGCACCTTGGCTTGGAGGTGTCACTTGGGCTGTATCAGTGTCCTGGGAGCAAGTGACAGTACTGCCTGTGTGCAGCATCATTTCTGCTACAGAACATCTTATGTTTCTTTCATTTAGTGGGAAGAGTGGAGGAACAGAAAAAATTGATCTTCATCTAAGTTGGATAGTCACCAGGAACAATAAGCACTTACTAGTCTAAATGTATATATATTAGATAGATAGATGATAGATAGCTGATAGATAGATAGATAGATAGATAGATAGATAGATAGATAGATAGATATTGATTTCTAATTTTGTTTGGCAAAACTTTTCACATCCCCAGAAATGGTTTTCTCCTGTCTTGGGTTTCTGTGCCTGCCTATTTCACTTGGTGAAAAACTGAAGACTTCTAAGCAATGATCAGGCCATTTCTTCCTGGTTTTACCCCCTTGGAATTCACTGAACCTTCCTAAGGCTCAACTAAGCCAGACAAGATCAGTGAAATCGATTGGTAATATAAACTGTGGACATAAGAAGACACTGTTGATGGCCTGATCGGCCCTCAGGAGGCAGAGACGGCATGGGTGGCAGTGGGGTGTGTAGGAAAAGCAGGGTTCTGAGGAGAGAGAGAAGGCGGTGAATAAGAAGTTTCCTATCTGGGGTTGGCAGGGGCAGGGCTCCTGGGTTCTGCCACAGCCCCAAGGCCTGGACAGTGTTGGTCCTCAAGATCAGACTGGGACTCACCCTGCATGAGTGAGAGTCCTCAGGTGTGAGTCCTAAGGGAGCCGGCTGACTGTCAGGGCCAGGCCAAGCACCGTCCGCCTGATGGAGCTTGTGGAGCTCTGCCTATCCCCCTGACCCCAAAACCTTCCCCTCTGTGCCTCCCACAGAAGCTTTGGCGGGCTTGTGGATAAGAAGTTGTGCAAAGACAAGAGGTTCAAATCCACCAGATACTTGAAGGGAGAAAGACAAACAGTCCCCTCCTATGTTATTTACAGCCTTTGCATTCCTGCTATCAGGTGAAAATGAGTGAATAAGTGTCCTCCACTGCACTGAAACTTTACTGCTTCTTGTTGTTAGGTCGCCACAAGTCAAGTATGACTCATAGTGACCCTATGAAAAGTAAATCTGAATGTTCTCCTATCTATCCTGTGCCATCCTCACAATCTCTGACACACTTGAGCCCCTAGCTGCATCACTGTGTCAGTCATCTAGTTGGGGGTCTTCCTATCGTTACTTGACCCTCCACCTTTCCAAGCATATTGTCCCTTTCTAAGAAGTAGCCTCTCTTGCCAACATGTCTACAGTATGAAAGACAGAACTTTATCTTCTTTGCCCTCAATGAGCATGCTGGCTGTACTTTCCCCAACACATATCTGTTTGTTCTTTTAGCAGTCCATGGGATACTCACTAGCCTTCTCCAGCTCCATGACTCTAAGGCATGAATTGTTCTTCTGTCATCCTTATTCATTGTCCACCCCTATGAGTCACAGCCAACTTGACAGCACATAACAACAAGAAGCAGTAACAAGTGATTGAAAAGCTATGGCCTGAATCAGACATAGGTACCTTAGTCTTCAAGCTGCTATCATTGCTCTTAAGTATTTTGGAGAAGTTCCTAACAGCAGACTAGCCCAGTGCAGTGTGTTTCCTAATTTCTCACTGGCGATGCCAAGGGTATTGTTTGTTTATCCAAGCAAGATGAATAAAAAGAGAATAAAGAATAAAATATATCCTTATCTTTTGCTTTAAAATAAAAATAAAATTGAGAAAAAATAAAGAATAAAAAGAGAAAAACTTGCTCAGCATTTCTCAAGTTGCAAGAACTGAAAAACAAAATCAAGTCTTGAGTTATAACGTTGAGAGATGCTATGGGCACACTCTTAAATGATCCAGGAAGAAGATGGAAGGAATACATAAAATCACTTTACCAAAAATAATTAGTCGACACTGAAAAATTTCAAGAAGTATCATGTAAACAAGAACCAATGATAAATGAAGGTAGTCTTATACTTTGACAGGTGCTGAATCAGGATCCAAGTTTCAGTGTTTGAAAGATATTCTACCAGAACATACTAAAAAAAAAACCACCTTCAAACTCATTGCCTACCCATCACTAACCCTCCAGGAGACTTTCAGAGGCAGTAAGTCTCACTGGAGGAGAACTTCCCATCCTTCTCCCATGGAGCAGCTTATGGATTTGAACGGCATGCTTTTGGGATCTCAGTGCAGCTTCTTCCCCCTAGGCCACGAGACCCACTTCAAGAGCTCTGGTGGCATAACCCATATCAAGTTGTTCTAACCCAAAGGCATCACTGTCAATTCAGATTCCCTGGTGGCTCCAACTCAGTGGCAATGATTTACAGTCCCTCAAAACTTACTAGAGAGTCAGCTATGAATCAGTTCTGACTTGACAGCAATGAGTTTGAGAGTTTTTTTAGTATGTTCTGGTAGAATATCTCTCAAAAACTGAAACTTGGATCCTGATTCAATACTTGTCAACGTATAAGACTACCTTGAACCCACTGCCATCAAATCAATGGCAACTCTTGGCTACCCTCAATCAGATTGCTGAGACTATAAATCTATCTAGGAGAAACCTGCCTACATTTCTACAGGAGAAGCTGGTGAGTTGGAACTCCCCACCTTTTCTTTGTTGTTGTTGTGTGCCATCCAGTCACCCTGCCCTGCCCTGAGCCAGTCTCACTGACTCCAACACACCTACCACCATTTCCCCAATTGCTGTATCAATCCATATCATCTGGGTTCTTCCTTTCCTGAACTGTTCCCCCACCCTTCCAAGCATAATGTCCTTCTCCACGGATAGGTTCCCCCTGGTCATGGGCCCAAAGTATGTGAGACGGAGCTTCAAAATCCTAGCTTCCAAGAAGAAACTTGGTTTCACCCTCTCCAAGACAGACTTATTGTTTTCTTGGTGGTCCATGATATGTTCAAGACTCTTCTCCAGCTTCACAATTTGAAGGCATCAGTTCTTCTTCTGTCATCCTTAGTCGTTGTCCAGCTCTCTGATGCATAGCAAGTAATTGTGAAGACCATGACCTGGACTAGGCACACTTTATTCTCTAGACTGACATCATTGCTTTTCAGTCCTCTGGAGAGGTCCCTGACAGCAGATTTTCCCAGTGCCATTTGTCTTTTAATCTCCTGACTGCTGGTGCTAAGACTATTGATTGTAGAGCCAAGAAAGCTCTAACTATTAAAGACCTCAGTCTCTTCTCCGTCTATTATGGTGCTGCCAATTGGCCCAGTGATGAGAATCTTTGTCTTCTTGATGTTGAGCTTCAACTCATATTGAAGACTACAGTCTCTGACCTTCTGCAGCAAGCACTTCCAAATTATCTATTCTGCCTATAGATTGAAAAGATATGGAGACAGGATGCATCCCTACCACACACCTTTGTAAGTAACAAGATAATACCCATACACATACAAGAAAAATCTGTTAATACCACTGTCATTCGTATTTATGTGCCAACAATAAGAGCCAAAGAGGAGAACATAGATGATATCTACCAACTGTTGCAATCAGAAATCAATAAAACATGTAACCAAGATGCATTAGTAATAATGGGTGACTGGAATACAAAAGTTGGGAACCAGGAAGAGGGATCAGTAGTTGGAAAATATGGACTTGGTGACAGAAATGAGGCTGGGAATAAAATGTTTTAATTATGCACAATCAATGACTTATTCATTACAAATACCTTTATAAGAAGCATAAACATAGGCCATTCACATGAATTTCACCTGATGGGATGAACAGGAATCAGACTGGTTCCATCTGTGGAAGGAACCATTGGAGAAGTTCAATATCAGCAGTGAAAACTAGGCCAGGTGCTGATTATGGAAAAGACGATCAACTACTCATATGCAAGTTCTAATTAAAGTTAAAGAAGTTTAAATAATATCCACAGGAATAAAAATTTTATCTTGAGTCTATCCCCACCCAAATTTAAAAACCAACTCAGGAACAGGTATGAGGCCTTGAACACTAATGAGACCTTTCCATTGGCAGCGCAGTAAATTGGGCATAGTGCCACTCCAGCAGGACGTACCACCTAGGCCTCCTAGACTGTTGTTGTGTGCTGTTGAGTCAGAACCCACTCATAGTTGACCATCCAGTGGCTGTTCAGAGGCTGTTCATAGAATGGGAGGAGATTGCCCATCTTCCTCCTGAGGAGCAGCTTGTGGATTTGAACTGCCTACCTTTGAGTTGGCAGAGCAACTTCTTACCACTGTGCCACCAGTGCTCCTTGTTAAAGTGCAGATTCTTGGACCCTTATATAAAATCTGTTGTTGTTGATTGCCATGGAGTCGAACACAGCTCATAGCAACCCTATGAAGAAAAGGCCTAAAGCCTTTCTATAACTATCAACATTTATCATAGAGTTTATGGAGGCATGTTGTTTAGTTGCCTTCAAGTTGACACCAACTCATGTGTGTCTGGATAGAACTGTATTTTCAGTGACCAATTTTGAACAAGTCGATTGCCAGACATTTCTTCTAAAGCACCTCTGGTGTACTTGGACCTGAAGTCTTTCGGTTGAACAGCCAGACACACATTAACTATTTGTAACATCTAGAGATTCCTGGCTCTCAATAGCTGTCCACTGAACCACAGTCTGGATGGAAGGGCTGAAAATCTTCGTTTCTAACAAACCCACTGAGAAAGTCTTATTCTTACTGAAGTTTGAAGCTGTTACATGATAGACTGCTAACCAAAAATCTGGCAGTTGAGATCCACAACAGAGAAAGGTTTACGGCCTTGGGAAGTCTGAGTCAGACAACACAGGAATGGGTCTTGGGTCATGATGGTGTGTGAGTTCCAACCGAATCATTTGTCTTATACATTATGCTTCTAAGTTTCCTCCCTAAATTAAATTCTCTTGTGATTTTAATCCCTGTGACTCTCAAGCATTAAAAAGGAAGCTCTGGCAGCCTCGTGGGTAAGGAGGTGTGCTGCCAACCAAAAGGCAGACAGTTCAAATCTGCCAGCTGCGCTGAGGGAGAAAGCAGTAATGCTGGTGGTGTGGTCTACAGGAAAGCCTGCACTTCTCTGGTGCTTCACATCCACTGACAGCTTCTCAGAATAAAGATGACAGTCTCCGCCCACCCAATTTGCAGCCTTGGAAACCCAGTGGGGTCAACTTGACATCAGTGAGTAGCAGTAGGAGTTGTTGTTAGGTGCCGTCAAGTCAAATACGACTCATAGCAACCCTATGAACAGCAGATCTAAACCCTGTCCTGTCTGTGCCATCCTCAGACTTCCTGACACCCTCAGCCCATTGCTGCAGTCACTGTGTCCATCCAGCTAGTTGAAAGTCTTCCCCTCCTTCTCCGAGCCTCCACCTTTCCAAGCATCATGTCCCTCTCCAAGAATAGCTTCTCCCAGCAACATGCCCAAAGTCCATAAGATAAAGCTTTCTCATCTTTGTCTCCAAGGAGAACTCTGGCTCCACCATTTCCCAGATGTATCTGTTTGTTCTTTTGGCAGTCCAGAGGATATTCAGCCCTCTTCTCCAAGATCACAACACAAAGACATCAATTCTGTCACCCTTATTCACTGTCCAGCCTTCAGATGGGTAACAAGTGACTGAAAAGACCATGGACTGATTCAGGCATGTCTTGGTCCTCAAACTGACATCATTGCTCATCAATAATTTAGAGAAATCCCTGGCTACACACACCCAGTGCAGTACTTGTCCTGATTTCTTGACTGCTGGTACCAAGTGTATTGATTATGGATCCAAATAAGATGAAATCGTTGATCTTTTCAATCTTTTCTCCATCTATCATGGTGTTGCCTATTGGTCCTGTAGGGAGGATTTTTGTTTTCTTTTGTTGAGATGCAGTCCATATTGAAGGCTTCAGTGTTTATTTAACATGTCGGATTATGAAAATTGAATGACAGAAACTTCCCTGCAAACACTAGCTTCTCAGTTCTAAGGAATGGTGTTCGTGTGCACTCCCTCAATTCAGAGCAGCCTGACTCAGCTTTCTTCCACAACTGCCCGCGAGAAGTCTTTCATGAGTCTCCCTCAACTGTGTGCTGCCTGTCAGTTGTCTCAGGCTACACAAACCACCTCCACCCCTCTCCCTCTCCTCCAACTGCCTCACCTTGGTTCACTCAGCTCCCTCCTGGGCTTGGACTTCGGTTTGGTGATAACATCAGCTACATGAAAGCCTCTTAGAAGTAAAGGCCCCTTGTTAAGAATCTCATAAAAAATCAGGAAGGAAACAAATGACTGTTCCATAGCATAGATGCTAAAGACATAGTTTTAATACATGCTGAGGGCTCCCTGGGAGCCTAAGTATTCCTACTTTAAAAATAACTATAACAGTAAGCTTTAAATTATAAGCAGGTTAGCATTTAGCAGCAGGAATGCTGCCACACTTAGGTACTTGCTGATAGAGAAAATCATTGTTATCTCACAGGAAAGAGAGAGGGAGGGAGGGAGAGAGGCGGGGGAGGGGGAGAGAGAGCGAGAGAGAGAATATGAATGGGGGACTTAGAGAATATAGGAAATAGACTTTAAGAAGAATTTTTTTATGAAAATATCATCTTTATTTTAGAAATGTGGCTACTACCCAAGTACTTACCCTTGTAATATATTGTTAAGTGGGAGATTCTACTCTGCAGCCCTTGGGCCTGCCTGTAATTGTTTTTGGTGAAACATTCTTCTAGGTCATGTAACCCTGGTATGTCCACTTGCTGTACAGAGGTAACTCATGGTTGCTGTGAAACCGAACACTGTGACACTGATGAGTCAATGCGAGAATAGTTACCCATGGGGGACAGTGTTTGGTGAAGCACCCCGATTAAAACAAGCTTGGAAGCAGGAGTGGCATCCACTTCCATAATAGCTTGCCTTTGGAAACCCTATGAACCTGAGAGAGGCCGAAAGTTTTACAGGTGTCCAGGACTTTTGTTCACAGGGTCGCTATGAGTTGCCTGCGACTCGATGGCACTTAACAACAACAACACAATATATAAATGGTAAAAATCATCATTAGGTAATCTTTTAACTCAGTATGAAAGACACAGACATTCAATGGGCCAACTAAAACAATCCTTAATCTAAGCCCTTTTGAGTTAAAATATCAGCAGCTAAAACACCAGGCGATTAGCTTCTCAAAATCCGATGATTTTAGCCAGTTTGAGGCATTCGTTGCAGGGCAACAATTCTCCAGGTGTGGTTGGGGTCCCTACAGTGTTCTCAAGGGTAGACGAGGTCTAAATGATGAAGTGCCTTATTATCTCAGCTGAGAAACAAAAGCCTGGCTCTCAGAAGAAAGGGCTCCTGGTCTGCTTCTGGAAAATCAGCCACTGGCAGCTGAAGAGCTGTGGAAAAGCAGTCGTTGGCGCCATGGGACCTCTGTGCGTCGAAGCCGACACTACAGCCACGAGGCGAGGGTGACGATGCTGTCTCAAGCCTGTTCACTCTCATGACAGAGGAGTTTCTATAAGTAAAATATGATGGTGTGGCAACTCTTAACAACTAACAGCATGTGTGCTTGTGTGTTGTGTTCTAAAATATCCTCAGTTTTAATTGCAAATACAGTAAGTAGAAAACCCACGTAAGACAAAAGCTATTTGTGGTCCTCGTTAATTTTCAACCTGAAACCAAACAGTTTCACAGTTGCTTATACAAGGATAAAAACCCCTGTAGATACCATGGCCTTGTCATTCCTGCATGATGGCAGAACAGTCTCATGGATATCTGTGAATGTATGACTTGTGGCTGCCGACCACAAGGAAGCCCCCACATTGTCCTGCGGGCCTCCCCTGTATGATCAAGAGCGAGAGGAAAAAAACAGAAGGCCAAGGTAGCAAACCCACTGGAATGGTATCAAGTCCATTTCTTAATCCTTTCATTGGCCAGCCTGGCACATAATTGTGGTGGTGGTAATTGCCATCAATCAAGTACTTAGAGACACTGTGAATAACAGATTTTACCTCTGCCTATCCTGTGCCATCTTCATCCTCGATACACGTGAGCCCACTGCCGCAGATACTGTCTCGATCCATCTCATTGAGGGTCTTCTTCTCTTTCACTGACTTTCCAAGCATGGTCGGAATAGACTTTCCTAATGACACACCCAAAGTACGTGAGATGAAGCTTTGCCTCCTGGGACCACTCCGGTCACACTTCCTCTAAGACATATCTCTGTTTGTCCTGTTGGAAGGCTCATCGCATGTCCAGCACTCTTCTCCAGCACCACAATTCATATGAGATGTCAGTTCTTCTTATGTCATCCTTATTCACTGTCCAACCTTCAGGTGCTCAGCAAATGTTTTGTAATCCATCTCAGTAAACTAGATGGTTCACACGGGGACTGTGACAGTGAGCATGAGCATGGTATAGATCGTGAGGTTGATTCAGGGTGGGCAAGATTCTGTTCTATTGTTTATAGGCTCACTATGAATCATAGTCAATGTAATGGCACCTAGTAACAACAATTGATTGGAGATTTAATTAACTGACACTCAGTGTCTTTGTTACGAGAACCAGGGAGGTTTTGAATTCCATTTGAAAAGATTCCATTCAAACCAGCTAAAATTAGGTGAAACCAGCCTCCTACCTGAGAGGTGACTTCTCTATCAGCAGGACCCTTGCTTGTGGGGAACTGTTCATTCTCAGGTCCTGGGAGCAGCAGGACCATAAGGCCCCATCCACTTGGACTGTGAAGAGGGCAGTGGCCCTTAGAGTTGTGTGATTCTGCAGGAATCTGATGGTCTTGGATAGCAACTTGGCCCTGGCTCCATCTCCCATGAGCTGAGTGGCCATCCCAACACTTCTCCCCCCTTGGATCCACTGCATGGAAAGCCTCTCCCTCAGCGCCTGGCAGTAGAACATGCTCGTGAGGTGGTGATGGTGGTGGCTGGAAAATGCCATCACGTTGACTCTGGGTCATGAAGACTCTTCCCAGGACAGGATGAAATGCTGCCCAGTCCTGTGCCACCTTCATGACATTGAAATGCTTCATTCCGCCATGGTGGCCACTGTGCGGAGTACCTCCCAACCAAGGAACACGTCTTCAACCACCATAAGAGATACGATTCTGCTGTGATCCTTAGAGTTTTCATTGACCAGTCTTCACAAGTATATCTCCAGGACTTTCTTCCTAGTCCTTCTTAGTCTGGATCCTCTCCTGAAACCTTCTCACCATGAATGAACCTGTTGATTTTTGAAATGCTGGTGGCGTAGTTTCAGGGTCACAACAACACACAAGGCACCACAGGATGATAAACTGACAGGTGGGTAGTTGCCTGTGGTCGTAGTCATTAACATCAGCCCTTTGGTTGTTTTTAACCAGTTTACGGTGATAACGTAATGTCACGGAGAGACTGCAACATTGCACTGCCCCAACAAGTGCTACTGTCTACCCGTAAGAGTTCTGTTTTATTAAAATGTCCTCTTGTGGGAGCTCTGGTGATGTAGTCTGCAGGAAGTCGCACTGCTAATCCAAAGGCCACACCTCTCTGGCATTTTGGTTCTGCCTGCAGCTTTGAGGAAAATGGACAATCTCCTTCTGTGCAGTTTACAGCCTGGGAAAATCCCCTGCAATGAAGGACCAACGGTGAGTCAGTTATGACTCGACAGCAGTGAGAGTGTGTGGTCATCTGTTCACTCCTTCTCTTACCAAAAACATGGGAAGTGCCTACAGTGAGCAGGCACTAGACTAGTCACCAAGGAAGCCACCCAACTACCCCCGGCCAGAGCTTCACAACCTGCCCAGGGAGGAAGACACCCGCGCGCACAACCAGCACAGTGCCGTGTGTGGAGTACGACACCACGGTGGCCTCCTAGGGGCTTGTCATGAATAGTTACAATGTGCTAGGCAGGGCATCTGCCGTATTTACCAAATGCAGCTCTAACAGAGATCACATATGGATAGCTTTAACAAAAATTTCTTCTCTTATCGTTTAAGAGCCTAGAAGAACAAATTCAAGATGGCACACCAGGGTAAGACCCTCTCAGTTCTAGAGAAAGATTCTTTATTAGAGAAAGGTTCCAGCTTGCTTCAGTCTCTGTTGGTCCAGCATTCCTTGAAAATCCTCATGTGTATTGACCTTCCCCAGTGTCAAGATGTCAAAAAGATGTCAAGATCCAAAAGGATGCTCTGCACTCGTGGTGATCCGTTCTTGCTACTGAGGGCCCCCCGCTCCCATGCTGTCTCTTGTTCTTGTTGTTGTACTGTGGAATAGGAATGGATCGTAATGAGATAAAATGTGTTGCAGGCCACAGCCCAGGGAAACTTCCTCTACACCTGCTTAGGGCTGTGTTGCATTAATCCTTAATCCTCTTGAAGCTATTTGGTTTATCACATCAGGGGGATCATTACATGGCTTTCACATTATTATATCATTATATACTTGTATTTTGAGGGAACACAATTCAGTCCATGACAGCATCTCTTATGCATGATATAACCAGTCCTCACAGCAGCCCTGTGAGGCAAATATGGTTCTTATTCCCACTTTACAGGCGGGAATTCAGTCACGGAAAGTCACCTAATTTGCCCAAATTCTTATAGCTAATGAGTAATGGAGCTGGAATTTGCATGCAGGCTGTTGGCTTCAAGGCTGACTCTCTCGGCACAATGATACAGCCCCCCTTACACACCCGATCCCCATATCTACAAGTCAGAGGTCCCCCAAGTCCTCAGAAGGGTCCAGAGTAGGGAGAAGCACTGGAGTTGAAAGTCAAGGATCTGGAGCTAAGGTCCTGCTTGGCTGCTCAATTCCGTGTAACTTTAAGAAAGTTCCTTCAAATATTGCATAGGGCCACTATTGTAAAACAGGACTTACATCGGGGTTGAGGGAAGACAGAGAAAGAGGGGAGGAATGATGCATTGCACCAGATGAGGGAGAGAACTGTTTAGAAAGGATGCATGATTGGGTATTATGGTTATGGCAGGAGTCCAGAATGAAGGCTGCACAGTGGAGTGGACTTGGGGGGAGGGATCGCTTAACAATGAAAGAGTTTTACTTTTCAAAGAGAAGAGTGAATTGGGGGAAAGGGAGTAGGCAGGAGAAAAGTGCAACAATGAATGACTGGAAACCCTAAATCTCTGCAAACTTTCATTAAAATTAACAACAAAAAAAGAAAGTTTCTTAACATCTCTGAGCCTTAGTTTCCTAATCTATCAAAAGTGTGTGTGAAGTGTTCGTGTATGCGTTTCAGGGAGAGTGGCGATCACAGAGAACTAACTTATTAGTGGGAGCAGATAAAACACTGCAAGAATGAAGCAACATAAACTGTTTTCAGTATGGACTGTGCTAGCTGTGTGACCCCAGAGGAGTTATTTAACCCCCCTGAGTCTTCATTTTATCCTCCATAAACTGGAGATAATTAAATGCTTAATGTGGAATTTAAATGAAGCAATAAGCATAAAACTGCTTAGCACAACTCTTAATGATTTTTTGTCACAGCTTTGACTTTATTCTAGTGCACAAGTGATGAGTGAGTTGCCAAGTGGCGCTACCACAGGGATAAAGCTGACCATCAGCTCTGAGACAGACCACATCCAGAGTTACTGGACCAAGAAATGCCAGTGACATCATAGTCTGTTAAACACCATGTTCCCAGCCCAGCTGCATCAGCTTGGAGCTTGTACCCCAGGACTTGTGAATTAGAATCTGCATTCTGACAAGATCCCAGGTCATTGCTATACACACTCAAGTTGGAGAAGCACCAGTGTGGTTCAAATCCACCAGTTCCTCAGCTGGAGAAAGATGAGCCGTCTCCTCTCGTGTGATTTACAGCCTCTGAAAACCCCGCTGGAGGGTCATCTGGTTTGAGTCGATGTGTCATTTCCCACTCAATGATATGTAATAATAAACAATAGTGTACTATAGAAAGAAAGAATGGCAACCAGAGTTTGGAGCCTGGGGTGGAAAGGGTTAATATTTAGTTTGGCTCCCCTCAAGGTACCGGAAACAGAAGGTTTCAGAGATTGAAGCATATGAACTGATGAGACAGGAAGGCCTCCTTCCTGCCTGTGTCCTGAACATCCAGGAGCCTGAGACCTGCACTGAGGACCCTGGTCTTGCAAAGCAGAGGGCAGGCCAGGACAGAGCGAGTCCAGTGTCTCTTCTGGAGGCCATCTGAGCACAGAGTTAACAGAGTGCACCCAGTGAGATCCATTCCTCAGGCTGAGGCCAAATGAGGTCTGAGGCCGAGTGGGGAGCCCTGGAGGGACGCCATAGGATTAATTGAGCAGGGCCTCCCAAGGGAGGCAGTGTCGTCAGCACTGGGACAGCTGTGTGAGGGCCTCTGAGTTTTCCCTGTTGTGCTGGCCTCAAGAATGAACAAGGGGCCAGCACCCCTAAACACACAGCCTTGACCACACCCCTTTGGCTTTCCTTCTCAGTGCTCGAGCAGCTGCTCCCGGAGCTCACGGGGCTGCTCAGCCTCCTGGACCATGAATACCTCAGTGACAGCACGCTGGAGAAGAAGATGGCCGTGGCCTCCATCCTGCAGAGCCTGCAGCCCCTCCCAGGTCAGCCGTCAGCACTCTGCCCAGAGCCCATATCCACTGACAGCAAAGCCTCCCTGGACCAGCTCAGAAACCTTCAGAAAGACCAAGACCTGCTGCTGGAGAAGGGCTCTCAACGTATTTCAGGATCTGGCCCCTTTCCTCTTCCACTTACACCCTGCTTCCCATCACAGTCCCAGTGGGATCTCGTGACCCTCTATCTCCTCTAACCTCTCTCTATGCACTCTCTCTCACACACACACACACACACACACACATCACATATACTCATATACATAGTACACACACATCACAAGTACCACACAACACACATTCACATAGACATAATATACAGAGTACAAATGCACACCACACGTAGCATACAACACATATTCACACGTACCTCATATACTTAGTATACCCCAAAACATACCACACAACACACATCACATACATAGTACACACACACATCACAAGTACCACACAACACACATTCACATAGATATCATATACAGAGTACAAATGGATACCACATGTAGCATACAACACACATTCACACATACCTCATATACGTAGTACACCACACACATACATACCACACAACACTCATCACAGATACCGCATATACGTAGTACATTTGCACACAACACAACACACATTAATATATACCTCATTTGCATAATGCACAAACTCCACATAGCATACACATACACAGTACACACTCTTACACTCACAACACTCTCACATGCAACACGCAATCTACATGTTGCATATACCTTACAAGCTCCTGCACACCTGAGCAGCACGGACTCTTATACATATTACTCACTCGTCCATGCACTGCATTTTCACACACAACACGCACATACACTTCATATACACACATCACACTCTTATGCGTACACACACTCGTTTATACCTCGCCATGTCTTTATCCATGCCCCTCCCTCCACTTGCTGTGTCGCCTCTGCCCTTCACAGCAGCAAAGCCTCCTCAGCGAAATCCGAAATAAATCAGGTTTAGCAAAAGAGCTCAGTAAACTCTCCTGAGCCGTATACATGTGTCCTGAGAGTGTACAGAGTCCCAGTGATGGGAAGTCACCACCAGTGGAATTGAACCTCATTCTCTCCAGTGACAAAGTGGATTGATATCACCAACTACCCTCCCTTCCTCCAGGGCTGTTAGAAGGATAAAAGGGGCTCTAGCTTCCCAGCTGTGTTCCCTGTGGCTTCTGATCCATGGCTGACCCTTGAAGAGCCTTTGTAATCTATTTTATGCACAGGATTTCTGGACATCCTGCTAGCTCAAAGATTAGTGGTTCAAATCCAGCAGCCATTCTGGTAGCAAGATGAGACTATTTGCTCCCAAAAGATTTACAGCCTCAGAAACCCTACAAGACTTTGTCCTGTGGAGTCACTATGAGTCAAAATTGAACCTATGGCTGTAGGTTTTTAAAGGAGACCTTTAGTAAAAATTTTTAAATTAAAAACCAGTCTGAAAGTCATTGAAATATTTTAGGGTGTGAACAGGCTTTGCCCACCACATGTCATGTGCTGTGTGGGACTGAAGTCTGAGTGGGAGGGAGAGACTAGCCCCTCAGCATTCATCCCTGCCCTCCTGACGACTGAGCACTCTTCTTTCTCACAGCAAAGGAAGTCTCATACCTGTACGTGAACACAGCCGACCTCCACTCCGGGCCCAGCTTCGTGGAGTCTCTCTTTGAAGAGTTTGGTAAGCTGCCCTCTCCTGACTTCAGATGTGAAGCCTCCTCTGCCCCTTGTGTATTAGGGCCCTTGATCTGTTCCTTTCTGGGCCCTGCAACCCTGAAAGTGTAGTCAGAATCTACCTGGTCATAGGAAATCATCTTGGGGTTTAAGGAGAGGCGGGGTGAGAGTACAGCCTGAAGATGGTATGGAATGCAAGTGTGCAATCTCACCATTCAGTACTTCCATGCATTGGTAATGACTACCTGCTGTACTAGGCTCCAGAGGCTCATGGTAGCTTCCCAGGAGCAGGCCTGCTGGCATTCATGCGCTCCGTGAAACATCTTGGTCACAAAAGGACAAATATTGCATAGGGCCACTATTGTAAAATAAGACTGACATTGGGGTTGAGGGAAGACAGAGAAGAAGGGGAGGAATGATGTGTACTACATTGAAACAGTTGAGGGAGAGAACTGTTTAAAAGGGATATATGGCTGGTTATTATTGTCATGACAGGAGTCCAGAGTGAAGGCTGAACAGTGCAGTGGACTTGGGGGGAGGGACTGCATAACAATGAAAGAGTTTTTTCTTTTACTCATCAAGGGGAAAAGTGAATTGGGGGGAAGGGGGTGGGCAGGGAGAAAAGTGCAACCATGAATGACTGGAAACCCTAAGTTCTCTCTAAACTTTCATTAAAGTTAATTTTTAAAAAACCAAAACCAAAACAACATTCAGCAACTAACCAGAAGGCTGGAATTTCAAGTCCACTCAGAGGTATCTTGGAAGAAAGGCCTGGAAATTACTTTTGAAAACTCAGCCATTGGAAACCCTAAGTCTACTCTGACACCTATGGTTATGCTTTGAGATGTAATAGACTGGATGGCAAATGGTTTACCTGACTTTATCCCAAGACAACACCATGTAACACAAAGGGAGCACTTGGGATCTGGCTGTGAGCATTTTAGGAATGGAAAGGCCAAGGAAGGCATGTACTTCTATAGCATAACTCTTGAAAAATCCCACAGCACCCAAACAGATAGATCTTACGTGGTCTTTGCAGGAACTCCGAGCAGTGGACAGGCAGGGCTTCTGGCAGCCAGTTTACAGATGAGGAGAGGAGTCGCTGCCCAGGTTTCCTGGTCTAGACGGTGGTGGACCTGACCTCTTGCCCCGTCCAGCCCTCCTCCTGCTCCGCTAGCTCACCCTTGCTATTCTCTGCCTCCCCCTTGACTCTGCAGACTGTGACCTGGGTGACCTTCAGGACATGCCAGAGGACGAAGGTGAGCCCAGCAAAGGAGCCAGCCCAGAGCCAGCCAAGAGCCCTGCCCTGAGGAACGTGAGTCTCTGCCCAAGGTCCCACACCCATGGGCTCCTAGTCCTTCTGGGGGGGCTGTCTGGATCACCAGTATCACAAGAAGATGGCTTTAACAAACAGAAATTTCTCATAGTTCAGGGTGTTGGTGTGTCGATTCCTTCTCATTATCCCAGGAGCTCCTTGGTTGCTGGGTTCTTAGCTCATCATGGTGTGGCATCTCTGTGCACACTTGTTGCTGTGGCCTGCATGCTCACCTGGAAACTCAGAAATGATTAGGTTTAGCACATACCCTACTAGATATACCTCATTAACATCTCCGCCAAAACACTGCTTCTGAATAGCATTATATTCACAGATACAGGAGTTAGAATTCCAACACATTTTGGGGAACCCTCCCAGAACAGGAGCTCTGGTGATGTAGTCCATAGAGAGTTGCACACTTGACTCAAAGTCACTTGACTGCCTGCCGGTTTGAATCCACCAGCAGCTTGCTCCTGCAGAGTTACAGCCTCTGAAAGCCAGTGGAGGGTCATCTTTGAGTCGCTTCTCACTCCATGGCTCTGACTCTGATTTTTGACTTTCTTTATTTCATCCATAATAAAGAGGGGAGTAAAAGTTATCTCTTCAATATTGAGGATACTTATTGCTGGGCCAGGACTCTACTGTCTCTTCCAAATGCAAGTTCAAGCACCATGAGAACACTGCAGTGGTCCATGATGTGCTCCCTGTCACGGGGAGGGAAATGCAGTGAGCTGAGCGCTCTCCTTGACCCCATGGGCACTACCACCCACAGCTTCTTGCTGTTGTAAAATAGTTGAGGATGGAAAAGCTCTGCACTCAGAGCTGTGGCCTCAGCTTCCTTTCATTGTGTGGCCTTGGGCTAATCCTTTTCCCTCTTTGAACCTGAGAGTGCTGTCTATAAAATGAGGAGATTTGAGACTGTAGAATTAGGGCGAAGGGCTGATACTGCATCAAGCATTGCCCATAGACCAGGTAAATCATCAGCATCACCACCATCATCATCATGCTCATCAGTGACACCAATTACTGGACACTTGGTATACGTTTTATATATTCACATCGAATGGATACAGTTGGCACTATCATTATTCTCGCTTTACAGATAAGGAAGTTGAGGCTCAGGGTAAATGGCATGCTCAGTGCCCCACAACGAGTACATTAACTAGTAAATCTAGCTAACACAGGAGATCCCCTGGCCCCGGAGCTCCTAGCCCCCAGGTGATACTGCCTCACTAAAGAATGTCCCTCACACCTGTCCTGTTGTTCCTCAAGGGTTGTAGATGTTGTTGGGCTTGATGGGACACACAAGTGCTTAAAAACCATTGCAGACTCCACCATCCAAATAAACCCAGTGCTGTCAAGTCCATTCCACCTCACAGTGACCCTGTGGGACAGAGGGGGCCTGCCTAAGACTGTCCTTCAGTAATTCTGTATGTGCTCAATCCAAAATAGAACTGGGAGGAGTATCAGTGAAGGAGTGGAAGACCCCCAACAAGATAGACTGACACAGTGACTGCAGCAGTGGGCTCAAGTGTGTCAGAGATGTTGAGGATGGCACAGGACAGGTCAGGGTTCAGGTGTGTTGTTCATAGGGTCACTGTGAGTTGTACGTGATTCAATGGCACCTAACAACAACGACTATGTGGCAGTCCATGAAATTGCTAGGCATTACAGGGGAGCCCCAATGCTTAGCACAATAGAAGCACACGGCCAGATAAACTCCCTTCTCCCCTACTCTGCAGCTGTGACTCTGAGAAGCTCTGGCTTCATATGCACGCTGCGTTCAGACTGTCGGAGCTCCTGCCTCTCTCTTCCATGCCTACTTCCCTCCCTCACTCCCTGCCTCCCTCCATTCGTCTCTCAGCCTTCCTGGTCTCACACATCCCCTCTGTCCTCCAGGCATCTGAACTGCCTCCACCGCTCCCCAACAAGCCTCCACCCGAGGACTACTATGAGGAGGCCCTTCCCCTGGGACCCGGCAAATGCCCTGAGTACATCAGCTCCCACAGTAAGTTCTGGCCGTTGGGGAGGTTGGGGAGGAGGAGCACCTGCCCTGAAAAGGCCCACTCAGCTCTTCTGGAGCCACTCCCAGGCCAGCACCAGGCCATCACTTCCTGGGGAGGAACCATCATTAGTGATTTCCATTAGTGATGGCCCAGCCAGACCAATGGGTGTGGTCTTGGGAGTTGGGCTTGGTTTCAGACCTAGTGCTGTGTGGCCATGGCCAACCCATGTTCTCTCTGGACTTCTGTTCCACTACCCTTAAAAAAAGAGGGGCAAGTTGTACTCAAAGAGATGTGCTAGTGTGTCTACTTCAACACTGGTCCAGTACTGAAGCTGTCACTCGCCTAAGTGCTCTTCAGTGATTGTTATTGTTATATCATCTACGATGCATAGCAACCTTATGAATGATGCTCTGAACCCTGCCCTATCCTGAGCCAACCTCACCGTCTCTGACACACTTGCCCTCATTGCCATAGTCACTGCGTCAGTCCATCTCATCCAGCGTCTTCCTCGCCTGCACTGATCCTCATACCTTCCCAGAATCATGTTCTTTTCCAAGGACTGGCCCCTTCTGACAACGTGCCCAAGGTATGTGAGATGGAGTTCCAAAATCCTTGCCTCCAGAGAGCAACCTGCTTTCACATTCTCCAGGATCATCTCCTTCAGTGATAGAATTGGATAAGTAATCAGTGGATCAGCAGAATCATATCTGATGGGTAGGTGGGATTAGAAAGTCAATGCATAAGATAAAACAAACAAAACAAGCCACGGTCTAAATCAGGGATCTTCAAAGTAGAGCACAGGCACCCCAGAGAATTTGTAAGGTGATCTAGGTAGAAATGTTTGAAGCTTTATTTCCTTTTAGTTCCACATATCTTTTTTAAATACCCCTATTTGTGACTATTTTGTAGGATTCATGATTAAATAGTAGCATAATACTTGTAAGCAGTTTATATATGTTGTCGTTTTTTGTGCTATGAAGTCGATTCTGACTGAAATGACAGAGCAGAACTGCCCCAAAGCGTTTGCTGTGTTGTAATCTGTATAAAGCAGATCTCTGAGTTTTTCTCCTGTGGAGCAACTGGTGGGTTTTGAACCATTTATCCAGCCAACAGATAAATGGTAGGAGAGGCTATTCCTTGGAAAGGGAGTTCTTGTAGCCTAGTGGTAAGGAGTTATGCTGGCAACCCAAAGGTATGCAGTTCAAATCCACCAGCTACTGTGAGGGAGAAGGATGGATGGTCTCCTCCCGTGTGATTATCTTCCTCTGAAAACTCACTGCAAGGTCAGCTACGGGTCACTTCTGACTCAATGGCACACAACAACACTCCTTGGAAAAGGACACCATGCTTGGAAAGGTGAATGGTCAGTGAAAGAGGGGAAGATCCTCAACAAGATAGACTGACACAATGATGGCAGCACTGAGCTCAAGTGTGTCGGAGCTGACAAGGATGGCACAGATAGGACAGGGTTCAGGTCTATGATGACACATAACAATAATCAAAAGGTACTAATTTATATTATACTGGGAAAGACAGATGAAAAGCAAAAGAGAAGAAGATCCTCAATGAGGTGGATTGGCACAGTGACTGCAACAATGAGTGTGGTGGAGTCCGTGACGAGGGCGCAGGACACAAGGTTCTCTCTCATCTATTGTTTGTGGACAGCTGTGAGCCATCATCAACGTGATGGCATCTACCATTAAGAAGTACCAATTTGACAGCACCTCTCAACAAGTGCAGGTTATCTTAGCTCTGTGCAGGGTTCTTGACTCTGACTTGTCTCTCCATTCTCCTCCTGTGTGTTGACGGGCTGGCTATTCCTTGGGTTGGGCATCAGATGAAGCCACTGGCTTGATCTTAGGCATGGAACATTGCATACAAGAACCTTTAATAAGGTTTGTGGATGACCAAGCCTATGTACTTAAATTTGTATAATTTGAGATAATCTTTGTATGATGCTAGCAGATCAGAGGTCAATTTCTAAGATATTCATTGAAAAAAAATTTTAAGCATAGAGTAGGGAAGGTAGCATAGTTCCATTTGGTGCATTCATACACACAAATGTGTTGATTTTAACAACCATTTTTTAATACTCGGGGAAGTATAGGTATGATTTTTCTGTGGGAAATTAATAAAAATCTGTGAAAAGCACACATTTTCTGTTCATATGCATCTGTGCTGATTGAATTTCCTTTTGCCATGTTTTTTTTGTTGCAAAACATGCTTGTTTTGTGCCATCAAGTCAGAACCAACCCATAACTGACCCTCTAGTGGGTTTTCAGAGGCAGTTAATCGCATGGGAGGAGACTGCCCGTCCTCCCATGGAGCAGCTGGTGGGCTTGAACTTTGTGCCTTAGGGATTGCAGTGCAGCCATCCTTAATGATGTCATATTATTGTGTCCAAGTCAATAGCATTTTCTATACACGCGATGTTGCACAACCATGAACCACTATCTGGTTCCAGAGTGTTTCCATCATCCAAAAAGGAACCCTTGTTCCCATTAAACAGCCCTTCCTGCATGTTTGGCAACCACTGGGCTGCTTCCTGTCCCTACCTTTGCCTTTTCTCAATATTTCATGCAAATGCAATCTTCCAGCACATGGCATTTTGTACCTCACCTCTTCCATTTAGCATCCTGTTTTCAGGACTTGCTCACACTGTACATCAATACTTCATCATGTTAGTAGACTGGTTTATCCATTCATCTATTAACAAAGACTGGAGGCTGTTTCTACCTTTTAGCTATTAAGACATCTTGTTTTTATAAAGGTAGAGAAATACTTCAGAAAACCTCAATGTGACTCCTAGTTAACACTCCAGGAAGTTTCTGAAGCTGTAAATTGCATGAGAGGAGATTACCCATCATTCTTCCATGGAACATTGAGGGATTCAAACTCCCAGAAATTAGCCACACAACTCCCTGCGGAGTGGACCACAAGAGCCTCTGGAAAGGAGTTGTTGTTGTTGTTGTTGTTGTTGTTGTTGTTGTTGTTGTTGTTAAGTGCCATCGAATTGCAGGCTACTCATAGCGACCCTATAGAGTCCTCAAGGCTTGGGTGTCTGTTATCCTCTCTCCAGGTTCATAGGGTTTCCGGAGGCAAGCTATTATGAAAGTGGATGCCACTCCTTCGTCCGAGCTTGTTTTAATGGGGGAGCTCCACCCCACTCTCTGTCTGCATTGGGTAACCAGCCATTAACACATTGGAAAGGAGTAAAAGGAACATTGAATGATAGAGTTGGACCAGAATCTTTGGCATTGCAAAGAGCTTTGGGGGTACAAAGAAGGCAACATTGTTTTATTCATTTCAGAGCAGGGAACAGGTGCAACAGGACCCCTGAATCCCTAGTTTAAGCCCTTTGGCTGCAGGAGGCCCCTCCACCTGCTAGCCTGTTCCCCACCCAGCACAGCAGAGCACTGCCTTTCAGGAGCAGCTGTGCTCCTGGGGCGGGAGGAAAGGGAGGGCCTCAGGAAGGGCCTTGTCCTGGGAAAGTGCCAAGCCCGTCAGGGAGTATCCTGCCTCTCACACAGTGTTCAACTGGGCCAGGTGTCCAAGCGTTTTGCTTCCAGAACACTCCCCTTCTCCTCACCCCACCCCTTCTTCCTCTGGCTTTAGGACCTCTAGTCTACCTCACAGGTCTGAGCCCTTAGCATGTATTCTGAGACCCGTCTGAGCCAGGCTCTGAGTCTCACTAGAGGAACTGAAGTGTGTGTCCTGGTTGCTAGGAATCACAGTGCTGCCATCTTCAGGACACAGATGCACGGGGCTCTGCGCTGGAAACTGGATATCTTAGTTCTGACCCAGGCTCTTTCACTGGACACTGTGTGTAGCCTTGGTCTCCTGGTCTATAAAATGGACTAATACACACACCTCCCTGCATTGATAGAATTAAAGATGACAACAATGGTAGCTGGCATTCTATAGACCATGTATTATGCGGCAAGTTTCTATGCAGTAAAGCACTTTAATGTAAAATAAGATGTACTCCAAAGGAGAAGAGCTTATAGTGGGGAGAAGCTCTGTCCCCAAGGACATTCCATAAGTGGTAGAGATAAGATTTGAACCCAAATCTGACCAGTGTAGGCCATTGAATTTCAGAGTATGCTGTAGGGTCTGTCTGCATCAGAATTATTTGTTTAAAAGGAAGCAATTTGTTTAAAAAGAAAATAAAAGACTTTTTAAAATTTTATTTATTTATTTTTTTGCATGTGTACCATCAAATTGGATCTGACTGGTACAGAAGGAGATTACCTCTCCTTCTCCAGCAGAGCATCTGATGGATTTGAACCACGTACCTCTGGGATTGCAGTGTAGCTTCTTGCCACTAGGCCACCAGAGCTCTCTAAGACATTTTTCTTTTAAACAATGTGTTGTTGTTGTATACTATCGAGTCAGAACTGACCCGTAACAGACCCTCCAGCGGGTTTTCAGAGATAGTGAATCACAGGAGAGGAAATTGTCTTTCTCCGTGGAGCAGCTGGTGGATTCGAACCACATGCCTTTAGGTTGGCAGCACAGCTCCCAGAGCTAGGTCACCAGAACTTCCTTTTCAACAATGCATTTCCTATGCTTTATATATGTTAAGAAAGTTTCTCTTCATTTTTTCCTTTATAATTCAAATTTCTCAGCCCAGTTCACCTCAGTTTACCAGAGATCTACATTTTGAAAACAACCCTCAGATAATTCTGATGCAGAAATCGTGTCTGAGTCACCCCACTAACCTGTACACTCTACTGCTTCCCAGCCACAGACAGGCCAACTCTATGGAGGTAGCTCTTGTGTTCTCTATTTATGTGCTTATCTCCTCAGGTCCTAGTCCTCCTTTGTGTTTCCAGGAGTTCAGAAGGAGTCTGTTTGACTAGAAGAGGGATTTGATAGAAGTGGCAGGACAGAGGGGGAAGATGATGCAGTGACAGAACAGGGAGGGAGGGCAGACTGAGCCAGGTCAGTTTACACCACACCCTGCAGCACCGCATCAGAGCTCTGGCAAGACCAGTCCCATGCTCTGGGCCACTGAGGAAGGGCTGACCACTCTGCGGAAAGGTCAGAGGAAAGGTCTTTGAGCTACTTAAAAAAACACAACCAAAACCTTTTTATTATGATTTCAGCAAAAAAGTTTATGGGACAAATTGGTGTTCCTTCCATTCAACAATTCGTGCACATTTTAATTTGTGGCATTGTTTGCAATCCCCACTGTATAATAGCACTCTTCCCACTTCCTCTCTGTAGTTGTCATTTCCGTTTAGCTTCCTTTCCTATCCCTTCTTGCATCCTGAACTTCCTCGCTGGACAAATGATGCCTTTTCTAATCTTTTATGATTGGTTGCTCTCTAAAGATTGTGTACATTTTCAGAATTATTCTTCACCTTACAGGCCTGTCTGTTGTTGGGCTGAAAGCTGACATGGGGGGAGTTCAGTTCCAGATCTGAAGGGTAACTAAGGTCCATAGTCTCGGGAGTTCCATTGTCTCTGTCTAGCCAGTAAGCCTGATCCTCTTATGATTTTGAATTTTGTTCCACATATCTCTTTGTTTCTACATGTCTGACTGTCTTCATTTTTCATTGCTCCAAAAGAGGGGAAAAAATTACTCCTTAGACAATAGATCACAAGCTTTTAAGACCCCTGCCACTACAGATCAAAGTTGGATAGAGAACGTTGTTTTTGTTGGCTATATTATGCCAGTTGACCTGATATCTCTGAGGCTTTGGTCTTGAGATCCTTTGCCCAGCAACTCATTCCCATCAGGCATTTAGTTATGGCTAAGAAGCTTTCATCACTGTATTCCCTGCATGTTTTGCTATATTCATGAATATATTTGCAGCACATACAAATACACTACAAAACTCATTGCCATCAAGCCAAAAGCAACTCAGCTGATCCTACAGTGGATTTTTGCAAGCTGTAAATCACATTGCAGGAGATTTCCCATGTTTCTCCCAAGGAGCGGCTGGTGGATTCGAACCTCCCAAGAGGTTGTCAGCACAACTCCCTATGAACTACGCCACCAGAGCTCCCTGCACATAGAAACACATACAGAGAAATAACCTTTGACAAAGCTGCATATATATCATAGGTGTAGACCCATTGCCTTCCCTCTGTTCATTTTGTGTGTCTATCTATATATCCACTGATAGAGTATTGCTGTTACGCTCATTGCTGGATTGTTTAAGTAATAACAGTATTTACTTTTGTTGCTTTTAACCCTTGTGATCCTCTCATTGTCTGCTTTTGCCTCGATCATTTTGTGCTGGTTTCCTCCTCATTGCTTTTCCCTTCACCAAAGTCAGTGTATGTGAGCTGAGTCTTAAATAGGAGCTGTCTGGTGAGGACAAGCAGAGACAAGGAAGAGCATGTTCACAGGCCTGGGGCAGCAGCCTTTGGTCACAGGGACCCAGAAGGGCATGCAGGGAGCCAGAGAAGATGAGAAGATGCCCTTCTGTGAGGGGGAGTGAGGTGGCAGGTCTTCCCTGCCCTGGACCCTGGAGTCTCTGTTTCTCTGATGTAGGGGCTCTCTCTGTTCACCTCACAGACAGCTGCAGCCCACCCCACTCCATAGTGGATGGCTACTACGAGGATGCCGACAACAATTACCCCACCACCAGGATGAACGGGGAGCTGAAGAATTCCTGTGAGTACTCAGCGTCCCAGCAGGGTCTGTCCTCCTCGCAAGCAGGCCTTGACCTGACCCTGTCATGCATGTGCCCACTGCCCCTCGCCCAGACATGGTCACCACACAGGTGCTTGCTCTCAGGGCCCCAGAGTACAGTGGGAAAAGCGCTGGAGAGAGACTCATGACCCAGAGTCCCACTTGTGCCCAGGTTTTTAGTAACTGAGTTTTGGCATGCCATTTGTTCCCTAGGAGCCCCAAGCCTCCTTTTCTATAAAATGGGGATTTTCAAGGTTGCTATAAGAATCATCTAAGACAATGAATGGTGTGAATGATAATTGTAATGACAATAACTGGTATTTCCTGAGTCCTTACTAAGTGTCAGATGTTTTGCTAAGCATCATGCACGTTGATTTTCAATTAGCCTGATGGCACTATTACACATTACAACCATTTTACTAATGAGGACACTAATGTTCCAAGATGTGAAGTCACCAAGCTTGCAAAGCAAGTAGCAAATCTATAAAACAGAGCGTAGGTGTGGGGAGTTCAGTCACGACTGTGACCTTTGTGGTTCTGGGGCCCCAGAGAAGGGATGCCTGCAGAGGAGTGAGAAGGGGCTTCCCTGGGGCCAACACAACTGACGTGTCCTGTCTCATGGCTCCTCCAGACAATGACTCTGACGCCATGAGCAGCTCCTACGAGTCCTACGATGAGGAAGAGGAGGAAGGGAAGGGCCAGCAGCCCACGCACCAGTGGCCCTCAGAGGAGGCCTCCATGCACCTGGTGAGAGACTGCAGGATATGTGCCTTCCTGCTTCGGAAAAAGCGCTTCGGGCAGTGGGCCAAGCAGCTGACTGTCATCAGGGAGGACCAGCTTCTGGTGAGTGATGGGAGGTCAGTGCCTGTGGCTTCGCCGGGGCTGGAGCTCCTGTGTGTGTTGTGGTGACGCACATGCGTGTCGTCTGCAAACAGGCACACCCGGACCTGCTCTTGGCACTGAAGTGTACAGCCCAGTGCTCCTGAGGTCTGCACTCTCCTGCTTGAGCTAAACTTTCAAAAAGGACTGGAAGGCCAATTATTTATTTTGCCCAAGATTTTTTTTAATACTTTAAAACGAGTTTTATTGCTCTTCCTTCTACAAGCCAATGTGCTTATTTCTAAAACTAGTGAAAAACTCTAACAGCCATTCATAATCCTACTGACCAAGCGTGTCTGCCCTCCTTTGAGAAGCTGACCCTGTACAGCAGTGCTTTGCTGAAGAACTCACTATTTCCTCTCTTATCACTTCTTCCAGTTGTTCTGAGGTGGTATCCAGTCCAGTACGACCCATAGCAACTGTTCGAACAACCAATCTGAACACTGTCCTATCCTGTGTCATCCTCACCATCTCTTCTCACTAATATTTCCTAAAAGAAATTTCCCCTTGAATTCCAAAGTGGGAGAATAGGCATCATTTTTGAAAAAGAAATAGTTTTAATAATAGACATGTTGGCCTTAGCCAACATACATATACGTATGAAACAGGCGCTCTGTCACCCTAGGGCAGTGGAGAGCGCCCTTACAGGCCACCACCACTCCAAGAGTCATCATGACTTGTTTCTACTCATTATTGTCTTCGATTTGGTTTTTCCCTTAGCATATTGCAGTGTCCTTGTCTCCGTCCAGATCACAAAGGGAATATTTCAGACATTTTCCGTTAGGGCTGAAGCTTGGTATGGTGGTGTGTGTTGTTGTTATTGTTAGGTGCTGTCACGTTAACTACACCTTAGCGTGACCGTATGAACAACAGATCAGAACCTTGCCCTGGCCTGCACCATTCTCTCAAGCTCCACCAAGCCCGAGGTCATTATTACCATCACTGTGTTGATCCAGTCTCTTTGAGGCCCATCTTCTCTTTCAATGACCTTTCTCAGCATGATACCTCTTAGCAAACACTGGTCCCTCCTGATAGCATGACCAAAGCATGTGAGATGAAGTGTCACCATCTGTGCCTCCCAGGAGCACCATGATTGCACTTCTTCCAAGACAAATGTGTTTGTTCTTTTGGCCAGCAATTCAATACACTTTGCCAACATCACAGTTTAAAAGCATCGAGTCTTCTTTGGTTTTCCTTATTCTTGCATGATTATAGAGTCTCTCTATTATCACAATGAATCTGTTCTCCTTTATTTTTTGTCTGGTAAAAGGAGAACAAATAGGTCTGTCTTGGAGAGGATGAAACCAAGTTTCTCCTTGGAGTCTAGGATTTTGAAGCTCCATGTCACATACTTTGGACTCGTGGCCCGGAGGGACTGGTTTGTGGAGAAGGACATCATGATTGGAAGGGTGGGGGGACAGTACAGGAGAGAAAGACCCCAGATGAGATGGACTGATACAGTAACTAGGGAAATAGGGGTAGATGTGTCTGAGTCAGTGATACTGGCTCAGGACAGGGGAACCTTCAGAGCTATTGTACAAAGGGTGGCTATGAGTCACGGGCAACTCTATGGCACATAACAATAACAACAAAAGGAATTGCTATCACAGATGAGTTTTGAATTGGAGAAATTTTTTTCTGCCTCCAATGAGATGATTATCTTGCTTTCTTGTTCTACTCTGTCAATATGGTGATTTATAGGATTGATATTTGAATGTTAAATCATCCTTGCATTCCTGGAATGAATTCTGTTTGCTCTGGGTGGAAATGGTTCATGTGCTGAGCTGCTAATGGCAAATTTGGAGTTTCAAGTTCCCCCAAAGGCACCTTGGGATAAAGGCCTGACAATCAAGTTCTGAAAAAAAGCTCTGAAACCCTCTAGGTCATAGATGTGCTCCAATACACATGGGGTCCGCTTAAGTCAGAGTTGACTTTTGACAGCTAGTTTGCTCTTGATGTAGTTTTCTTTGCATATCCATCTAGATTCTATTTATAAGTATTTTGTTATGATAGAGAATGTTGTTGATTGCCTTCAAGTTGAGCACGACTCATAGCGACCCTATAAATGAAAGGCCTAAAACCCCTCTACAACTATCGAAACTTAACAAAGTTCATAGAGTTTCCAGAAGCAAGTTATTTAGGAAGTGGATGCCACTCCTACTTCCAAACCTGTTATAGAATGTTATTGTGATAGAGAGTAACCTATACACTAATAAAATTGTTGTCTGGTTTCAGAATCAAGGCAATGCTAGCTAGTCTTCTAAGAATCAAGACATGGTAACCATTGAAAAACAATTGTCTTCTCAAGTAAAACCTTCCATCTGTGCTCAGATTCTCTCTCCCATGTCCCAGGCACATCAACACAACATCTTTTTTTTTCTTCTTTTTGCTATGATATAAAACCAAAATTTTATTTCAGGATGGATAAGAGTAAATAAAAAATAAAATAGATTGAGGCCAGTCTACAAGTGCAGAAGCTGGTGTTCCAGCTCTTGCTGCCTGGGCTAAGTTGTAGACTGACAATGTAATGCTGTTGCTTGCCTTTAACTTGTCCTCTGCAACATTGTACTATAACATATATTTATTATGTAAAAGATCCAAAGAAAAGAAAGTTCAATTATAAGAAATAGGCAGTGTTTATTTGATACAGGCTTTCCCATTCTAAGTATAAAACTTGCTAATGTAGTAATTGTGATGAATTTATGAAGCCATGAGCAGACATTAGCTATGCAAATTATCATTTGTAAGACGATATTTAAGTGCAGAAAGTGCAGGATCCAGGCCTTGGTGGATTCTTGCAAGTATAAAAAGGAACCTTTGGACAAAGATCAATGAACAGTTTCCTTCTATTAAAAACTCTTAGGCAGTGAATTAGGAGATACTTCAATAAACAATGTGCACAATAACCTTCAGAAACAACAGTTACTGCTTGAAAGAAGAAAAAGACACATCGTCTTCTAACCGCCTGGAGCTCATTTCCCCCAAAATCAGCTTGTTTCCTTCTTGGCTCATGGGGTGAAGTAGCCTCCCAGTATTGCGCTAAAATCTGCCTCTTCCTAATTAGGTAATGGTGCCCTGTGGGGGCCCTGCTTAGCCCTTGAGATCTGAAGAGCACCCAGATAGCCTTCCCTGGCGTCTTCTGTCTGAGGGTACCAGCCCCGACTCCGTCCACTTCCTCACACAGTGCTCAGGGTCAGATTGCGTAGACAAACTTCCGCTGAGCCTTTGAATGAGGGCATCTCTCTTCTGTGTCATGCTTGCCGTCCCTCTATGAGGCTCTGAACCTTTCTCTCTTCTGTCTCTTTTATTTTTAAGTGTTACAAAAGCTCCAAGGACCGACAGCCACATTTGAGGCTGGCCCTGGATGCCTGCAATGTCATCTATGTGCCCAAGGACAGCCGGCACAAGAGGCACGAGCTGCGTTTCTCCCAAGGAGGCACCGAGACCCTGGTGCTGGCACTGCAGAGCCGGGAGCAGGCTGAGGAGTGGCTGAAGGTATGTGGAGTCCCCCAGTGCCATCTCCCACTTTCCTCTCATCCCTGACTTCTCCTCCACAGGCCTGGCCTGTTCATGGGGCTGTTCCTGGAAGAAGCAGGCCTTGCTCAGGGGAGCAGGGGTCAGAGCCCAAGTCCTTGCACATGGTTAAGGCTTGTGTGTGGACACAGACACTGGTTAGCTCCCATAGGCAGGCTTCATCCTGGAAGCTTTACGTTCCTTCCAGTTATTCGAACCACCTTCCTAGCATCCGTGCTTTGAATGTAACAGCATTAATAAAAATTTCATCTTGCTCAGATCCACAATCAACACTCTTGACACCAGCAGTCAGGAAATCAAAAGACAAATTGCATTGGGAAAATTTATGGTCAGAGACCTTCTCACAGTACTAAAGAACAATGATGTTAGACTAAAAACTAAGGTAAACCCTGCTTGCCGAATCTGAGGAGGACCTCATGCACTTGCTGCAGAGGGTCAAGGACTGCAGCCTTCAATATGGACTGAGACTCAATGTCAAGAAGACAAAGATTCTCACCACTGGACCAATTGGTAGTATCGGGATGGATGGCGAAGAGATTGAGATTGTTTACAGCTTCAGTTTGCTTGGCTCCACAGTCAACACTCTTGGCACCAGCAGCCAGGAAATCGAAAGACAAATTGCATTGGGAAAGTCTGCTGTTAGGGACCTCTCTAAAGTACTCAAGAGCAACGGTGTCTCTCTGGAGACTAAGGTGCGTCTGATACAGGTCATGGTCTTTGCAATCACTTGTTATGCATCAGAGAGTTGGACAATGACCAGGGAGGATAGAAGGA
>NW_006399880.1:4760585-4775680 GCF_000299155.1 Elephantulus edwardii | reverse complement strand
AAAAAAAAAAAAGAAAGCTGAATAATGAATACGGATGTCAGAAGAATAATTGATATCTTTGAATTGTTGTACTGGAGAAGAGTATTGAACATACCATGGACCACTAAGAGAACAAACAGGTTTGTCTTGAAGAAGGTGAAACCAAGTATTTCCTTGGAGGCTAGGATTTTGAAGCTCTGTCTCACCTAATTTGTACATGTTGTCAGGATGGGCCAGTCCTTGGAGAAGGACATCATGCTTGGAAGGGTAGAAGGTCAGCGCAAGAGAGGAAGACCCTGGATGAGATTGCCACAGTAACTGTGGGAGGGCAAGTTTCAGGATTTGTGTCCATAGGGTCACTACGGATCAGAGCTGACTTGAAGACACATAATAACATCTAAGAAGAAGATGGATACTAGCATTAAATAAGCTCACCTTTAAAAAGAAGGACAAGAAAAAAAACATGCATCCTTTTGACTCCCCTGTAGTCCAGTGTCTCTATATGAAAGCTGACAGAACAGTATCATGTATGTAACACTCACACACTAGGAGAATTTTGCATGCTTTAATTACTTCCTTTACTCTTTGCAGTGGACTGTTATTTCTCCCATTCTCCAGATGAGGAAACCAAGGCATAGAAATTTATATGACTTGGTAAATGTCACGTCACAAAGGAGTTGCAGCCAGGACTAGAGGCTAATGAATAAGCCCACCTGGAAGCCTGTGAGCCGTCCACCACCCTGCTCTGCTTCCATGAGATCTGAGGCTGTGAAGGTGGGGCGGCGTGGTAACCTGAAGGAGGACCTGGTGGTACATAGAACTGAGTTCAGGCTTAGATTTCATACATCGTGTCATCTGCAAATGACTTAGCCTCTCCATGCCTCAGCTTGTCTGTAAAAATGGGTCTTGTGAGGCCTATTGAGAGTGCTGAGCAGGGCCTGCCGGGCACTGTTGGATAGCTGTCAGTGATGACTGCTACGATGATGTTACTGCCACGACCTCGCCTCCATCCCTCACAGCACAGCCTCCTCCCTGCACCCTCATTTTCTCTTCTGCCTTTCTTTCTCCTCCTCTGATCTTCCTGCTGGAACAATGAAACCAAACACCCCTCTCCCTCCCTTCCTCTCTTCCTTCCTCCTGTGATAACCAGAGTGCTTGGTGTTCCCCATCACTGCCATTGTCTCGGGAGAGGAAGAATGGCCGAGAGCCTGCACACTGCTCTGCTCACTGGGGAAGCCTCAACCCTCAGAGGCCAACTGGAGTCATTAGCCCAGAGAGTGGGAGCAGGCAGCACTCTGTCATTTCAGTCTCTGCTACCAGTAACAGGCGACTTCACCTCTCTGCCTCATTGACTTTATCTGTAAATTGGGAATAACAGTCATCCCTAACCCCCAGTGGGAATAAAATTAAAAAATCCACACGGATTTTTTTATCCTTATGGATAAGAAACATTGGAGGCTGCTATCACTTCATGCTCTGGATGCTTGCTGCAGTGTGACGGTGGGTGAGCGAGAACACCCTGGGTCTCGGCCACCACACAGGGTTGTTGCAAAGGTTCGACAAGGTGGCAGAGGCAAGCCCACAATGTGCAGACTTTCTGGGTCTGGTTTCCTCTCATATTCATGATCTTATTAATGTTCAGATAAACTAAGAGGTAAATAGAGGGCTAGGAGGTAAATAGAGGACCAGTATTATAAAGTATCTGCATCTGAGAGCTGGACAATGAATAGGCTGGCAGAAGAATTAACGCCTTTGAGCTGTGGCGTTGGAAAAGAGCACTGAACATCCCATGGACGGCCAAGAGAATGAACAGATATATCTTAGAGAAGGTACAGCCGGAGTGCTCTTTGGAGGCAAGAATGATGAGGCTTCACTTCACATACTTTGAGCATGTTGCTAGGAGGTGCTATTCCTTGGAGAAGGCCATGATGTTGGGAAGGGTGGAGGGTCATCGAAGGAGAGGAAGACCCTCAACCAGGTGGATTGACACAGTGACCATGGCAAAGGGCTCTTGTGTGTTGGGAAGTGTGAGGATGGCGCAGGATAGAACAGGGTTCAGTACTTTTGTTCACAGGGTCACTATGAGTCATACTTTACTCAGCAGCACCTAACAACAACAGTAACATTATGCAGTATAATATACAGATACGGAAACCGAGGCAACTATAGAGGGTAAGTGGCTTTCCCAAGGCCACACCACTAATCAGCAGTAGAGGCAGGCCTTGAAACCAATCTTCTTGATTCCCAGTCCCACATCTTATTCAATCCAAAAACACGGATTCAGGAGCAAGCCTTTCACATCCTGACACACTCAAGGGACTTAACGGGCAGGCTTATTCACCCTTCCAATCTCCCCCACATCCTGAGCCCTCCTCCTTGCCGTCCCTGGACACACAGCCCCATTCTCCCTCTCTGCCTTCACAGTTGTCCTGCCCACCTGTCCACAGCTATGTGTATTCTCCACAGGTCATCCGAGAGGTGAGCAAGCCCATTGGAACAGCTGAAGGCTTGGAGGTCCCCAGGTCCCCAATCCTCTTGTGCAAGCTGGACACGGACAAGGTAAGTCTGTCTCCACCAGATCGCATCTGGGACAGGCAGAGGGAACTCAGCACAGGTTGTGCGCTGTGGAGCCCACAGTCCTGTTGTGACATGAGGAAGACATTAGTGCTGTGGGACCAGCTGTGAGCACCCTAACTGAAAGCCAGTGCCCAGCACAGAGCAGGAACAACCTTCGGTGCTCAATAAATGTCCACTGAGCTGATGGATGCACAGTAACTCAATAAATAATTTAGCTCAGTAATGTCTCCTGAGTTAATGGATACACATTAATGAGTGAATGTATATACTCAGGGACTCTCCCCATAGTACCTAGCAGACAGCTAATTAATAGCATCTGATTGAATGACTGCATGGTCTGGAGTCAGTAAAATAAGTAAAGTAATGTTGTCTGGCAATGAAATAATTTACAGGAAAGATGGGTGTTGACCATCCTCTTACCCAAGCTGGGATCGTAATGGACTCTTCTCTCATCACCACTCACTAAGTTTTGGTCACTGATTGATCACTAAGTCCTGCCACGATTATTTTGAAGATACCTTCCAACTACCTCCTTTCCCCATCCTCCCTGCCCTCTTGACTCATCTTCATATCAAGCCCTACCTTGATTAGGATGACACTTTCTTATGTTGCTCTTTTGCTTGGATTACGTTACTAGCCTGTATACATACCCTCCCAGCTTCCTGCACGGATCAAGTACAGTCCAAACTCCAAAGACATTGATGTCCCTGTGGTATAAGTAATTGCTTCACTTTTCAGATAGATCACACAACCACAGTTAAGTCATCATTGTCTTCCCAATACCTGGTACTCTCTCAGGCACGTGATAATTACTGACAGATGTTTGTTGACTAATTGTCATAAGGTGGCTTTGAACAGACAGAGGAGTGTGCCCTCTGATGTGGGCTATCTGTGTCCCTCCCCAGAGGCTGTCCCAAGAGAAGCAGACCTCTGACTCTGACAGCCTGGGCATGGGCGACAGCTGTTCCACCCTTGGGCGCCGGGAGGCCTGTGACCACGGTAGGAGCCTCTGGAGCTCAGAGCTGGGAAGGGCACAGGGTGGGAATGTGGACCTTGATGCCTCTGCTGACCTGGAGCTTCAGGCCAGGCCCCATGGGCAGGGTGGACGGGCCACTGTGTAGAACAGAGCTACATGCCCCTGGAACTTGATGCTCCCTCCCTTCTCCTGACCCATCTTCTTGGTAACAGGCAAAGGAAAGAAGAGCAGCCTGGCAGAGCTGAAGGGCTCCATGAGCAGGGCTGCGGGCCGCAAGATCACCCGCATCATCAGCTTCTCCAAGAAGAAGGCACTGGCCGATGACCTGCAGACGTCCTCCACTGAGGAGGAGGTGCCATGCTGTGGTGGGTATGGAGCAATGAGGAGCGGAGTTCTGAGCTCTGGGACTTCTGGGCTACTGGGGTTAAGGCCAAAAGACACTTCCTGTCTTGTCCATCTCACACCCGCAGAGGAGAGGGTGCCAGCCGAGAGCATAGCTAAGCTCTACCAGATCCACTCACCCCTCTCTCCTAACACACTCTCCTCCTGGACTGTGAGGTTCACAGAAGGAAATGCCAACTGACCACCATATTTTTCTACTTGCTATAGACATTCACGCAAATCACTGCCCATCTCTAGACCTCAGTTTCCTCCACTGTGATGAGATAATTCCTCCCACAAGACATGCCACTTGCATAAATTGTAGCTCAATCTTATAAGAAAAGTTCTTGCATAAAATATTTATCCAAGTGCTTTTTATTATATATGCATTCAATTATTGTTAAAAGTGGTTTACAGGAAAGATATATTATTTTGTCCATATAAGCGCAGTGTCCTATGGAATCCAAAAGGACGTATATTTTGGGATCTACTGTAATATTCTGCTTACTCTGGGGAAATTCTATAAAAGTACATGACTAAAAATAAAAAGAAGCTATATATAATAAGTGAGTGGTGCTTTAGAGCATGTGAGGGAGAGAAAAAAAATATAAATTTAAATCTAAAATACTAAGAAAATGGAAAAAACCTCCTCAAACTCATTGTCGTTGATTGAATTGGAACCAACTCATAGCTGACCGGTAGGTTTTCAGAGGCTGAAGATCACACGGGAAGAGACTGCCTATTTTAGTCTCTCAGAGTGGCTAGTGGATTCGCACTACCTGGTGATCACCTTCTGTGAAGTCTGTGGCCTATTAGCGTCAGAATTTTCTCTTTATTTTCTCTTTTCAGATGATGTTTTTTGTTCAAGCACACTACCACTAGGTGGCAGCTTCATCCACTGTTCTCCAGGCTTTTTAACAATTTTTTTTTTTTTTTAGAGAAAAGAAAGACAAAAGGCCAAGAGGAAGAGCTGTATTTTATGCCTCAAATATAGCAATTTCTGCCCTTTGGCAAGTGTGATACACGTACTTGCAGCAATGTGGTTGTGTTGGGTGTCAAGTACATCATTAACATAATTAACCAGTATATCAGAGTAAAACTGTTCTCCATAGGTTAGCTGATTTTTTTTTTCAAAAGTCGAACACTATGCATTTCTTTCAAGATATCCCTTAGTAGACTTGAACCACAAGTCTTTTTGTTAATAACTAAATATGTTAACCATTTACATAAGACAATTTGCAGATGTTGAGTTGTTAGGTGACGTTCAGTCATCTCCAACTCATAACTGTTGTTGTTGAGTACCGTCAAGTTGAAACCAACCTGTAGGTGACCCTCCAGCAAGTTTTCAGAGGCTGTCGATCTCATGGGAGGAGATTGCCCATCTTTCTCCCACAGAGCAGCTGGTGGATTTGAATTGTGTACCTTCTGACCACTAGGCCACCAGAGCTCCATAATTCGTAACTAGCCCTATGAACAACAGAAGAAACTCTGCTCAATCCTGTGCTACCCTCAGTCTCTGCTATGCTTATGACCTTTGTTGAAGTCCATCCCGTTGAGGGGCTGCCTCTCTTTAGCTGACCCTTCACTTTTCCAAGTATTATTTCCTTCTCCAGGGATTGGTCGCTTCTGCCCACATCTATGTGAGACGTTTCCACTCTATATGGGATGAAATCTCACCATCTTCACTTGTAAGGGGCACTGCTGCTCACCTTGCAAGAAAGATTGACTTGTTTGTTCTTTTCGCAGACCACAAGAATTGCTATATTCAATAGTTTTCACCAGGAACACAATGTCAGAGGCATCAATCCTCCTTTGATCTTCCTTATTCGTTGTTCAACATTCATGTGCATGTAAAGCAGTTGAAAATATCATGGCTCAGGGCAAGCACAGCTTAATCTGTGGTATGATCTCTTTCCTTGTTTAGTACTTTAAAGAGGTCCTTTGTAACAGACTTTCGCGTTGCAATGCGAAAATCATTTGCTTTCCTGACAGCTGCTTCCATGGGTGTTGATTGCAGATCCATGGAAAATGAAATCCCTAGCAACTTTAGGGGTTTTCTCCATGATGATGTTTATTGGTCCAGTTGTAGGACCAATTTATACAGAAGTGTAATCCATACTGATTCCCACCACTGGTCAATTGGCCACACCATGATAGATGGAGAAAAGATTGAGGTTGCTAACAATGACAGCTTGCTCAGCTCCACAATCAACACTCTTGGCACCAGCAGTTAGGAAATCAAAAGACAAATGGCACTGGAAAAATCTGCTGTCAGGGATTTCTCCAGAGTGCTGAGAAGCAACAATGTCAGTCTAGAGACTAAGGTGCGCCTGATCCAGGCCATGGTCTTCACAAGAACTTGCTGTACATCAGAGAGCTGGACAATGATTAAGAATGACAGAAGAAGAATTGATGTCTTTGAGTTGTGGTGCTGGAGAAGAGTCTTGAACATGCCATGGACTGACAAGAAAACAAATAGGTCTGTCTTGGAGAGGGTGAAACCAAGTCTCTCCTTGGAAGCTAGGATTTTGAAACTCTGCCTCACTTACTTTGGGCACATGGCCAGGAGAGATTGGTCCTTGGAGAAATTGGTCCTTGGAGAAAAACATCATTCTCGGAAGGGTGGACGGACAGTGCAGGCGAGGAAGACCCGGTATGAGATGAATGGATATAGTTACTGAGGCAATGGGGGTAGGTGTGTCTGAGTCAGTGAGACTGGCTCAGGACAGGGCAAGCTTCTGAGCTATTGCACATAGGGTCATTATGAGTCACAGGTGACTTGACAGCACATAACACCACCACCACCACAATCCATACTGAAGGCTCTCATCTTTCAGCTTCACCAATAAGTGTTTCAAGTCTTCTTGATTTTCTACAGGCAAGGTTGTGTCTTCTGCATAATTCAGGCTGTTGATGAATCTTCCTCCAATTCATAGATGGGAAACTCCTACTCAGAAAGAAGGGACTTGGGGGCCACAGGCAGGTCAAAATGAGCTGTCCTTTGTTCTGGTTAGGATGGAGGCTTATCCCAGGCTTTCAGAAGCAGAGCTGCAGATCTCTGTGCAGACTTGCCTCCCCTGGGCGAGAGTTTCCCCCGGAGGCCAGCCGCTCACACACTGGTCCCCCTCCCAGGCTACCTGAACGTGCTGGTGAACCAGGGCTGGAAGGAACGCTGGTGCCGCCTCAAGTGCAACACTCTGTATTTCCACAAGGACCGCGCGGACCTCCGCACACACGTGAACGCCATTGCCCTGCGCGGTTGTGAGGTGGCCCCGGGCTTTGGGCCCAGACACCCATTTGCCTTCAGGATCATGCGCAACCGACAGGAGGTCGCCATCTTGGAGGTGAGAGGGGAGATCCAGGTGGCCCTTGGGCAGCAGTGCAGAGGAGCTCGGCCTCAGGTGTCTGGCTTTAAAGGACTGACCCTGCAGGGAAGAGGGGGAAAGGAAAGCAAGCTACTGTCAGAGGACAGTGTGGAAAAGCAAATTTTATGCAACAATGAATGAATGGGAATCCTCAGTTTCTATAAACTTTCATTAAAATTAATAATAATACAAAATGGAAATACTTTTTAAAAAAGCAAATTTTACTATAAATATATTTCAAACAATATATGGGATATACTGATAGTGAAAAGTTATCCTTTGTTTATCTGAAATTCAGAGTTAGGCGGGCATTCAGAATTATAAGCTAACTCTGACGACCCTAGGCCCCAGGTTTACCCATTCTCCTTGTCTTAGATTCCCAAGACATCAGTTTAGTCTAACCCTTAATCTCATTTTTAATCCCCCCTCAAATCTTTCCATAAGTGATTGTCTACCTTAAATAAACCTTAGTGCCTTCTAAAGGAGCCTACCCATCTCATTGTTATTGATTGCCTTCAAGTCGAGCACCACTCATGGTGACACTATGAACAAGAAGTCCTGCAGCCTCTCTACAACTATCAACATTTATCAAAGTTCATAGAGTTTCCAGAGGCATGTTGTTTAGGAAGTGGATGCCACTCTTGCTTCCAAACCCATCTCATAGAGCAGCTCAAATCTTTAGGAAGGTTGTCCCCATGTTGGGTTGACAAAGCTAAGCTTCATGGGGGGCAGTAACGATGTTTGTTCTATGTACACTGTTTTTACAGAACTCGGTATGATACTCAACATTTACTAAGAGCACCATAAACATTTGCAACAAACAGCACTATTTTCATTTTAACCATAAACTTTTTCAGCAAACAGCTGAATGCAAATGTGATCCCTTATCCTTCCCATTCGTGGCACTAACTCTCCTCTGTATCTCCTTTATGAGCTTGTGCAGAACATGTTGAATCTCTCTCCCACGTGTCCTACCTTTCCTCTAATTAGTCTGTAAAATGTTAAAAATGGGAAAAACCTCAAATAATTGTCTCCCTCCCACATTTGCCCAGAGTAGCAAAAATGTTTTGTTCAGGCTTCCACAGAGTTGACAGCAGCCCTAGAATGAAAACCAGGCTTCTAGATCGTGCCACCCATTGTCTCCCTCTGTTCCTAAATGTCAAAAACTGTTGCCTCTGTTACTCCTCCATTCCAAAATTTCAAAAAAAATTGCCTTGTTTTCAGTAGTTTGAGATGAGTCCCTGTTTCCATTAAATGCAACATAGAGCTTTCTAAATTATTACTGGTTTATTCAAGTCCAGCCGTGTATGCTAATTTGAATAATCTTGATCTTTACATGAGAATAACCCAAGTACATATTCAGTTGACTGACAACTTCTTGGCGACTGTCCTATATATGACAATTATAGTAGATATTTGGTGATATCATAATAACTGTTGTTGTTGTATATTGTCCAGTCAGAACCAACCTATAGCTGGTCCTCTGGCAGATTTTCAGAGGCAGATTAATGACACAGGAGGAATCTTCACCCTGAAACCTACAGCGTTCCTTTTCAGCAGGAAGTAGCTAAGAGAATACACCGTTCCCTTTTCCTTATGAATCAGAGTGAAATCTCTCTCAAGGAGGAGTGATAGGGAATGGCAAAGGACACACTGACAAAGGAGATTAATCAGAACTGGCTTTGACAAGCACTGTGGCAATGGGACAATTAAAACAGACTTTCAAGGGGGAAAAAAAGAGAGAGGAACGAACCGGGGGGGTTAGAGAAAATAGTGCAACAATGAATGAATGGAAATCCAAAATCTCTGTAAATGTTCCTTAAAACTAATAAAATAGAATTTTAAAAAAAAAATTATGCAGGAGGAGATTACCCATCCTTTTTCTGCAGAGCAGCTGGTGGATTTAAACTGCATACCTTTGGGCTTTCAGTGCAGCTCCTTAGCCCTAGGCAACCAGAGCTCCCTTGTCATAATATCATAAGAGAAGGGGCGGGGGGAAACTGAGTTATATGAGCAATGATATAATTTGTACATAATTCAAATTATGTAAAATTTAGAATCCAGTCATGATGATGGTTGAACCACTCACATAATGACTGTTATAATGACAACTATTTAGTTACCTATGTACTTAACACAATGGAAAAAAATTTAAGGGAATGTAAAAACATTCAGTGAATCATTAAATGTTGTTTTCCATCAGCATGGTTGGAAAAACCTTAGGATAGAGGGAGAGGTGGTCAGGGAGGGCCTCTTTGGGGAGATGGCCTTTGAGCAGAGACCTGTACAGAGTAAGAGAGAGGAGAGAGTACTATATGAATGTCTGGATGTGTGTTCTAGTCTCAGATCCCTCATCTGTGGGTTGGACTGATATGAGCAAGTCACTAGAGGCACCTCCAGTGCTGACAGGAACCGCTGTGTTTCCTCTCCCTCAGGCTAACTGCTCAGAGGACATGGGCCGCTGGCTTGGCCTGCTGCTCGTGGAGATGGGCTCCCAAGTCACCCCTGAAGCACTGCACTATGACTACGTGGATGTGGAGACCTTAACCAGCATCGTCAGTGCTGGGCGCAACTCCTTCTTGTAAGGCTCTGCACACACCCGCAGGACCCCCACAGCTGCCCAGACCTTTCCCTCTCAGAGACCCAGAGTCCATCCTCAGGCACCAGGAGAAAGAGGAAGAAGAGCTGCAGAGGACTCTACTTCCCAGGGGAGCCCAGCTGGACCACTTCCCCTTCTAGCAGAGTGAGCTAGCTGGAGCAGTTAGTCCAGGGTCAGAGGAAGCTGTGATTGGAAGGAACAAGGGCAGAGAGCCATTGAGTGGGGCTGGGCTTAGTCCTCGTGTGATGGGGACCTTATGTTTTCAGGCCTTGGGGCATCCTGGCAGGGATGCGGCTGAATCACGGGGTGTGCCATTAGAAGAGCAGGGTTTCAGTCCTCGCTATATAACTTCCAGCCACGAAGGTCTGTGCTGGTTGCTGGCCGTCTTGGCTCCTGTTCTTGCATTTCTAGGACCTGCCTCCTTGGTTGTTGGGAGAATCATTTGAGTCCCCGCCTATAAAGCCCTTAACACCACCCGTGACACAATGCTGCCGTCTGAGGCTGCTGTTACTAAGCTTCCTGTCTCTAAGAGCTACTGCCAGGATTAAGTGAGAGCATGGGTAGGACAACCCCACACTGCATCGTCATCACCGTGTGATTTCTTTTTTAGATACGCACGTTCCTGCCAGGACCAGTGGCCTGAGCCCCGAGTCTATGATGACGTTCCTTATGAAAAGATGCAGGTACGGTCCCTGGGGGCCCCCCAGGAAAGTGACTAAAGGTACCAAGTTGTTGAGGGTTCCCTCCCTTCTGCCTTTTTTTTTTTTTGCCTTTCTCTTTCTTTTCTCCTTTGCCTCGGAGAGAACCCTTTAGCTAAGAGCTGGAAGAAAGATCCTTTTCTTGTCACAGAAATTGGCTGAAGACCCTGGACTCCTTGACATACAAGCAAAAGAAAGAGGCCCAGACTAGAAGGAAGGAAAAACAGATGCAGTGAAGTTGATTCTTGCCCTTTGCAGCCCCCTGTGTCTCTGTGCAAAACAAACCTCCATGGGGTTCTCCATGGCTGACCTTTTAGAAATAGATCTACAAACCTTTCTTCTGTGGTGCATCTGAACAAACTTGAACCGCTCCCCTTTCAGTTAGCAGCCAAGTGCTTAAGCATTTACACTCCACTAGGGACTTTCAACTTTCATATGTATAACAAGTAAATTAAAAAGACCATTATCTGAATGAGGCGTACTTAGTCCTCAAACTGATGTCATTGCTCTTCAGAACTCTAGAAAGGTGAAAGTGGGACAATGAATAAGGAAGACAGAAGAAGAATCAATGCCGTTGATTTGTGGTGTTGGAGAAAAGTACTGAATCTTGGAGAAAGTGCCCCCAGGGTGTTCCTTAGAGGCAAAGATGGTAAAACTTCATCACACATACTTTGGACATGTTGTTAAGAAGGGCCGTCTTTGAAAAAAGACACCATGCTTGGAAAGGGGGAGAGTCATCAAATGAGGAAGACCCTCAACAAGATAGATTGACACAGTGATTTCATTAGTGGGCTCAAGTATATCGGATGATTGGCACAGAATAAGGCTGTAAGATTCTTACCTGTTGTTCATAGGATCTCTGTGAGTCATGGTCAACTCCATAGCACCTAGCAGCCACCACGGGGCCTCCCAGAAGGAAGAAGGTGCTCTGTGTGCTGCAAAACAACAGAGAAAACAGCTGCTGTCTGGTCTCACTAATGTCGGAGGACAAATGTGCTCCTTTGGCTGATTTCTCAAAAGTAAATCACCAGTCTTTCTTCGGAGGTGCCTCTCGGTGGCTTCATACCTCTAGTCTTCCAGCTCCTAGCTGAGCACATTAACAATGGAGCCATCCAGGGACTCCTAAACTGAGAGAAATACTACACAACAGGGGGCACCATTTGATCAAAGTGTGTGGGTTCTCTGCCTCTGTTTGCTGCTGGGAACTGATGCCGCTGATTCTATCATGGTTTTGGGGGGACTTTCTGGGCAGCTGCCCCTACCGCCCTCCAGCTGGTGGCATCATGGCCTGGGCTTTCGCTCAGAGGACAGAGCCTCCCTGTCTTGCTGGCTAAACCAAGAACAAGCTGGTTTGCTGATTTACAGAGAGGCCTCTGTAGCCATCACTCGACCTGGAATGCTCCTGGCAGCATGGCCTGAGACCTCCCTGCTGAGGGACAGCCAGCAGAGGAGCCATGTTCAGACAGTGCTGTGTGGGCCAGGCCTCAGCAGAGGCAGAGAGGGGGTCAACGGGCTAGGAACAGGATGTCTGTGGGCCAGGACCCCTGCCGTGGACATGGCAGCTGCAGACACACTGAGCCTTCACACCCAGGGCTGCCTTCTTCTAGTTAGCTTCTTCAGCTGTCCTTCTCCTAAGTATAGCCTCTTTCTTCAAACTCACCTGCACCAGTGGATATTGTTTAAGGTTTTTCTCAATTGCTGAATTTAGCAACAAGATGGTTTAGTACTTAAAGACTGAGAACTTTGGAGGCAGACTCAGGGCTGAATCTGAGTTATCTGGTGTTTCAGCTTTCAGGACCTCCCTTCCTGGCTCCATGTGGGAAAAGATAGAACCCACCTTCCAAGACTATTGCCAGAAGGCAATGAAATATTTTGTACAAAAATGTATACCGGAAGCTGGGCACAGCAGTCTCATACAGAGGACTAACTGGTACCGTCGTCAATGGGATGTTGTTGTTGTTAGGTGCTCTTGGGTCGGCTGTGTCTCATGGCTACACTCTTTACAACACATTGCAGCCCTGTCCTCTGCCCACCCTCCTCGTCATCTCTGTCATGCTCAAGTCCATTGTGGTCGTCACGGGGTCAATCCATCCAGCTAAGGGTCTTCCTTCCTTTTTGCTGCCTCCATACTTTTCCCAGCATGATGGCTTTTTTCCCTTCTGACAATATGCACAAAGTGTGTGAGATGAAGTGTCATCATCCTTTGCCTCCAAGAAGTGGCCTGGTTGCCCTTTGTCCCAGACAATCTTGTTTGTTCTTTTGGCAGTCCTTGGGATATTCAGACATCTTCTGAAACACCACAGTTCAAAGGCATTGATTCTTCTTTGATCTTCCTTTTTATTGGCCAACTTTCAGATGCATATGCAGTAAAAGATGAGAGGGCCAAAAAATACCCGCAATCTTCTGAGACGTTCTCATCTCTCTCTGTGAGTCCATGGTAGGTGCAAGCAGTTAACACACTTGGCTGCTAACCAAAAAGAAGGTTGCAGGTCTACCAGAGGTGCCTCAGGGAAAAGGCCTGGTGATTAGCCTCTGAAAATTCAGCTTCTGGAGACTCCATGGAGCACACATGGGCTGCCATCAGTCAGAATCAACCAAAAGCAGCAGGTTTGTTATTACAAGCAGGTGCTTCTGTTCAGGGTTGCTGTCTGCTGCCCCCAGAGAAGGTCTGGTTGAAAGCCACCCTACCCCACAGGACAGAACGAAACGCCCAGAGGGTTTCCCAACTGTATCCTTTACAGGAGGAGACCTCCCGCTCATTCTCCTGAAAAGCATTTGAACTTCAAGCCTCCTGGTTAGAAGCTGAGTGCTTAACCACTGTACCACTGGGGCTCCTTATCCTCCTGGTCAAAGTGGTTTATAAACAGTTGAGGCCTACACAGGCCTAAAGATGAGAGGCCAAGGTCTCAGAGGCCCTGCAGCGCTCATCTGCCCAGGAAGGACCAGACCCTCTGGCCCTTTGCTGAGTCCGAGCCTTCACTGTCCTCCTCATCTCCCGCCTCCAGGACGAGGAGCCCGAGCGGCCCACCGGGGCCCAGGTGAAGCGGCACGCCTCCTCCTGCAGTGAGAAGTCCCATCGAGTGGACCCGCAGGTCAAAGTCAAGCGCCACGCCTCCAGTGAGTTTTTTGGGGGGGCGGGCGGCTGCTGAAGAGGGTAGCTATTCACATCAGGTCAAGGTCTCAAAATTCAGGTTCACTGGGTAAAAAAGTAGGTGAAGTGGGATGTAAGAAAAAGACCATAAGCAGCAAAGTGCAGTGATAAAGGGCAGCTGGCATATGGCCTCAGAGGGGAGACGCAGAGGCCTCAGTGAGGTGGGGAGAGAGGGACTGTCGGCAGTAAGGGGTGCCCACCACTCAGCCTCGGAAATACAAGTCGCCACACAGAAATACAAGTGACTGTTGTTGCCATATTTGCAAGCTATTAAGAGAAATCAGAAATCTAGATTTTCTATGAAGTCTGCTTATTTTTTATAGTGACAACTAATAATAACAAAATAAGGCCAAATATGTGTTTGTGTATATTCTCTCTATGTATGTATTGTTGTTATTTATCAATGAATTGGAGTTAACTCATAGCTGACCCTCCTTGGGTTTTCAGAGTTAATAAATCACACGGGAGGAAATTGCCCATATTTCTCTTACAGAACAGCTGGTGGATTCAAACGGCATGCCTTTGGGCTAGCAGTGCAACTCCTTACCACTGAGCCACCAGATTTTGCATTTGCTGTATGGAAGTAACTCATGGTTGCTGTGATGCAAAACACTGTGACACTGATGTGTCAATGTGGTAATGGTTACCCGTGGTGGACAATGTTTGGTGGAGCTTCCCAATGAAAACAAGCTTGGAAGCAGGAGTGGCATCCACTTCTGAAATAACTTACCTCTCTGGAAACTCTATGAACTTGGAGAAATGATGAAAATTATACAAGTGTTCAGGTCTTTTGTTTATAGGGTCACTATGAGTCGTCTGTGACTCAACAGCACTTAACAGCAACAACATATATGTAAATACATCCCTATATATGGATAGATACATGTTTATTTCTAAGCTGCATTTTGTGCTTATTGGTGCTTTCGGATCAGTGGTAATAAGTGGAGACTGAATCCCACCAGAGCCCACAGAGACAGCTTCTAGGAAAGGTGTGACTCCCCTCCATCCTCCAGGCCCCAGCCATGTCCAGCACCATGTATGTGCCAAATGAATGCCTGATTGGCTCACTCCCAGTGGTGACTAAGTATCCCATTGAACATACGCCAGCCACTCTATTGTGAGCTGTCTTTGATTTACAGCACAGTCTCTGCCTCGGTGTGGTTTATCTTCATAAGCAAGCCTGCTTCCTGTAGGACAGTGTGTTCCCAAGTTCCAAGAGTCTTTTCTGCACTGCTTTACATTCCCCTCCCCCTGCACCAGTTCAAACAGTTCTGTTCTTTACTTTTTGAAGACTTCTTTTGAGAAATTCTTTCCTATACTATAGCTCTGCTGTTCTAATCATTTTTGGATGATCTTCAGTAGAATCTTG
>NW_006399880.1:4747858-4759275 GCF_000299155.1 Elephantulus edwardii | reverse complement strand
GCAGGATAGAGCAGGGTTTAGGGCTGTTGTGCATAGGGTCGCTATGAGTCGGAAACGACTCGACGGCACATAACAACAACAACATAACATAGCTCTACTTCCCTGGTGCAGATTGTTTATCCTGGGGAGTCAGGAGACAGGTGTTCCTCGGGCCATGTCGAACTTACGATTTAACTTTGTAAATGTCCCTTTCCCTCTCTAGGACTGAGCTTCACCTCGGAATAAGTAAAGGATTATGTATAGATTTCTTAATGCCCTTCGCTCATTGGTGCTAGAAACATGTTGTTGTGTGCTTGACGCATCGATTCAGAATCCCAACACCCCAATAGAACAAAGGCGAACTGCCCCATAGGTTCCAGAGGCTGAAATGGTTATGCAAGCAGATCGCTAGGTCTTTTCTCCACAGAGTGGGTAGTGGTTTTGAATTGGCTACCTTTTGATTAGCAGCTGCGAGGTTAATCATTACTTCACCGCTACAATTTTATTTTAAGCTGGAAATTTACAGTCTTGTAAATATAGGACCTATGGCATGCCTAAGTTTAAATGGAACATTAAGCTCAAGTATGTATACAATATTAGAAAAACAAGTCACAGAACATCCAAAAAATGTTAGACTAAAGACAGCAATAAATGGGCCCTTTCTTCCAATCAAATCTTATATGGAAGCCTAGTGAGCGCTGTCTGGTGGCCTAGTGGCAAGGAGTAGCGCTGCAATCCCAAAGGTGCACAGTTCAAGGTCACCAGCTGCTCCATAAGAGAAGGATAGGAAGTCTCCTCCCTTGTGATTTACTGCCTCTGAAAACCCGCAGGAGGGTCAGCTATGGGTGTTTTCCAATCAACAGTATACAACAACAACAACAGGTTATAAAAGAGATAAAAATAGAGCTGCTGTGGTTAGAATGAGGAGGTCATGGGGCTGCTATTGCTACGAAATCATGTTGTTAGTTGCCTTGGAGTCACTTCTGATTCATAATGAGTCCATGTGTACAAAGTAGAACTGTTGTGTAAAGTGTTCAGGAATGTGATCTTTCAGAAGGAAATGTCTGTCTCCCAAGGCACCTCTCTAGATGGAGTCAGACTGCCAAATTTTAGGCTGGTAAAAGAGCACTTAACTATTTGCTCCACTCAGGGGCTCTTGGATAATATTTCAAGGTTCAAACTCTGTGCTCTCAAGTCAGTTCTGACCCACAGTGACCCTCCATGAGGTGTCCAAGCTGTGACTCTTCATGGGAAGAAACTACTGCTGTTCCTCCAGAGCTCCGGCTGGATTAGAACCTCTGGAGATGGGAAGGCATTTGGTTAGCAGCATGAGAAGTTTCAAACTGAGCCACTGAGAGCCCTTGGATATTGTTTATGGAAACATACACATGAAGGGAAGTTGAAGGCCACAAAGGGAAGCTGATGACCTAGTCCAACAACACTGTTTCTCCGAGAAGAAATTGAAGGATATAAAGGGGGGAAGGAAGTCCAGCAAGATGACTATTAATTATCCATTGCTCTATTACAAATTGAAATGCATCTGAAAGTTGGACAGTGAATAATGATGGCAGAAGAAGAACTGATGACTTTGAGCCATGGTGTTGGGTTACCCATACTGTGCACTGTCAAAAGAATAAACAGATCTCTTGGACCAACTGCAACCAGAAGCAGGGATAGTGAAGGCCCATCTCACAGACTTTGGGCCTGTTTTTAGGAGGGGCAAGTCCCTGGAAAAAGACATCATGATTGAAAAGATGGAGGGTCAGAGAAGGAGAGGAAGAACCTCAACAAGGTGGCTCGACACAGTGACTGTAACAATGGGCTCACATGTGATGAGGATGGCACTGCAGAGAACAAGGTTTAAAGCCATTGTTCATAGAGTCAAATTGACTCGATGGCATCTAACAGCATATGATGGTTTACCCTAAAATTTATCAGCTCAAAATAATACGTATTTAATCCAGCAGCGCAGCTGCTGTCTGTCAGGAGAGCTATGCCATTTTTGGGTCAAGACTGGAGATCTCCTGGATGGAGATGGATAAAAACAGAAGATGGCTGGAAAAGATGTGAATCCAGTGATCAGGAACTGGAAAATGCAAATCAGTATAACATCAACCACAACATTATCCTAAATAGTGAAGATGAAGAAATATTCAATAATGAAGAGTGTGAATATACATCTAAAAAGATGAAAAAGGACCATTTTAGTCATGATACAAATACTCAATAGACATGGTTATTATACATTGGGAGAAGCCTTTAATTGCTTAGACTTCTCAAGTGCAATTCAGGATATCCGAAGATTCAATTATGTGGTTAAACTGTTACAGCTAATTGCAAAATCCCAGTTGACTTCCCTGAGTGGCGTGGCACAAAAGAATTATTTCAACATTTTGGATAAAATTGTTCAAAAGGTTCTCCATGACCACCAAAATCCTCGCCTAATTAAAGATCTTCTCCAAGACCTCAGCTCTACACTTTGTATTCTTATTAGAGGAGTAGGGAAGTCTGTGTTGGTGGGAAATATCAATATTTGGATTTGCCGATTAGAAACTATCCTCACCTGGCAGCAACAGCTACAGAATCTTCAGCTGACTAAGCAAGTGAACAATGGTCTTACACTTAGTGATCTTGTTTTGCACATGCAGAACAACATATTATACAGATTCTCAAATGGATGGGAGATCATAACTTTAGGTCAAGTCACTCCAACGTTGTATATGCTCAGTGAAGACAGACGGTTGTGGAAGAAACTGTGTCAGTATCATTTTGCTGAAAAGCCGTTTTGTTGACATTTGATCCTTTCTGGAAAAGGTCATATCGAATGGAAATGGATGTATTTTGCACGTCAGAAATACTACCCAACAAAAGAGCAATATGGAGACACATTACGTTTTTGTCGACACTACAGCATTCTTTTTTGGAAGGACTGAGGACACCCGTGCACCGCAACAGACCCAGACAGCTGCTTCATGCCCGTGTCTCCTCAGCACTTCATTGATCTCTTCAAATTTTAAATATAGCCCTCTCACTATCTCTACCTTCCTGTCTCTGTAAAAAGGTTGTGCATTGTGCTTTTTCTTGTGCAATAGCTGGTAAAATTGTTCTTTGTGATTAAAAGTGAAAACTGGGTGGCTGACCATGGAGGCACCCTGAGAAGCCTGTGTGCTAGAAATGCGAAAACTGCCCCTCAGCATTTGGAAGGGAGAAACGTGTTGTTGTATATTTTTGATCCTTGAATAGGGTCAGGACACCCAAGCAAAATCATTTTTACCTCCTTCTTTTTCTTATAAGCATATTAAAATTTGTAATTTTGCATATTTATAAATATGGTTCAAAAAGCATTTTGAATTTTCAGAATCACTGTTTGTGCCAAACTGACACTACTAGCCAAGAATATGCTTCTTAATTGTCAAATTATACTTGCCCAATTTTATACTAATTGGGGAGGGGGTACAAAACAATTGATCCTTGTAAATATATTATGCAGAATATTTCTTTTTCTTAAAATGTATTTTAACAACTGCTTTGGCTGTGTCCAAATGAGTTCTTTTTGAATACAATATGAATATAGGGGAGTATTAGCCATTTTCTGTTTGTGTTGTTGACTGGGTTGTGAATTGTGCAAAATGTTTTTTAGCCTAGCAAAGATGTGAGTGATGTAGCTGTGCACCTAGGTGCTCAAAGACAGATGCTGACAGCCAAGGGACCACTGCTTCCGTAGAGACTGCTCTGCATGTACGGCTCAACTGTGCAGAGTGCAGTGGGGGCCAACACTGAAGAAAAGCAACTACTAAGAATTTGCCATGACTGAATCATAAACATCCCAAATGTATTCTAAACCATACTTGTATTGAAACTACTTTTCTAGATCAATAAATCGTGTTTATCTCTTGGGGAAAAAAAATAATAAGTATTTATTAATGTCACAACAGAGTAGGACAGGGCTCAGATCGGCTGTTCATAGGGTTGCTATGAGTCGTACTCAACTCGACAGCACCTAACATGTCACAGTTTTTATGACTTAGTTAGGTACTTTCAGCTGGGGCTCTGCTGCATGGTTACACGCTAGATGTTGGCTGTTGCTTTCATCGTCTGTGAGTTTGATGAGCTTCCAAGGGAGCTCTTTCACAGGCCTGGGAAGTTCATGCTGGCTAGGAAGCAGCCTTGTCATGCAGCCTTGTTGCCCAGGGAATGTATCCAAGGAGGAGCACGGAGGCAGACGTGGCAACGACTGTGACCTATCTCCAGAAGCTACTGTGTCATTTTTATGGTGCTCACACTGGTCAGCCCTGTTTACTGTGGGAGGGCACTACAAAAGGGTGTGAATACCAGGAGGCAAGAATCAGGGGGCTTGTGGGAACTGCTAAGAAAGACAGCCACATGAGACATTTCACAGACAGCTCCCTAGAAAATCATGTTAACTGGGAAAAAAAATCTTAATGAAAGTCTTTGAAAATTGATCTAAAGGGATATATAGTCAATGACGAACCATTTATTCCCAGTGTTATGGCAGAAAATGCGAGATTTCAACACTCAGCTGATATTGGAGATTAACAAACTTTTTTATTACATGCTGTAAGAGAACATCAGCTGTTGCCCAAACTTTTCTGACCCTGAGGGAAGCAATGATTGTGTTTATATACAGGAATTAAGCATGGGGGTTATACAAAGTTCACTGTGGTTAGCAGTTGAGATTTCTTTACATTTGAGTCATTACTGTTTCTGACTTCTCATGGGTGTCCAGGTCTGGGGCCAGGTACAGGATGTAGTCAGGGAGTGGTAACCAAGCTGGGTCAGCATGTACTAGAGAATGTAGCAATATGCATTATTGCCAAAATTATTGTGACATACATTTCTTAAGATGGCTATTGAAACAAAATGTTTCAACAAATTAGTTTCTCTAATGCTAACATATAAAATGGCTTATCTAATGTTAACATAGGGAACACTGGTGGCCTAGTGCCAAGAAGCTGCTCTGCAATCCCAAAGGAACACACCTCAGGCAATCTCCTCCCGTGCGATTAACTGCCTCTGAAAACCCAGAGGGTCAGCTATGGGTCGGTTCTGACTCCATGATACCATAACAACAACGTACACAACATCAGTGCTACCATATAAAATGGCTTTTCTGATGCTAAAATATAAAATGGCTTCTCTAATGCTTAGCATATAAGCTGCTATTACAGGAGTCTATGCAAAGCTCAGTAATGCAGTCAGTGTCACAGGCGCCGTTCTCTCCCATGCCCACCAAGCACAGAAGACTAACCACTCCAGACATGAAGTCTGCCAGGAGGAGGCTTCCTCTCCCGCGAGCTCCCACTCTGAAGCATTGTCTCCGTAGAAAGAACAGGCCCCTGGCATTTCTAATCATCCAAAACTCTGCTGCACAGGCTAAATTCCAAATGAGTGCACTGGAGAGTCTCCCTTTTCCACTCCGCTCCCAGGAGCTTGGAAGCTGGAGCTTAGGAAGCCGAGACAAGGATTTAGCCCAGAGAGAAGACCATCCCTAGTGGCCACCAAAGGCCAGACCATTTGCTAGTGTGATCGCTAAAGAAATTTCCACACATCTGCAGTGAAATAAATATAATAAATATTATAAAAGATAATATAAAAAGACTACATAGTTTTTCCATAAAGTTAAATCTATTACATACGTGTAAATCCTGTATGTTATGTTTATGCCCTTCCTACCTGAAGGTATTAAAATAGCAGTTATGCTATAAAATAAAGGGAACAGATGGCAGTTGGAGAGTTTAGAGGCGCTTATTTGACTCCATAAAATGTTGGCAACATTTGTCTTACTTTTGTACCTTTAACAAGTCTGAAAAACCCAAAAGTCTAGGAGCTACTTTCCCTGGGATGTCATTACGTATTGGAAAGTTGGGGAAAGTGTGGGGTTCCAACTCTTTCCTCCAGCTATGGGTTGAATTAGCCCTCAAAAAACCCCCACACAATCCCAGAGGTGCACAGTTCAAATCCACCAGATGTTCTGCTGAAGAAGGAGGGACAGTCTCCTCCTGATCTGATGGTACACACATAAAAAATAATAATAATAAATATTTTTTTTAAAACCCACACAAAACAAACCATAGTATCCTAACCTCTATACTTGAGGACATCATCCCATTTGTCAAAAGGCTTTTCTTTCCTTGTTGTTGTTAATTGTCCATATCAGTGTATATTGTGTCTTAAACCTCGTCCCTCTGAGATATAAAAAGGGCAGAGTGGGCACAGATGCAAGCAAGTACAATGTCAGGAATGACCAACGCCACGTGTTAATCATGAAGGAGCTGAGCAAGCTGGAGCTAGGGAAGCTGAGACAGGGCGTTAGCCCAGAGAGCCTTCGCCTACAGCTGGTGCTCTGAATTCAGTCTTCCAGCCACCTAACTGTGAGAAAATACCCACTTGTGGTACTTGTGTTACAACAGCATATGGAAACTAAGACATTCTTCATGCAGTTGGTCAGACACACAAAGCAAATGTAGCTACAGCAGAAACCAAGTTCTTCAGGGACCCACACTAGCACTAGAGAAACAGGAAGCCTTAGATCCTGAGTTGATAAGCTCCCAGTTCTCAGTGGACCTCGAGATTCACCCCACAACCTACCAATGGACAAAAAGAAGTAGCCATCCATAGCAAAGACCTTTTCCTGAGGGTTTTGACTATGGTCTTGCCCCAGTTAGATAATTTTGCACTGTGTGGATGCTGGAGTCAGACATCCATGAGTCCCAGCATCAGCTTTGCCACCATTAGTATAGTATAAGATCCTAAACTCTGACCTTCCTAAACTTCAGTTTTCTAACAATAAAATAGAGCCCAGATGACACAGTGGGTTAAATGCTGGGATGCTAACCTGAAGGTCAGCTGTTTGAATGCACAAGTCCAGTCATTCCACAGGAGAAACATGAGACACTCTTCTCCCTAAGATTTGCAGCCTCATAAACACAATGGAAAGTTGCCATAAGTAGGAATTGATAGCAATAATAGTAAATCATTGTGAGGATTAAATAAGAATGCATACAAATGGCTTAGTGTTTAGTATCTGGCATATAGTAAATTCTCCATACGTTTTTGACCTAATTATTGATTGCTGTTGTCATCCATGATATATGCAATTTATTACCCCCTCTTCCACACTCTTTCTTTCCTCAGTAATAAAATGAGTGACGCTTGACTTTAGCCAAATGTGCTCAATTCTGTACGAATCTAAGTTATACCTGTATCTCTGCCTTACATAACATTGAGAATAGATTATATACCATGCCTTTAAAGCCAAAATGTGCTACAGATCACAAAATTTGTTCTAGTACATTGTTATTATTGATGTTGTTATACATTGTCGAGTAGGGCCAACTTATAGCTGACCCTCCAGTGCGTTTTCAGAGGCTTTAAATTGCAGGGAAGGAGGTTGTCCGTCTTTCTCCCACAAGCAGCCAGTGGATTCACACCCTTGGGTTGGCAGTGCAACCCCTTATCCAGTAGGTCATCAAAGTTCCCTTGATTATTAACAGGTAACATTTATTAAGAAGTTTTAGGCTGTGTGAGTCATTGAGTCGGAACTGACTCATAGCCGACCTTCCAACATGTTCTCAGATGCAGTCAGTCACACAGGAGGATACCTGCCCATCCTTCTCCTGCAGAGCAGCTGGTGGATTTGAACTGTGTGCCTTTGGGATTGCATTACAGCTTCTTACCACTTAGAGCTCCCATTTATTATTAATAGGCAACATCTATTATTGGCCTAAACCTACTATATTAAGCATTTAAAAGCTGCACAACCTAAATTGTATCACTGCTCACATTTACAAGTGAGGAAACCAAGACCTAGGGGGAAAGTACAAAACACTCCATTATTTGTTTGCCTGGTGTCATAAAACCAGAAAAAGGCAAAAGAGAATGCACACCTTGGTCTGTCAGGTACGAAAGCCCTTGCATCAGGCTGTCCTTTCTATAGAGGATTCACACTGGCATGGACCAGAACATTTCCATTTGGTGGATGGGAAAGTTGTGGCTGAGTGTGAAAAGATAAAACCACCCAAATCCCCATAGCAGAGTTCAGAACTGAGAGCTGTTGTTTCGTCCTCACATCTCTGCAGGTGCTAATCAATACAAGTATGGCAAGAATCGAGCCGAGGAGGATGCCCGCAGGTACCTGGTAGAAAAGGAGAAGCTAGAGAAGGAGAAGGAGACCATCCGGACAGAACTGATGGCGCTGCGGCAGGAGAAGCGGGGGCTCAAGGAAGCCATTCGGAGCAACCCAGGTACCTGCCTACGTGGGTGTGGCTCTGCGCGGGGGTGGCGGGGGCCAGAGAAGTCTGGCATAGGTCACCCAGTCTTTTTACCCAGAAGAGCTTAGCTTCTCCTCCTCTTCCACTTCCTCTTCCTCCTCTTCATCATCACCATTCCTCTGATTAAATAAAATCAATCAATTTAATAAATGCATTGGGGCAAAAGAATTAAAAGGTATCATGATGATGTGCACATTTAATATAGTAACTCACACAAGTTTTAGAAATATTATATTTCAAAAAAATCAAACCAATAGTAACACACTGGTTTTAGAAATGTTATTTTTTTTTTTTTTTTTAAATCAAACCAGCAGAAGCGTGTCTTGGAATCAAGGACCACACGTTCATTGATCCACAGGTGTTTACTGAACACTTGACGGGTGGGTGACAGTGGTCCGGGTGAAGGGAATGAGGGCTGCTGATCTCTGGGATCCTCTCCTTTCCCATGAACCTCCTCAGAGATCCACGCCCTGATGGCTGAGGAGACGGAGTTAGGAAGGCTGTGCGGCCATAGTGCCACCACGAGGAGCGGGAATGCCGCGAGCCCTGCCTGCTCTGGGCTCCTCCGCCTCATTTTCTGCTTATTCCCTTTGAGTTCCCTCTAACTGAAGTTTGGCACATTTGACCTTGGGTTTCTCCCTATGTTGAAGGGAACAAACATGCTGTCCTTACAGAAATACACCCAAGATCACATAGGTCTATGAGAATCTGAGAGGACCTATGGACATTTTCCTAGAGAAAAACGTCGCTGTTCACAGTGCTACAAACAGTTTCAGAAACGTGTGTGCCCCTTGCAGCTTATCCCTGGACTGCCTAACAACCCACATGTCTTAGTTTGAAAACTTCAGGTTCAAAGGCTACAGCATGTTCTGTGTCATCCAGAAACAGAATAAATGGAGTGAGACACAAGGAAAGAAGTTTGGTTTCAATATAAAGAAGAGCCAAAGTATCTAGCGGGTTAACGGAACCCTGACTCATCAGGTTTTCTTTTTCCTGTCATTTCACAACTCACACTCACTGCCTTCAACTCAATTCCAACTCACAGAGACCTTTCTTTGGGTTTCTGAAGCTGTACTTTTTAAGGGGAGGAGATTGCCTATCTTTCTCCACATTAGATTACTCATGATATTTAGAATTTTTAACTTATTGTTTGTCTTTCTCATATATTCACACTAGAATATAAATAAGCTTCCTAAGAGTAAGGACCTTTAGCTGCTTTATTCACTGATGTACCACCAGGCCTAGAAGAGTGCCCGGCACATGGCAAACACTCGGGAAACATTTACTGAATAAATATCTGAATGAATCATTGAAGAATCCACCACTGGTATACAACTCTCTAGTGTAGACATCCCCATGATTCGATAGTCAGCCCCACAATATCCAGGCCTATTAGTGATCAGATAACTCAAAGGAGGAATAGACTTCTTAGAATAAATCACCACGCATCATCAAAGAGCAGCAGTGGCCCAGTAATAAAGCTCAGAAGACAGGCAAAGATAGAGTAGAAAGATAAGACCTTTGAAACACAGGGAGGAAGTGGAAAAGGTAATGTTAGAAAGTGGCATCATAATCAATGTCATGAAACAATATGTATGAGTTGTCAAATGGAAACCAATCTCCTCTGTAAACTTTCACTTAAATCACATTAAAAAGTTAATAATACTAGCAGTAAAATCTTCTACATACCGTCCCTCAGAGGAAAGAATGAAACTTAAAGTCATTTTCTAAACCTGGAAAAACCACTTGACACAAAGAATGGGCAATCTTCTCCTGTGCAGTAACTTTCTCTGAAAACCCACTAGAAGGTCAGCTATGATTTGGAACCACCTTGATAGCAGACAGCAACAGCAACCCTTGTACTAGGAGTGGGATGAGCCATATTCAAACTAAAGGGAATGAGAGAAAGATCATTTCCTACTGAAAAATCAGGGTGCTTTTTGCACAAGATGGGAAAACAGACCTTACCACCCAGAATGGAGCTGGAAGGACAGACCAGGGCCTAGAGTCTCTCCTAACTCCTTGACGCTTCAGAGCCAGCTTAGCCTCTTCTCATCAGTGTCTGTGTGGGCAGGAGCAAAGGCAAAGTCCCTGGAGGAGGCAGTGGCCGCCCTGGAAGGTCAGTGTCGGGCGAAGGAGGAGCGTCGGATAGACCTGGAGCTGCGGCTGGTGGCGGTGAAGGAGCGTTTACAGCAGTCCTTGGCAGGGGGCCCAGCCCTAGGGCTCTCAGTGACCAACAAGAACAAGAATGGGGTGAGTCCACTTACTTCTACCCCTGCAGATGCTCCTCAGTCCCTCCACACTCAGCAGCGTTCCAGTACTGTCATTCTTTGTTGCAGTTGTTGTGTACGTAGAGTCGAAACCAACCCATAGCTGACCCTCCGGCAGGTTTTCAGAGGCAGTTAATCGCACGGGAGGAGATTGCCCATCCTTCTCCCATGGAACAGCTGGTAGCCTCGAACTGCATGCCTTCAGGATTCCAGTGCAACTGCTTAGCACTAGGCTACCAGAGCTCCCCATTCTCTATATTGTTATTGTTATGTGCCGTCCAGTAGCTTGCGACTCATAGCGATGCTATGTACAACAGCCCTAAACTCTGCTCTGTCCTGTGCCAATCACACTGTCTCTGACATTCCCATCCCAATTACCCCAGTCACGGAATCAATCCACCTCATAGAGGGTCTTCCCCTCCTGTGCTGTCCCTCCACCCTCCCAAGCATGATGTCCCTCTCCAAGGACTTCTGCCTCCTTACAACATATACAGAGTGTGTTAGACCAAGACTCAGAATCTTTGCCTCCAAGGAGCAGCCCAGTTTAACCCTCTCCAGGATGAATCTGTTTGTTTTCTTGGCAGTTCATGGTACATTCAATACTCTTCTCCAGCACCACAGCTCAAAGGCATCAATTCTCCTTCTGTCCTCCTTAGTCATTGTCCAACTCTCTGATGCGTAACAAGTGATTGCAAAGACCACGGCCTGTATTAGATGCAGCTTAGTCTCCAGAGAGACACCATTGCTCTTCAGTACTTTGGAGAGGTCCCTAACAGCAGACTTTCCCATGGCAATATGTCTTTTAATTTCCTGGCTACTGGTGCCAAGAGTGTTGACTGTGGAGCCAAGCAAACTAAAGTTGTAAACAATCTCAATC
>NW_006399880.1:4721056-4746355 GCF_000299155.1 Elephantulus edwardii | reverse complement strand
TCTATGCCCACCATTACCCTGGCATTTTGGGTCCCCGCCAGATCTTTCCCATTTCCTTAACCCCCTCCCACCACGCACCAAATTGTGTGAGTGTGTGATCTCCCTGCCCGTCTTCACCCTCTGCTCCCCCTCTCTCCCCCTTGGATCCTCATACACAGCTTAGTAGTTATCCTTCTAGTTCTACGATAATGGTCTTACACAGAGTTAGTTCACTCAGCATAATGCTCTCCAGTCTCTCCCAAGTTATTCAGTATTTTTTAAAAATTGTTGCTTCTGAGTGCTATATAGCATTCCATGTGTGAATGTACCACAGTTTCTCATTCCACTCAGTTGTGGTTGAAAATTTGGGCTGTTTCCATGTTTTTGAGATGATGAATAATGTTGCTATGAACTTTGGTATACAGATGTCCATTTGTGTCTCGGTTCTGATTTCCTTGGGGTATATTCCTAGCAGTGGAATAGCTGGTGGGATTTGGTACAACCTCTCTGGAAGGTAGTTTGATGTTTTCTCAAAAAGCTGAACGTAGAAACTCCATATAACCTGCTATGAGTCACAGGCAACTCGACAACACATAACAACAACAACACATTCCACTGTTAGGAAAGTTATGCAAGTATTCAGGTCTTTCGTTCATTGGGTCACTATGAGTCATCTATGACTCGATGGCACTTAACAAGAACAAGATAAAGAGACCTCAGTTGGCCTAGTGGACAGAAAGTCATGCTACCAAGCCAAAGGTGGGTGATTTTAATCTGCGGCCCTCAGGCCTGGTGTTAATTGTCTTTGGTCAAATATTCTTCGAAGTGGTGTAACACTGGTCTGTCCATTTGCTGTACAGAGGGAACTCGTGGTTGCTGGGATGCTGAACACTGTGACACTGTTGAGTCAAATGTGATAATGGTTACCCGTGGTGCACAGTATTTGGTGGAGCTCCCCAGTTAAAATAAGCTTGGAAGCAGGAGTGCCATCCACTTCTGAAATAGCTCGCCTCTGGAAGCTCTTTGAACTTGGAGAAACAATGAAAGTTATACAAGTGTTCAGGTTTTTCATTTATAGGGTTGCTATGAGTCGTCTACGACTTGATGGCACTTAACAACAACAAAAAGCTGAGTGTAGAAACTCCATGTAACCCAGCTATTCCACTGTTAAGGAACCACTGGATTTTTATTATGAAGATGTTCCTAGGAGTAACTTTAGTGTGACTGAAGGTAATAGTTATCATATGTTGAATAAGATTGTTGTTGTGAGGTGCCCTGAGTTGAGTCCTTCTCATAGTGGCCCTGTGAACAATAGATCTGAGCCCTGTCCTCTCCTGTGCCACCATCTCTGACACGCTTGAGCCCATTGCTGCAGCCACTGTGTCAGTCCATCTATTTAAGGTCCTCCTCTCAGAGCTCTGGTGGCTTAGTAGTAAGGAACTGTGCTGCCAGTGCAAAGGGGCGAAGCCTGAAACCAGCAGCTGCTCCGCAGAAGAAAGATGAGCAGTCTCCACCTGTACGATTTGCTGCTTCTAAAATCCACCAGAGGTTCAGCTATGAGTCAGTCCTGACTTGGTGGCCCATAACAACAACCTGAATAAGAACAGCAAACTAGAATGGATCAATTACTATATGCCTTTGCTGAGGTGCAAGGATGACAGTCTAGAGATTAAGGTGCACCTGATTCATGGTCTTTGCAATTACTTGCAATTCATCAGAGGGCTGGACAATGAATAAAGATGACAGAAGAAGAACTGATGCCTTTGAGTTGTGATGCCGGAGAAGAGTACTGAACATACCACGGACTGCCAAGAGAAAAAATAGGTCTAGTCGGGAGAGAGTGAAACCAAGCTACTCTTTGGAAGCTAGGATTTTGAAGCTTCATCTCACATACTTTGGGCACATGGGCAAGAGGTGTCGATCCTCGGAGAAGGACATCATGTGCTTGGAAGGATGGAAGGACAGCACAGGAGAGGAAGACGCCAAATGAGATAGATTGACACAGTGACTAGGGTAGAAGGGGCAGATGTGTTGGAGACAGTAAGATTGCCTCAGGACCGGACAGAGTTCAGCACTATTATGCATAAGGTCACTATGAGTCACAGGCAACTCAACAGCACATAACAACAACAACAATATAGCATTTAACCATTTCATGTTCACAGCAATGTTTTGACATAGCACTTTATCTATTTCAATCCATTTGGCAGATGAAGAAACTACTAATATTGAGACTTGCTGTTGAGTAAATTTGTTAAGTGAGAGATGGGATTCCAAACCCAGACAGTCTAACACTCCAGATCACTGCTGTTAGCCATAGTGGATGTGCGCCTCTCCCAGGAGTCTAAGATCCCAGGCTCTGTACCTGCATTCATTACCTTTAATCCTCCCAAAAATCCTGCAAAGTGGGCATTCTCAGCTTATTCAAGGAGAGGGATCCCCCTTGTCTCAACACTGTTGACCAAGTAATTCTTTATTGTAGAGGTCTGTGCTTAAGGACACTTGGTGGTGCAGGTGTTAAGCCTAAGGCTGCTAACAGAATGGTCAGTTGTGCAAACCAGCTGCTCCCTAGAACAAAGTTTTGGCTGGCCATCTCCTTAAAGACTGCAGCCTTGGAAACACACTGGAGCCATTCTACTCAGCCCTCTCGGGGCTCCCTGAGTGAGCATCAATGACAGCAGAGAGTGGTGGTGGGAGGCCCTGCGGAACTGCTGGTAGCACTCCCGATGTCTTCTATTTGCTAACAGCAGTACCCCCTCCACAAATTATTCATGACAAAAAGTGTCTTCGAACATTATGCTCCACAGGAGATGCCTTCAGTTGAAAATTCTGGTAAAAATTAGCAGTTGTTCTTACGTGCCATCGAGTCGCTTATGACTCATAGTGACCGTATGTACAACAACCCTAAACTCTGCTCTGTCCTGTGCCAATTGCACTGTCTCTGACACTCCCATCCCAATTATCCCAGTCACTGAATTTAATACCCCTCATAGAGGGTCTTCCCCTCCTGTGCTGTCCCTCCACCCTACCAAGCATGATGTCCTTCTCCAAGGACCGATCTCTCCTCACAACATGTCCAAAGTATGTTAGACGGAGCCTCAGAATCCTTGCTTCCAAGGAGCCACCTGGTTTAACCCTTTCCAGGATGAATCTGTTTGTTTTCCTAGCAGTATGCTCTTCTCCAGCACCACAGCTCAAAGGCATCAATTCTCCTTCTGTCCTCCTTGGTCATTGTCCAACTCTCTGATGCATAACAAGTGATTGCAAAGACCGTGGCCTGTATCAGATGCAGCTTAGTCTCCAGAGAGATACCATTGCTCTTCAGTACTTTGGAGAGGTCCCTAACAGCAGACTTTCCCATGGCAATGCGCCTTTTAATTTCCTGGCTGCTGGTGCATAGAGTATTGACTGTGGAGCAAGCAAACTAAAGCTGTGAACAATCTCAATCTCTTCACCATCCATCCTGATGCTGCCAATTGGTCCAGTGGTGAGAATCTTTGTCTTCTTGACATTGAGCCTCAATCCATATTGGAGGCTGCAGTCCTTGATGCTCTGCAGCAGGTGCTTCAGGTCCTCCTCAGTTTCAGCAAACAGGGTAGTGTCATCTGCATAATGCAGATTTTTGATGGATCTTCCACCAATCTTGACCCCACATTTCTCCTCATAGAGCCCAGCCTCCCGGATAATCTGTTCTGCATATAGGTTGAAAAGGTATGGAGATAGGTTGCATCCCTGGTGTACACCCTTCCCAATTTTGAACCATGCAGTGTTCCCTTGCTCTGTTCTGACGAATGCCTCCTGGTCCAAGTATAGGTTTCTCATTAGCACGATCAAGTGTTCTGGGATTCCCATTCTTCTCAGAGTCAGCCACAGTTTATGATCCACACAGTTAAACACCTTTGCATAGTCAGTGAAACACAGATAGACATTCCTCTGTTATTTCCTGCTTTCAGCTAAGATCCATCTAACATCAGCTACAATATCCCGAAGTACCAAGACCCCTTCAAAACCCAGCCTGGACTTCTGGCAGTTCTCTGCTGATTTGCCGTTCCAGTCGTTTTTTAATAATCTTCAGTAGAATCTTGCTTGCATGATTACCAGTAGTCCTATTATTATTCATCATAGCTCTTAACTATGATTTGTAAATAGGTATGCATTTACATTTGTATAGCTAATGCCTTTTTTCTCAGGTATGTTTTCCCCTGTTTTTTTTTCATTATGTCCTTAGTTCTTTATGCATAAAAAATAACTTCTCCGATAAAAGTATCAAGTGTCATTGGAAGTTGTATTATTATTGTTCTCAAAGGTCACCCTGCCAGGTCCCACCATACCCAGTGACTCCAGAGTTGGCACTGGTTCTTACGGACCTTGCATTTCTTCCTTGTACTAGCTTCCTAGGTCATGTCTTCACAAATGGCCACAAAGTCAGTGGCTTAAGACCACAGAAATGTATTGTCTCGTGGCTGTGGAGGCCAGAACTCAAGGTGTCAGCAGAAGCACTTTCTCCATGAAGGCTCTAGGGAAGGGTCCTTCCTTGCCTCTTCCAATTTCTGGCAATCCCAGGAGTTTCCTGGTTTATGGCAGCATATCCAGTCTGCATAGATCCATCCTCACATGGCCTTCTTCTCTATCTTTTTCTTTTAAGAACCAGTTATGGGGATTAAGTTGTTGTAAGATGCCAGCAAGTTGACTATGCCTCCTAGAGACCCTATGAACAACCTATTAAAGTTCAGAGTCTTATTTTATCCTGCACCATCTCCTAATCTCAGCCATGCTAGAGCCCACTGTTAGTCACCGTTGTCAGTTTACCTTGTGCAGGAGTCGTCCTCTCTTTAACTCATCCTCTGCCTTTCCCAGCATATATTTCCCCAAAGACCAGCTCCTCCTAATAACATGACCAAAGAAAATGACACGACGTTTTCCCATTTTTGCACTTCCTCCAAAGAGATTTTTTTTCCTCTTGGCAGTTCATGGAATATTCTACACCCTCTGCCAGTACCATAATTTAAAGTCATAAATTCTTCCTTGGTCATTGACTTCCACAAGCTTAGGAAACAATTGAAAATACTATGGCTTGGAGCAAGTGTACTTTAGTCTTGAAAGTGATTTCCTTGCTCTTTAGCACTTTGAAGAGAACCTTGGGAGCAGATTTCCCCAGTCAACACTCCCTTTGTTTTCTTGACTGTTTACACCATGAGTGTTGATTGCAGCTCCAAGTAAAATGAAGTCATTGACACTTCAGGCTTCTCTCCATCTATCTTTATGTTTCCTATTGGTCCAGTGGTGAGGATTTTCGTTTCCTTGATGTTGCAGTGTAATCCATATTGATGGCTGCAGTCTTGGCTCTTCTTCGCTAAGTGCTCCAGATTCTTCACTTTCTGCACGGTTACGTCAGTGCAAATGGTTGAATCTTCCTCTAGTCATGATTCCACATTCTTTTTCATAGAATCCAGCTTCTCAAATGATTTGTCCATTTCAGTGTACAGACTGAATAGATACGGAGAAAGGACACATCCCTGACCCAGACCTTTTCTGATATTAAACCATTTCTATTGTTCCCTTTTTCTGTTTGAATAGTTGCTTCTTGATCTATGTGTACTTTTACATAAACACAATTAAGTTTTCTTGGATTCCCATACTTCTCAATTCTTCTTACCCATAATTTGTTATAATCCACACTGTCAAATGTCTTTGCATAATCAATAAAACACAAGTAAACATCTTTCTTATATTCTCTGCTTTCAGCCAAGATCCATCAAATATCAGCAGGGATATCCCTCACACCAGAACCTCATCTGAATCCAGCTTGAATTTATGGCAGTTCACTCTCTATGGACTGTTCCAGTCATTTAAAAATAATCTTCAGCAAGATTTTACTTGCATGTAATATTAATAATGTTGTTGTTAATATGTGTCCTTGAGTTGCTTGTTGTCATAGCAACCTGATACACAATAGCTCTGAACCCTGCTCTATCCTGATCCAGTCACTGTGACTCTGACACTCTCATTACCCCAGTAACTGTGTCAATCCATCTCCTCCAAGGTCTTCCTGTCCTGCGCTGTCCCTCCACCTTCTGAGTATGATGTTCTTCTCCAAGTGCTGGTCCCTCATAGCAACATGTTCAAAGTATGTCACATGGAGCCTCAAAATCCTTGCTTCCAAGGAGAAGCTTTGTTTCACCCTCCCTGGGACAGACCTGTTCATTCTCTTGGCAGTTCGTGTTATGTTCACTACTCTTCTCTAACACCACATCTCAAAGACATCAATCTTTTACTGTCATCTTTGGCCATCTTCCAGCTCTCTGATACATGGCAAGTAATTGTGAAGACCATGGCCTGGATCAGGTGTATCTCTGTCTTTAGACCGACATCATTGCTCTTCAGCACTCTGGAGAGGTCTCTAATAGCAGATTTTCCTAATGCAATTCATCCTTTTTTATTATTGTTATTAATTTTTTTATTTCCTGACTGCTGGTGTGAAAAGTGTTGATTGTAGAACTGAGCAAGCTGAAATTACTAACAACTTCAAACTCTTCTTCATCTGTCACAGTGTTGCCAGTTGGACCAGTGGTGAGAATCTTCATTTTCTTGATGTTGAGCTTCAATTTATTTGCAGGCTATAGTCCTTGACCCTATACAAGCATACACTAGTACTTAAAATGTGGATGTGAGAAGCATGAGTGCAGGAAAATTGGATGTTCTTAAGAGAGAAATGGAATCCAAAAATATTGACACACTAGGCATTGGAGAAATTAGATGGATTGGCAAGGAACATTCTGAATCAGTCAATCATGTGATCTACTATGTCAGAGATGAAAAGGTAAGGAAAAACTGGGTCTCATTCATAGTTAAAGAGACCATGTCCAGATTCATCGTGAAAGACAATGTTGTTAGTGACAGGATAACATACATACGCATACAAGGAACACCTGACCATCATTCAAATATATTCACCACCAATCAGAGCCAAAGAAGAGGAAATAGATTATTTCTACCAACTTTTGCAGTCAAAATTGATAGAACCTGCAACCAGAATGCACTAATAATAATGAGTGATTGGAATGCAAAAGTTGGGGACAGAGAATAAAGATCAGAAGTCAGAAAACATGGGCTTGGTGACAGAAATTATGCTGGGGATAGAATGATAGAATCTTGTACAAGAAATTATTTATTTCATAATCAATAATTTATTCATTGTGAATACCTTTTATAAGAAACAGTGACTATACACATGGAATTCACCTGATGATATGCACATAAATCAGATAGTTTCATCTGTGGAAATAATCATTGGAGAAGCTCAAAATCAGTTGTGAAAACTATGGAGGCACTGATTGTGGAAAAGACTGTCAACTAACTACTCTTATGCAAATTCAAACTGAAGCTAAAGAAAATTAAATCAAATCTACAAGAACCAAAATTTGACTTTGAGTCTATCCCACCTGAATTTAAAAAACATCTCAAGAATAGGTTTGAGGTCTTGAGTGAAGGCTAGATCAGCTGTGGGAGGATATCAAGAATATTATCTATGAAGATTGCAAAGGTCATTATGAAGACAAAGGAGGAAGAAAAGACCAAGTTGAATTTCAGAAGAGACTCTGAATATTGCACTAGAGCGCCAAGAAGCCAAAGCAAAGGGAAGAAATCCGGAAGTTGAGGAACTGAACAGATTTCCAAGGGCAGCTCTGGAAAACAAAGCAAAGTATTATAATGAAAAGTGCAAGAAGCCAGAGTAGGAAGATCAAAAGGGATGAACTCACTTGGCATTTCTTTTTATTTTTTTTTATTCAGTTTTAATGAAAGTTTACAGAGACTTTGGATTTCCACTCATTCATTGTTGCACTGTTCTCCCTGCCCACACCTCCCCCTCAGTTTGTTCTTCTCTTTGAAAAGTAAAAGAAAAATTCTTTCATTGTTATACAATCCCTCCACCCAAGTCCACTCCACTATGCTTCCTTCATTCTGGACTCCTGTCATGACAATAATACCTAATCATGTGCATTTCTTAAGCTGAAGGAACTGAAGAACAAATTCAAGTCTCAAGTTGCCATACTTAAAGATGCTATTAGTAAACAATGAATGATCCAGGAAGCATCAAAAGAAAATGAAAGGAGTACACAGAGTGACTGTACCAAAAAGAATTGGCTGACACAGAATAATTTCATGAAACAACCTATGACCAAGAGACAGTAGTGATAAGGGAGGATGATCAAGCTGCTCCGAAGGAACTGGCAAGAAACAAGGCCCCAGGAATTGATGGAATACCAGTTGACATATTTCAACAAACAGATGCAGCCCTGGAAATGCTCATTAGGCTATGCCAAGAAATCTGAAAGACAACCACCTGGGCAACTGACTAGAAGAGATCCATAATGTTTCCCCTTCCAAAAAAAGGGATCCAACAGAGTGTAGAAATTGTTGAATGACATAGTTCATATCACACTCAGGCAAAATCGTTCTGATGATCAGCCAAAAATGACTGGAACAGTACATCAACAGAAAATTACCAGAAATACAAGCTAAGTTTAAAAGAAGCTGTGGCACTAGAGATATCATTGTCAATGTCAGATGGATCTTGGCTAAAAGCAGAGAGTACCAGAGGAGTGGCTATCTTTGTTTCATTGAATATAAAAAGGCATTTGACTATATACATCACAACAAATTGTGACTAACCTTGAAAAGAATGGGAATCTCCAAACACCTGATTTTGCTCAAGTGAAACCTATACCTGAACCAGGAAGCAGTCATCAGAACAGAGCAAGGAAACACTGTATGGTTCAAAATCAAGAAAGGAGTGTGTCAGAGATGTATCTTGTCTCCATACCTTTTCAATCTATATGTGGAACAGATCATTCAGCAGGTTGGGCTTTATGAGGAGGAATGTGGCATCAGGATTGAAGCAAAACTCATCAATATTCTGCATTATGCAGATGTCACAACTTTGCTGAAACTGAGGAGAGCTTGAAGCATTTGCTGCAAAGGGTCAAGAACTATAGTCTGCAATATTAATGATATTGTTCAATAATTTCCACATTCTCTTGAATCACTATATATATCTCTATCTCTCTATATATCTATATCTAATCTACATCTAATCTATATCTATCTCTATCTCTCTCTATCTCTATATCTATATCTGAATAAGTATGGATCTCTTCTTGTCAGTTGGCCATATAACTGTCTTCTAAATTTCTTGGCATGGGCTAGTGAGCAGGATCAAGGCTGTATCTGTTTGTTGAAACATATCAGATGAGGCCTTATTTTTTTCCAGTGCCTTCACTGAAGCTAGGACTTTTTCCTTCGTCACCTTTAGTTCTTGATCATATGATACTTCCTGAAATGATCTAGTGTCAACCTATAACTTTTTGTACAGTGACTATGTGTATTCCTTCCACCTTCTTTTGATGTTTTCTGCATCATTCAATATTTTCCCCATAGGATCCTGAAGTATTGCAACTTGAGGTTTGAATTTGTTCTTCATTTCTTTCAGCTTGAGAAATAGTGAGCATGTTCTTCTGTTGCACTTCTCTGACCAGCAGGAAACTGCTGAGCGACAGAACAAACTACTGAAGGCTTTTCTTAGTCAAGAGATAAGAGTAGAGGAACTCGTCCTCACAACTTGTAGTCCTCATAGATTTTACTGACAAGTTTCTCATTACATAAGCAGTAAAATATGTTAGCTGGACTCCAAGATGTTTTTTACTGTTTCTTATTTGTTGACCTTCCCTGTTTCCATAATTACATCTTTATCAGAAAGCAGCTTTAGCAGGAGAATTAAGCTTTTTCCCATCCCAGGGCAGAGCATTTGTTTTGTCTTAACCCAGGCAGCTCTTGCCTTGGTCAGCTTAACCCCTGCCATCTTCCTTTTTGGTTTTCTAACTCCAACTCTGCATATATCTTGTTATACTTTGCTTTGTCTTCTCAAACTGCCCTTTGATATCTTCCGTTATCTCTCTTACTTCTGCATTTCTTCTCTTAGTTTTGGCTTCTCTACTTTCAGTGCAAATTTCAGAGTCTCTTCTGACATCTATTTGTCAATTCCTTTTTTCTGTCTTTTTAGTGACCTTTTGCTTTCTTCATGGACATCATTGATATCATCCCACAGTTTGTCTGATCTTCAGTCATTAGAGTTCAGTGCATCAAATCTATTCTTTAGATTTTCATTCAATTGGGATAGACGTAAGGTCATATTTTGCTTCTTGTGGACGTGTTTCCATTTTATTTAGCATCAGTTTGAACTTGCACATGAGTCATGGATGGTCTATTTCACAGTCAGCACCTGGCCTTTTTCTGACTACTGATATTGAGCTCCTCCATGGGCTTTTTCCACAGATGTAGTCAGTCTGGTTCCTATGCAGTCCATTAAATGAGGTCCATGTGTATTTTCATCTGTCGTGTTTTTGGTAAAAGGTATTTGTCATTGACAACATGTTTTTTGTAAAAAGTATTTGCAATAAATAAAACATTCATTATATGAAGTTCTATCATTTGATCCCCAGTTTCATTTCTGCCACCAAGTCTGTATTTTCCAACCACTAGTCCTTCTTTGTTTCCAACTTTTGCATTCCAGTCATCAATTTTACTAATACATCTTATTGTACATTAGAACAATTTTAGACTGCAAGAGTTGGTAGAAATCCTCAATCTCTTCATCTTTCGCTTTAGTTGATGGTGTGTATATTTGAATAATGGTTATATTAACAGATCTTCCATATGTGTAGGCAGTATCCTATCACTCACAGCATTTGACTTCAGGATTTATCCTGAAATGTTCTTTTTCACTGTGAATACAACACCATTCTTCTTCAGTTTGTCATTCCTGGCACAATAGATCATATGCTTGTCTGATTCAAAATGGGCAGTACTCACCCACCTGTGCTGTTGTTTCTCGTGAGTAGAGCAGAAGAAAGACTAGCAAAGTGAAATGTTGTTTCAGAGGACAAAAAGCTCTCTCAGGCTAATTGCTCTGAGAGATTCTAAAGCCTCTGCTTTTATTAGCAGAAAATCAAAGCTTACAGTAAAACATAATCTCTTAAGGTAGGTAAATGTTTAAACATATGGAACGAAGCAGAAATAGACATGAACCGTTTTTTGGTTTCTTTTTAATTGGGAAAAACATATTGGGGGTACAAGGAGGTGAGGGGGCAGAAGGGTGAGGATGGGCAGGGATGCAGTTGCAGAGCTACACAGTTTGGTCAGTGGGGGGAGCAGGTGAAGGAAATGATGAGGGTCCAGTGGGGACCAGATGCTACAGAGGAATGACAAGCATTTTCCAATGGTAATTAAACCAACTGTCTTATTGATTTGGGAACTGGATGCCGACTCTCTGGCTTCTTCATGCTGAACGGGGGCGTAGATGTAAAGGGGAGAAGGGAGGACGCTTTATCACCTTACTGGTGGTCTTGGGTTAAAGCTGCTTGCCTTGCCTTCTTGTTCTGTTGGAAGATATTTTCCTGTCATTTGCTCCCCTCTGGACTGCAAAGTGTTTTCCCAGGTTGGTCCAGTGGGGATGGCTGATTGAACCCAGAGACTCCATCCTCCTTTGCTTCCTTAGCTGTCAGTTGTATTTCCTTTTTGTCACTGTCACTGGGTTCAGGGTCAATTCTGGAGTAAAACTCAGTGTTAAGGCTACCTATAGGAAAGGGAGCAAACCTAGAGAGAACAAACTTGTGAGTTACAAATAGAAGGGCTTTAAGGGTGTTGCTTTCAGGTTTACTGGGGGACAGGGTGGCAGAAGGTGGCCTAGGTAACATTCTCTGGATACTCTAGGCATTCTTTTTGGTTTTTTTTGTTTGTTTGTTTGTTTTCCTTCCCCACCCAGGGGTCAGATGGCACAATCTGGGGACTGAGGAGCTCACCCTGAGGGCCGCGAAGGCTCACCCCAAGCCAGGGGCCGAGGGCAGCCCACCCCGGACAGAGGGCCGTGATGGCTTGCCCCGAGCCGGGGGCTGAGGTCAGCCCATCCCAAGCAGGGCAACACCCCCCAGGAGCTGGCTGGTATACTCCCCCTCCAATTGCCCCTACCCCAGTCTGGTCCCCTCACCTGACCGAGAACTATGTGGTCAGGGATAGTGTCTCCAATTCCAGCACCACCACTTTTACCCCCCCCCATAAGTGGTCATACTATATTTGGAAGTAGGTGTCACTGCCCTCCCCCTTTATATATGGTAAAGGGATACTGAGAATTGTGAACAGACTCCTCCCAGGTCTAACCATCTTTTGGCAGAAGCATTCAACAGGACAAAATATGTGGTGCATTTAGGATGTCGGTCCTCTTGTGCGTGCTGCCACTGTTAAGTGTCATCAGACTCACAGTGACTTTCAGCAATGCATTGTATAGGTAATTGTCTTCTTTGGCCTGTCCAAGGAAACCCAAACCTGCAGATGGTGGGGCACGCATCCCATCTCCTGCCTCCAGGAAAGCATCTTTGTACTCATGAACAAGGTCTTACTGCACCCTTAACAACCTTATCAAGAACATCAGAATATAGTCTTTGTTTAACAGAGACCTTCCAGATCCCTTTCATGCTCCAGGAAGTCCGAGACTGCATTCAGTCCCATCTGTTCTTGGCATTCTTCACATACTTTCAGGCATTGTTGCCAAGTCCTTTCGCATATACTCCTTGACCACTAATAGCCCTAGTGAACTAGAATGACTCTACATAAGTTCACTTATGTCTCAAATTTTAATCTTTATGCATTCAATTTTCTTTTGACAACTTCCAGTTTTCTTGGACTAAGAGTCCACCATAAATCCTAGAAGATCTTAAGATCTTTGGCTAATTACACCTGCATATAGACATTTATGAGCCCTAATGGTAAGGAACTGTGCTTCCAACCCAAAACATGGGTTCAAATCCACCAGTTGCTCCTTGGGAGAAAGATGAGCTGTCTCCTCCTGTGATGAACTGCCTCTGGAAGCCCACTGGAGGGTCAGCTATGATTCATTTTCAAGTTCACAATACACATCAACAACATACACATTTGTACAAATTATCCTAACTCACAAGGTTTCCAAGGATGTAAATCTTTATGGAAACAGACTGGCACATCTTTCTCTCACAGACTGGCTAATGGATTCAAACCACTGACCTTTCAGTTGGCAACTATTTGCTCCATCACTGGGCCCCCAGGGCTCTTTATTACATCTGTGAAGACCATAGTCCCAAATAAGGTCAGATTCTGAGGTTTCAGGAAGACATGGATTTTAAGAGCATGTTATATGACTCAGTATAGTTTCTATGGGTTTGGGTCTTGCCTCATTTTACAGATGAAGAACATGAGGACCAGAAACAAAACAACACCCCAGAGTCACAGAGGGTTGTGGAGGAGCTGGACCCATATTTCTTTATCCAGCTCACTTCCCTTCCACCATTCGTGAGCACTTTTCTCTCCACTTTTGTTCTTTTACATTCCCTGCGGAACTAAAGAGGAGTCTTCTCTATTCTCAGTCTTATTATGCTGTCAAACTTAAGAAACTATGTCCAGCAGACTTAGCTATGGAAATCAGTGTCTATGGCAATTAGTGTTAAAATGCTAAATGATCTTTCACTGTGTCACCTGTAAACCTCAAACCAGAACCAACCCACTGCTGTGGAGTCCTGACCTTCCACAGAGTTTACATCAAGGCTGTATGTCTTTCCAGAGGAGTCTGCAGAATTCAAATCTCTAATTTTGTGGTTAGCAGGAAACCACCAGAACTCCTGGATATCTACTAGGTGCTAAGGAGTCTAGTGGCCTCAGGGATAAGGAGCTGTGCTGCCAATCCAAAGGTGGGCCCGTTCAAATCCACCAGCTGGTCCATGGGAGGAAGATGGGCAGTCTTTTCCAACACAATTTACCGCCTCTGAAAACTCTCTGGAGGGAAGAGCTCAGTTCCAACGCGATAGCCCACAACACTATGTAGAAAATTATAAGCACAGAGGGTAAGCGATAAGGATATGGGGCTTGAATCTTTGCTTTCCCGCCTCTGATGTGATCTTAAACAGGGGATTTATCTCTCCAAGCTTCATTTTTTAAAAATTACTTTTAGTAGACATTTATGACTACTAAGAGTATCTACTTCATGCATTCATCGAAAAGTTCAATGAGCTAATCAGTGCAAAGCCTTGTGTACAGTGAGGTGAAGTCATTTTAGTTTTATTGTCTTTATCCTAAGACTCTCCAGTCTGTCCCTCCCTTCACGCTGTGTGAGGCTTGCATGTTTATGGAATGCTGTTCTGAAGTGCTCACATCCTTTTAAGGACTGAGTGTAGGTAGCCAGTGATAGCCCTCATCTCTGCATCTATTTTTACCATCAACAGGAGACTGCAAATAAACCCCAGAACAACACTCCAGAGCAACCTCTCCCTGTCAACTGTGTTTCCGAGATGAGGAAGAGGAGCCCGTCCATCGTAACCTCCAGCCAAGGAAGGGTGCTCCAGAAAGCCAAGGTACAGTTTCGCTCAGCTGAAAGCATGCTGAGAGCTGCAAGCGTCTTTTTCATGGAACCTCACTGAGCATCTGAAAGCCGCTATTGAGACAGGCAGAGAATTGCCAGGACATTCAAGAAATAAAACTCATGAACTTTACTTGGAGGGGAATACATTCAGATCGCATTCAAAGTATCTTTACTTTCTTTAAACTTATAGTTCTAACACGGGAGCTCTGGTGGCTTACGGGTAAGGAGTTTTGCTGCCAGCCTGAAGGTATATGGTTCAAATCCATCAGTTGCTTCTTAGGAGAAAGATGGGCAGTCTTCTCCTGGGCAGTTTATAGCCTCTGAAAACCTGCTGTGAGTCAGTTCTGACTTAAAAGCACATAACAAATAGTTCTAAAAAGCTATTACCCAGTTTCTGAGCTTATCAGGTGCTTTGAGACAAGAAAGGCCTCACGTCATGGGTGAGGAAACTGAAGCACATGAAAGACTTGCCCAAGATTATGCAAGCATCCTTGAGAGCTGGTATGCAAACCCCTCTCCTCCAAGTTTAAATCTGAGCCACTTTCTATGAAATCGGTCCAGAGTTGCTTCTGTAACTTTGGGGGCCAATAGTGTTTCAGAACTTCGTAGGTTTTAAAAGATAATGTGACACATATACTGAACATGGGAGTTCTGGTGGCCTGGTGGTAAGAAGCTGCTCTGCACTCCCAAAGACACACAGTTCAATCCACCAGCTCCTCTGCGGGAGGAAGATGGGCAGTGTCCTCTCATGCAATTAACTGCCTCTGAAAACCCACTGGAGGGTCAGCTGTGGGTCAGTTCCAACTCGACTGAACATAAAACAACGTACTAAACAAATATATGACACATGCCAACAAGTTTTCTGGTGACATAGTTACTATAAGCAGATACACTAAAATCCTTACAGTAAGACATACTCAGTAACACTACATCAGTTCAAGTCAGGTTTTGCCCCAAATGAGTTTGTACCATAAAGATTCAAGGAAATTCCATTTCAGTACTCTTTGGGTTGTAGAGTTGAAAATAAGTATGGACCTGAAAAACAAACACTTCAGAAATGATCAGTAATGCATACTTTGCTGAAATGATACTGAGACCATTATAGAATGTCTGAAAAATTGTTAAGAGATGAGTCTGGAATGTCTGAAAAATTGTTAAGAGATGAGTCTGGAAAGAATTTTATATAGAAGGACCTGAAGTGGCTAAAAATGTGGAGTCTAGTGATTTTCAAGGAATAATATATTTTTAAATATGAAACATAACATTAACCTTTATTTAAAATAGTAGGGAAGAAATTCTGTTTAAAGAGGTAGAAAATTCAAAACCTATTAATTCAAGAAATATATTGAGCATTTGCTAAATTCTACCCCTTTGCTAAACATTTTCATATTCTCTCATTTCATATTTGCAATACCTAGATAATTGCCCACTATGCTGGAAAGGGTGAAGGAGAAAAAGACCCTCAACCAGGTGGATTGACACAGTGACTGCTGTAATGGGCTCTAGTGTGGCAGGAAGTGTGGAGATGTCAGAGGAGAGGATGAGGTTCAGATCCGCTTTTCATAGGGTCACTCTGTCATACTCAACTTGAAGGCACCTAACAACAACATCTTGGAGTTGGTTCTGCCTCCTAGCTACTATCCATCATGTTGATGGGAGAAGACTCCCATTTTCCTCCTGTAGAGAGGCCAATGGATTCACACTACCTGTCACTGTCCATTTGCCAGCAACAAACAGTGACACCCTGATGGGGTTAAACACGATGGAGACACACCACTCTGGGAGAGGATCAGAGAGTCAATCCAGCTCAATTTTATTGGGGACTGCAGTGCACTTATATACAAGCAAGTAAACAGGAAGACAGGTTAGGGTGGGCTTACAGACATGGGACATGCAGATTGGATAGGAGAACCTCAGCCTCATGCAGACCACTCCCAGCTCAACAGATGCGGCAGCCGTCTTCCCAGGTGGTGAGCTTTCTCAAGCCAGTACAGCCAAATAAAGGGGAGCTTTCTCTACCCCATATTAAAGGCCGTTGGAGGCTTGCACTTATCCGGAGCTTAGGCAATCTGTCCTGGCCAGAGGCCCTCCCTTCCTCCCCAACATTCCCCAACAACTACCAACCTTACTTTTGATTATCAGCCCAATACATTATGCACTATGTCACAGGCCTCCATACCTGGGTCAAGTGAGCATTGTTAGCCCATTTCACAGATGAGGAGTACCTTAAGCTGCAATCTCTAGAGAGGCAAAACCAACAAAGCAAAACATAGATAGATAGATAGATCTACATATAAAGAGAAGGAGAGACTGGACAATCCAAGTTAAAATAGGAACCAAAGAAGTGATAAGCCAGATGCAAAGCTGAGATCAAGTTAAAAAACAAGCAAGTCTCACCATGCTTCCTTATATACTCAATGTAGGCCATATCCATGATGAAAGGCCCCTCATCCAGCTGGAAGATCATAGCAAATTACATCAAAAGAGTGATTACACTACTTCAGACCTTATCAAGAGAATGACCACATCCCAACTGTCAGATCAGGGACTCATAGGAAACCAGGGAAAAACACCACATTAACCGTCACAAGGAGAGTAAAATTTAGTGGGTGGGCTTGACCAGTCAACATGACAAGCAAGGTCTCAGCCCAAGGAGTTTTCAACTTTGCAAAGGGAGATAGATAATATGTAAATTCCCAATTAATGTAAAAAGGCCATTCCAGAAAGTGGTATGTGCTACAAAGAAAATATAACAAGAAAGAATGACTAGTGGAGGCATTGGAACAACAACTAGTCAAGAAAGACTTCTCTGAGCAGGAGAAGGGCCATCCATGAAAAGATCTGAGAAAGCTGCTTCAGGAAGAGCAAACAGCAACTGCAAAAGCTCTCGAGGGCATCTGATGGAGGAACTCAGTCCAGGGGGCTAGAGAGGAGGAGGAGGGAGAGCGGGATGAGTGAGGAAGAAGAGCTAGGAAGGGCCTAGTCATTCCATGGCTTCAAATTGTACATCAAATGTGCTGCATTGTTATGAGGTGTCATCGAGTCTGTTCCGCTTCATAATGATCCTTTGTACAGCAGAACAAAACACTGCCAGGGCCTGCCCATCAGAATATATATAAAGGGCACCTTTTTGTTTTGGTTTGGTTTTTTTCTTGGAATTGTAATGAAAATTTACAGAAAAGTTGGATTTTCATTCATTCATTGTTGCACAGTTTCCTCTCTCCCCATCCCCAGTCCACTTGTCGATGCACCTCTTATTCTGAAAGGACAGCTTTTTATGACCTTCATGCCAGCATTGTTTGCTAATTTGTCTAGGACCACACCAGCTATAACTTTTAAAACTGGAGGTGCTTTACCTAGGCTGGAATTGTTGAGGTTCAGAGCCAGAGAAAGAAGAGCCTTTATTCTTTCCTTCAGTTGGTCATTCAACAAATATTTGAGTACTTACTGCTTGTCAAGTCTGGTTCTGAGTTCTGGTTACAAAACTAGGAACAAAACCAAATCTCTTCTCTATATATAGCTTAAGGAGCTCTAATGGTGTAGTGTGTAATGTGTTGCCCTGCTAACCAATAGGTCAGCAGTTCAAATCTGCTGATTCCTTCACAAGAGAAAAATGGGCCATTTTCTCCCATAGAAGATTTACAGCCTCGGAAACCTGATAGAAGGTCTGTCCCTATGACTTAGAATTGAGTTGATGGTAGTGGGAGAGAATATAGCTTATAGCCTAATTGGGTAGCCATGATTTCAAATAAATATATAAATTTGTTGTTGTTGTTATGTGCCGTTGAGTTACCTGTGTCTCATAGCGAACCTGTGTACAACAGCTCTGAAGCCTACCCTGTCCTGAGTCACTCTCACTGACTCCAACACGCCTATCCATTGTCATCTGTCAATTTTGACTCATAGTGACTCACCACTGAGTTTCTCAGGCTGTAAATCTTAATAGATGTGGACAGCCTGTCTTTCTCTTAGAGAGTAGCTGGTGGATTTGAGCCACAGCCTTTTGGTTTACAGCACAGAATGCTAACAGACTTCACCACCAGAATTCCTATAGGGTATAATATCAGGTAGTAATAAGCACTTTGGAAAACCAAAAAATAAAGCATAGTAAGTGGAGTCAATGGAGGTAGGAAGGTGACTGTGTTAATCGCAGTAACAGGAAGACCTTTCTGAGGAGGTGACGCGTAGGCAGAGACCTGCATGGAATGTGTGTGAGTCACATGAAGAGAGAAGAGTAAGTGCCTAGTCTTTGAGGGAATGAAGCATGACGAGTTAAAGGAACATCAAGAAGATCAAAGTTATTCCAATGAAGGGAACAGAGGGTGTTAGGAGAGGAGATCAGAGACATAATCATCCAGGGGACAGATCATTCAAACCAGACACTAGCTGAAACTATTTTAGCTTTTCATATGATCTCTTACAACCTCTCAAGTCTGTCATTTAGAGCTAAAACAACCTTCTCATAAACTCATTGCCATCAAGACCAACCCCCTCTAGCAGGTTCTCAGCAGTTATAAATTGCATGGGAAAATGGTGCCCAACTTTCTCCCACAGAGTAAGTAGCTGGTGGATTCGACCTGCCTGCCTTTGGATTGGCAGCACATCTCCTTAGACAATATATAATCAGGTGATGCATATGGCAGTGTCTCAGTAACTTTATGGACACTGACATTTTATTTTCATATAATTCTTACATCATTAAATATTCTTCCTCCCCCCAAACATTTAAAAATATAAAAGCTATTCTTAGTTAATGAGATAAAAAAAATCAAGCTGTGGACCACACTTGGCCCACAGACCATAATTTGGCAATCCTCCTTCTAAAACCTAGTAAGCCATCAGAGGAACTTCAGTTTTGTTCTAAGATAATAAGAAGTCACTGAATAGTTTTGTTGGATAAGTTGTTGTTGTGTATTGTCAAGTTCGAAACTGCCCCATAGCTGACCGAGTAGCTTTTCAGAGGCAGTAAATCACACAGGAGGAGATTGCCCATCTTTTTCCACACAGAGAAGTTGGTGGATTTGAACCACACGACTTTGCGTTGGCAGTGCAATTCTGTACCACTGGGCTGCCAGAGCTCCCTTGTTGGATAAAGGTTATGCTTGTAAAAGATAACCTTGGTAAGGAACACCTACCTCACCCAAGATTTTATGCAGTGTAACTGGAGTCAAATGCCCTTTCCACCGCCTCAGTTCCTGGGCCTCCACTTCCTTGTCTGACTGAGAAAGACAAACTTTGTGGTCTCTAAGTCCCTTAGAGATGAGGCCTCATCTGGAGAAGTGACCTAACCTGGGTCACAGAAAGCAAGAGAGTGAGACTGGAACCTAAGGCTCTTTAATCTGACCAGTAAATTTGTTTCTATAATTGCTGCTGTTGTGCGCTGTCAGGTTGGAGCCAACTTGTAGCTGATCCTCTAGCCAGTTTTCAGAGGCAATAAATTTCACAGAAGGAGATTGCCCATTCTCCTTCCACAGAGCAACTGGTGGATTCAAACCATGTTGTAAGGAGAGACAGGTCCTTGGAGAGGGACATCATGCTGGGTAGAGTAGAGGGATAGCGCAGGAGGGGAAGACCCTCTATGAGGTGGATTGATTCAGTGACTGGGGTAATCGGGATGGGTGTGTCAGAGGCAGTGCGATTGGCACAGGATAGAGAAGGGTTTAGGGCTGTTGTACAGAGGGTCGCTATGAGTCGCAAGCGACTCGACGGCACATAACAACAACAACTTTGGGGATTGCAATGCAATTTTTTACCACTAGACTACCAGAGTTCTCTTTTAAATAATTAGTTACGATGAAAAAGGTTTTTAGCCTCTAAGTCATACTAGAACATTCAACAAAGCTAATCACTTTTTTTTTCTATACTTTAGGAATGGGAAATGAAGAAGACCTAGAAAGATGATGAAGATTTTTATTCCAAAGGACTAAGGCAGAAAAACTTTTTCCCCCCTCACAAGGATATACCAGAAGACTGGAAGTAGTCCCTCACTGTCTTGGGCAACAGAAAGACCAGGCTTTACTGTCGACATGATTTCAGGGGATATTGGGTGGGAAGAAGAGACAAGGGAAATGGAGGACATCCTTATGACTACAGAGGATGGAAAATGGGGCTGGGAGAGACAACATTCTGCACAGTTATGAAGTTCTGTTAGAGGTCTTTGCCTTCTCTTCTGAAGAAGAAATGAAAGTGCATGTGAATAAGCCAGTTCACCCTATTTTCAGCATCCCACTTCCAGTCCGTAAGGCCACGGCAGTACAGGAGCATGAGAGGTACAGTGTAAGGAGGTGGCAGTTGATTACTCACTCAGTCACACTTTGCCAGTGGAATTATGTTGGTCATTGCTGACAGCTTCCTTCAGGCAAGGTAAATAAGCTTTAAAATCAACGGAATTGCCTCTGCCTTCTTAAAAATGAGCATAAACTAAAAGAAGGCATCCCAATCCATGCATGCCTTACCTGCTTTAGAGCTAAGCAGCGTGCAGCTACTGGAATCTCTCCATACTTGAGTGATTTTAAAGCAGACGTGAAAAGGTTGAGCAGCTGACATGTTTTGAGTTTGCAGTGACTCTCCAGGACAGGAACTTGGGTTCTTAATGTTCACAGGCTCTTGCAACCATTGCACAGTGGGACTATCTGCTGTCAACCAAGTCTTTCACCTATTTCTCTATGACATTCAGCCTCCTGCGAGTACAGGTAGAAGTCCATGTGGCACTCCTTGCGACTTTTTCCTAATGACATCCTCACTTTGCACATGGAGGCTCACAGCCTGGCCCTCCACAACTGCTACAACGTAAAACTACCAGGAAACCAAGAGGATGGTGGCTCATTTCTGCCGCATGGGTGCTAAGCCTTTCGTAAACACTTGATAAGTTTCAGAGAGAGAACAAGAACCTCGAATCCTTGCTTCTTGTGGCACTCACTACTGTCTCAACACTGTGCGCACTTTATGGGTCTCTAACACAGTTTCCTCCAATAAAGATAAGACCATATAACTTTCAAGTTCCGAGATTAGTTTAATGGGAGAGAAAGGAAATCCCAGAATAACCTTCTCACGCTCTGATAGAAGCTTTGAATACGTCACCCAACTATGTTTTACAAAGGACCCATGGTGACACAGTGGATTAAGTGCTGGGCTGGTAAACAGAAGGTCAGTGTACAAGTGTCCAATGAGCTGTTCACATGTACCAATTGCTCTTCAGAAGAATATGAACGAGTACACTTCCATTAAGATTGACCACCTCAGAAACCCATGGGGAAGTTCTCCTAGGGTCACTATGAGTCAGAATGGACTCAACGGCTTTGGTGGAAAAGTTTTCTAAGAGCTGCCAGGGACTGTAAACACTTAATGTACTTAGCAGCTAGCCAAAAGGTTGGATGTTCAAGTCCACCCAGAGTTGCCTCAAAGCTTGCTGCTCTACTTCAGAAAAAGGGGAAGAGGGGGAAGTGTTCTATAGCCCTTTCAGTTACTGAAATTCTGTCGAGCACAGTTCTCCTGTGACATACAGGGAGTGGCCATGAGCTGGAGTCAACTCCATGACAGCGTGGAGCTGGAGACCAGAAAGGGGAGTAGTTTGACTAAAAATCACCCTGGTGATCAGTGACTGAGCCTTAGGACTCTGAGGTTATGAACCTAGATCCTAGAGCCTGCATCATGAGGTTTGAGCCCCACTGCTGGTACTTAACCAGCTAGGGGATCTTGTGAAAGTCACTTTATCTCTCTGATTTTTGCTTTCCTGATCTGTGAAAACAGGCCTAACAACTGTGCTTTCTTCTCATAGCTACAGGGAACTCAGTGAAATAATACAGAAAAAAACATCTTGCATAGTGTCCAGTTAATAATGGTCTTCTTGGTGGCCTAGTGGCAAGAAGCTACGTTGCAATCTCGAAGGCATGTGGTTCAAATAGTGGTCTTGTTGTTGTTATGTGCCATCAAGTTGCCTGTGACTCACAGTAACACCCTTCCCTATTCTTATCCAGTCTCACGGATTCTGACATATTGACCTCCATTGTCCCAGTTACTGTATCCATCCATCTCATTCAGGGTCTTCCTCTCTTGTGCTGTCCCTCCAGCCTTCTGAACATGATGTCCTTCTCCAAGGACTGGTCATTCCTGGCCACATGCCCAAAGTACATGAGACAGAGCTTCAAAATCCTAGCCTTGAAGGAGAAACTTGGTTTCACCCTCTATGGTAGATCTATTTGTTTTCTTGGCAGTCCATGGTATGTTTAAGACTCTACTCCAGCACCACAATTCAAGGGCATCAACTATTAGCTAATTAACAAGATAAGAAATGTCCAACCGAAAAGCCCATGTCATTTCTACTGAAGAAATTTTTTTTCAAGAAAACGAAGATTCTTACCACTGGTCCAGTAGACAGTGGATGGAGAGGAGATTAAAACTATCAACAGCTTCATCTTGCTTGGATCCACAATTAACACCCTTGGTACAAGCAGTCAGGAAATAAAGAGACACATTGCAGTGGGAAAATCTGCAGTTAGGGACTTTTCCAAATTATTGAAGAGGAGTGATGTTAGTTTGAGGACTAAGGTGAGTCTGTTTCAGGCCATGGTCTTTCCAATTACTAGCTATGCATCCGAGACCTGGATGACATGAATAAGGATGACAGAAAAAGAATTGATGTCTTTGAGCTGTGGTTTTGGAGAAGAATACAGAACATCCTATGGACAGCCAAGAGAAGAATAGATATGTCTTGGAGAGGGTGCAGCCACAGTGCTCTTTGGAGGCAAGAATTATGAGGTTTCACCTCACATATTTTGGACATATTTCTAGGAGGTGCTATTCCTTGGAGAGGAACATGATGTTGGGAAGGGTGGAGGGTTGGCGAACGAGAGGAAGACCCTCAACCAGAAGGACTGACACAGACTGCTGCAATGTGCTCTTGTATGTCAGGAAGTGTGAGGATGGTGCAGGACAGGACTAGATTCAGATCATTTGTTCATAGGGTCACTATGAGTCATACTCGACTCAATGGCACCTAACAACAACAACAGCCACTAATACTAAAACACAAACCACCCAGAGCTAGGGATGTTCATGCCAATTCCACCCATCTTCAAGGGGAAAGGAACTTACACGATCAGAATTAATTGTCAGTGTTCTTTTTTAAAATGTAGATCTTGGAATGGTACCCAACACCCAACTATGTCCTCAGGGCACATCACATTTTTTTATAATTTAGTTGTTTTTGGTGTTAAGCATATCTTACCATCAATAGATATTAGACTATTGAACTTTTCTCAATCGACTTTAGACTAGAGAATGACACCTCAGTAGTTAATGAAGATTTACTGAGCACCCATCATGCATCAAGCACCATGTTAGCAAGGGCATTGCAACCTATGCTAAGCTAATTTAAACAACCTGTACAACTAAGAGAAAGCTGAGTAGAATGGCTAAAGACTAGATGGCATCCTTACTTATTAAAATGTCACCTTTGGTTATATTTTCTCAGAGTGCAGGCTTGCAGGTTCGAGATGGGCTTAAAGTTCCATCTTTCTAACACGGCTAGGTGTTTGTGTTGTCAGAATTCTGATGTCACTTTCTCCACAGTGAGAGACCTTGAGCAGAGCAAGTTCACCAAATTCTCTAAGCTTCAATTTTTTCATATTTATAAGAGAATAATAATCCCTCCTTAAATGATGTGGCTCTCCTGATAAGACCAAAAGGAAACAGTGAGTGGAGTAGAAAGATGTCAAAGACTCCATCTCTTTTATGAAACAGAGTCTGCTCTAACAATTACAATGTAAGCAAGCCATGGTATAATAGAGATGCAAAATGATGAATGTGTACTTCCCATTGTTGGGGAGGAGGTGAGGGAGGAAATCTGACCTGAAGAACAGAATTATTCAGTAACTAATACTATAACTCCAAGAACTCCAGACTCCAATTACCATATACCAAATTATCCATATTCACATCTAAACTTTCCAACCTAAATCACTAAAATTCATCGACTTCACATTTCTGTGGACACCATCCAAACTTCATTAGTTCACTCAACAAACACCAACTACTTACTATGTTAGCGGAAAAGGCCTGGAGGTTTCCTTTGATAATCAGCCTATGAAAGCCCTGAGAACCACAACAGTCTGATCCACAGGTGATCACAAGAACAACATGGGGTCACCATGAGGTAGGTGCCAACTTGGAAGCTGCTAACAACACCTACTATTTGCACTGACCATGCTGGATGACAGAAATCACAGCTGTGAACAAGGCAGACACTCATTAAGTTCACACTCTTAACTGGGAAAATAAAAAGGACGCAAAACAAAACACTAAGTTGGAAACCAAAAGTGTGTTGGACACAGCTATTTTAGACAGCTCAGTTACAAAGGTGACCCTAGGACCAAATGTAGCCTTCTCTTATACGGAGTATTGCAACAAGCTTCAGTCTGTCTCCTCTCCACCTGCAATCTCCTCCACAGTGTCAAAGTGAACCGAAAGCATACAAAGTGTTGTCATGCATTTCCACTTCAATTGTTGTTTGTTGTTATGTGCCGTCAAGTCACTTGCGACTCATAGCGACCTTATGTACAACAGCCCTAAACTCTGTTGTCTTGTGCCAATCACACCGTCTCCGACACACCCATCCCAGTTACCCCAATCACTGAATCAATCCACCTCATAGGGGGCCTTCCCCTTCTGCGCTGTCCCTTCACCCTCCCAAGCATGATGTCCTCCAAGGATCTGTCCCTCCTTGCAACATGTCCAAAGTATGTTAGATGGAGCCTCAGAATCCTTGCCTCCAAGGAGGAGCCCAGTTTGACTCTTTCCAGGATGAATCTGTTTGTTTTCCTAGCAGTTCATGGTACCCTCAATACTCCTCTCCAGCACCAAAGCTCAAAGGCATCAATTCT
>NW_006399880.1:4704623-4716056 GCF_000299155.1 Elephantulus edwardii | reverse complement strand
CTAGCGTAGCTGGTCATTTGTAGCTTCTGCGCTTGCGCCGCCTCTGTAAGCCAAGGTCGGCAACATGGCCGCGCGGTCCTTGTGGGCGGTCCCGCGGCGGGCGCAGCGCCTTCAGGCCTCCGGTGCCGCGACCTGCAGCAGGTAAATGGGTCTGCCGAGGCTCGGGAATGTGAAGCCGATACACGGGGAGTCCGCTGACGGCCGGTTGTGAGACAGACAGACGGCGATGGTTAATTCAGCGCGGGCAGGGAAAACCACTTAGCTTTTTAGCGCCTGCGACCCGGCGCTCGTGTCCCCATTTTGCGGAGGGGGAAACTGAGGCTCACCGAAGAGCATCCTTTCTGGGCTGAAGATGGCAAAATCCGAGGCCATGTTCTCGGAAATGAGAAGTATCTTCATTCAAATCTTAGGACTGAATTGAAAATATACTTATCCCCAAACCCTTTCTCCCACGTGCAGTGTCTGGGGGTAAATTTGGGTACTTTTGCCCTGCCATCATGTGTAATCTTAGATTATTCGCTTTCCCTCAACCTGGGCATCACTTGATTTGTCAGAAAAAGGAGGGTGTTGCTCATCATTTTTTCAAAGGGCGTTTCCACCTGCTTCCAGATTAAATTCAGTTGCATTCCAGTGATGCCTTGTCACCGCAGCTGCAGCTTTATCTTTTTGTTCCTTGCTTTACTGCGCTGATGCCAGGAGCTAGGTAGTTCTTTTTATTATCCCCCATTTAATAGAGACAGTAAGCCTAGCATAGATGTGTACTTTTTCCAAACTCAAATACTAGAAGATTGATAAGACCCAGGATGGAAGCTAGTCAAGGTTGCAGAATCAAGGGTTTCAATTACTAGTAAACGAAGTTAGAGAAGTTCTAAAAAGAACAGAAGTGGCTGAATGGGATGGCAAGCTTGGATCTCGGAAATGTAAATTAAGCCACCAGGAAAATGTGTGAAATTTGCATAATTCTTTACTATTCGTTAATTTTTCCTCTTTCAGAATTTACCTCCTCACCTAGCACCTAGGTGTGAAGTTGAATTCTGTATTTGGCCCTTCTTTGGAGTTTTTATTATGTTGCTGATTTTTAAACATTTTGTTTGTGAGAATAAAGGTAATTTGTTCTTTCTAGGAAAATTTACCCCACTTTAGCTCCAAAGCCAGTTACAAATCAGTTGAAATAAAAAATCTATTTTACACACGCATTTATAATCTACACTTACACAGCATGAGCCTATAAGGCATTTGTTGTTGTTGTTGGTAAGTGCTGTCGTAGACCCATAGCGAGCCTATGAACAAAAGTCTTGAAAGCAAAATTTTCATCTTTTCTCCAAGATCATAGAGTTTTCGAAGGCAAGGTTTTTTTGTAAGTGGATGCCATTCCTGCTTCCAAATAGGCATTTAAAAGACAAAATTCTAGGCCCAATTCCAGTTTGATAATGTCTTTTCCTTGAACTTCGTTTTACTTCTCTGCAAAATAAAGGATTGAACCGGAACAGTATTGGCTTTAGGTTTTCAATTTCCATCCTGAGCATTGGAATTTGGCATCCTCATTGCTGACTTTTATGTACCCACTTCTGGCTATTTCTGTTGCCTGCCTGGTTCAGCAGGAAACTAGCAGAATGCTAACTATATGAGAACATCATTTAGACTGTCGGAGCGTCAGTGTTCAGATCTGTGAAATGACAATGATGTAGTGTTAATCATGTGTTATTGTAAGGTAAAAAGAAATAATTCAGGTAAAATCCTGACCTGACAAACTGTATGACACAGGGTAGCATTTTGTGTTGTTACTGCTTGTTCAAGAGATTGAAAGCACTTTGTCTAGAGAGTCAATCTGGACAATGTTCTGGTCTATAAACTTTATCTTACCTTTGGATTACTACAGCATAGTCTCATTTTGTACATCCTGTGCCCCCTCCCACTTTAGGGGATGGCTGCATCCTTTCAGCACCGCCACCCAGAGGACCACTGGTGAGGATTGCAGCTCAGAGGAACCCCCTGATGAGCTTGGGCCCTCTCTAGCTGAACGAGCCTTAAGGCTAAAAGCTGTTAAACTGGAGAAAGAAGTCCAGGACTTAACCGTGAGTAGATTTTATACGGAAACCTTGGTGGCACAGTGGTTAAGTACCTCGGCTGCTTTCTGAAAGAGCCTTGGTTCAAACCTTCCAGCAGCTCCTTGGGAGCAAGACCCTGGTAAGCCTCTTCCTATAAAAGTACAAGCCTTGGGAACCTTTTGGAACAGTTTTCTTGATGTTGAGCTTCAATATTGAAGACTACAGTCCTTGACTTTCTGCAGCAAATCCCTCATATCCGCTTCAGTTTCAGAAAGCAAAGTGTGTCATCTGCAAAAGCAGGTTGTTGATGAATCTTCCTCCAATCCTGATTCCACATTCCTCATCATAAATTTCAGCTTCCTCAATGATCTGATCTACATATAGATTGAAAAGATATGGAGGTAGGTTATATCACTGACACACACCTTTCTTGAGCCTGAGCCTAGAAGAAGGATCGATGCCTTTGACCTGTAGTGCTGGAGAAGAGTGTTGAACATATCATAGATTGCCTGGAGAACAAACAGGCCTGTCCTGGAGAGGTTGAAACCAGTTGGATCCCTGGAGGCAAGGATTTTGAGGCTCCATCTCACATACTTTGGGCACGTGGCTAGGAGGGACCAGTTCTTGGAGAAGGACATCTTGCTTGGAAGAGTGGAGGAACAGCGCAAGAGAGGAAGACCCAGGATGAGATGGATTGATTCAGTAACTAGCAAACTGGGTTTAGGTCTGCTTGAGATGATGAGATTGGCATAGGATACGGCAGCTTTCAGAGCTAATGTACATAGGGTCACTGAGTAGCAGGTGCCTCGATGGCACATAACAATCATACCTTTACCTTTTTTCCCACTTGACCCAAAATTACTCATTTGTTAGGTACTGCTTGCTGTTGAATAGGTATACTAGACAGAATAATCTGTCATAGTTTAGAAGTCAGAAGCATTACTGACTAAATATAATCATTTCTCCTTTCACTTCCTTCTTGGGTCATGACTCTCACATGTCTCACAGTTTGACAGCATTAGGGAGGTATAGCTCCTGACAAGTAGTCAATAGTATTTGTTGAATGCGAAAGATGATGGTCCAGTGTACGCAGATGATCAGGCCACTTCTAAGATGCTATGCCTAGTCCAGAGAGACACACATACTTTGAGAGTGACAAACTAGAATAATTCCAAAGCAAGATCACTTTGGTGTATAGAACTTAACCTTACCCAAAGAATTTGGTCTTTGCCTCAATTCCCGATGTGTACTTTGGAATCTTTCTAGTGAATGTAATGTCTTTGATAGACATTCCAGAACTAACAGGGTGTTCCAGAGAAGTAGCTCAAATGGTGGGCTGGCAGCCAGGTCAGAGGGACTGCATGAAGATCCCCTCATAGTGACCTTGACAGAGAACCTCATCTCATAATGATTACGTCAACTGAAATTTTAGGTGTAGTACTTTTCCATGTGTTCTATGATTTGTTGTCATGAAGTCATGAATTACTGAAACTTTAGGAGTAATGAAAGCCATCAGGTTGGGACTAGAGGGCTGGGAGCCTCTGACCTTAGAGCTCATGGCCTAGGTGCTGGGGAAGGTCTTGAATTTATAGCTAGCAGTTCAGAAGTGAAGGATTTTTGGGGAGAAACAAGCTTGAGGCTGGCATCCTAAAGAAGTAGTGGGGAAGCTCTATCTTTTGTAACCAGCAAGTTTGAAACAAGGCGAGTCCAGGGTATCCCTACTTGCAGCTGGTATCGTGGAAGTCTTTGGCCAACTTGGCAATCATCAGCACAGGGTCCTCTTAAATTGTGAGAATTGGCTGGAGTCAGACAAGGATGTGCTACATGTGTAGCTGATAGCAGAAAATAACAGAAAAGTGGAAAGTTGGCTTTGCTTATATCCTCATAAGCATTCATAATGGTAGGAGGAATTGTAATTGAAAGAACCAGCAATTGTAAACATTAAAGAAAAAGACTAAAGAGGCTTTAGAAGAGGTGGAGAGGAAAGCTTTCAAACAGCTGATAACATTTTAAAAAATGTACTGTCGGTTGTTCTGGCGTTCAGCTCCGTGACAGAAAGTTGGAGGGTGGCAGCCTTGGCTGAGTGTGAAGAGTAAAGCTGTTTCCTGAGATAATGAGCTCCCTGATGCTGCACAGATGAGCGCATGGCTGCCCATCAGCTGCTAAATCGTAGGTTACTGCTTTGACTGGGGATTTGGAGTTGCCGACCCAAGATGCCTACAAATCCTAGGGTTTTTAATAAAAGCCCATCACAGAGATGAAATTTGTAAAATGAGCAAAACTGTCTTTGCCACTGCTTAACATTTGTTATCATTTTGAGCGTACTTTTAATGTGCAGGTGCGATACCAGAGAGCTGTGGCTGATTCTGAAAACATAAGGAGGCAAACCCAGAGGTGTGTGGAAGATGCCAAGATGTTTGGTAAGTGAGAAATTGGTTCACAATACAAATGCCTTTTGACTTAAGGATGCTTTGTAGTGGTTGTGCACGCTGAGCATATTAGGACCTATCTGCATCATTTACACATGCTTGCTTTACTCTTCCACTACCCCACATACTTCCTGTGCTGTTTCTCAGGAGAGATGTCAAATGAGGAACCATTTACTAAAGTTTGACTCCCTTTTTTTTTACCAAACCAAAGATAGCTTAATGTCTCCTTTTCCAAGCATATACAGTTGTTACAGTCATCATTCTAGTGCTTATACAAATAATTTTGTTTAGCATTAATTCCCCAATTAAACAAGTTCGGAAGCAGGAGTGGCATCCACTTCTGAAATAGCTTGTCTCTGGAAACCCTATGAACCTGGAGAAAGGATGAAACTCATACAAGTGTTCAGGTCTTTCGTTCATAGGGTCGCTATGAGTCGCCTATGACTCAACAGCACTTAACGACAACAATTAACAAATGAGTGAATCACTAAGATGCTGAGTAGGAACAAAATTGGTCTATTTCCAGCTGTTTCTTCATCAAACAACTTCCGTCATCAAGAACAAGAGCTATTTGCACTAATATCGTTATTCTACAACTTTCAGAGAACCCTGAGGACTGTGCTGCTAGTTGATGGGGGTTTTTTTCCTAACTGAAGACTTCAAATAATTTTTTTAGTTCATTTCAATATTTCACTCAATTTTTCCCTACACAACAGCACATTTTGACCTAGAGGTGTTCATAAAAGTAATCGTTGAAGTTTAATCGGTAGCAGGAGTGGAGAGCAGGCCCCTGAGAGCTCTAGTTACCATCACACCCCAGGAGGGAAAAGCCGCAGCTGCTGCAGTTGGCCCCAGTCACCATCACTGCAACTATGAGTAGCAAGGCGGAGACCCAGCAGCCGCCCGCTGCCACGCCCCCACCCTTGGCACTGCCAACACCAAGCCTGGCACCGTGGGCGGCAGTGCAGGGAGCGGCGGCCGTCGGAGACAAAAAATTAATTGCAACAAAAATTTTGGGAATAGTAAAATGGTTCAGTGTAAGGAACGTATATGGTTTCCTCAACAGGAATGCCACCGAGGAAGATGTATTTGTACACCAGACTACTTCATAAAGAAGAATAACCCCAGGAAGTACCTTTGCAGTGTAGGAGAAGGAGAGACTGTGGAGTTTGATGTTGTTGAAGGAGAAGAGGGTGCAGAAGCAGCAAATGTCACAGGTCCTGGTGGTGTTCCAGTGCAAGGCAGTAAATATGCAGCATATCATTAACCACTATAAACGTTATGCACGTTGGAGGGGTCCTCCACATAATTACCAGCAGAATTACCAGAATAGTGAGAGTGAGAAGAACCAGGGATCCGAGAGTGCTCCCAAAGGCCAGGCCCAACAACACCTGCCCTACCGCAGGCGACAGTTCCCACCTTAATATTGCGAAGACCCTCTGGTCGTCGACCAAAGTACTGCAACCCAGGGAGAAGTGATGGAGGGTGCTGACAACCAGGGTGCAGGAGAACGAGGTAGACGAGTGAGACAGAATATGTATCGGGGTTTTAGACCATGATTTCACAAGGGCCCTCCTCGCCAAAGACAGCCTAGAGAGGACGGCAATGAAGAAGATGAGAAAAATCAAGATGAGACCCACGGTCAGCAGCCACCTCAACGTCGGCACAGTCACAACTTCAGTTACTGACACAGATGCCCAGAAAAACCACAAGATGGCGAAGAGACAAAAGCAGCCGATCCACCACCGGAGAATTCATCCACTCCCGAGACTGAGTAAATGCCGGCTTACCGTCTCTACCATCATCCAGTTCAATCATCCAACAAGAAGAAATGAATATGAAATTCCAGCAGTAAGAAATGAACAAGATTGGAGGTGAAGACCTTAAGTTCTTGCTTTTTGCCCGTTGACCAGAAAACTAGAACTATCTGCATTATCTATGCAGCATGGGGTTTTTATTATTTTTACCTAAAGAGGTCTCTTTTTGGCAATGACAGAGTGTTTTTTTAAAAAGCTTGATTTTTCTAAATACATCTCTACAGGTTTTTAAATTGTTTCATATCTGGTCAAGTTGAGATTTTTAAACACCTCATTTTTAATTTGTAATAAAAGTTTACAACTTTTAGTTGATGACAGGTATTTTAGACTCCTAATCGATTATTCTTTAACCTATACATGATGCCACTTGTTCTCTGGATTTTTTCTGCTATTTTTGCACAGGATTTCTGTCACTTTTACCCTGTACTTTGTGGTTGCCATCTGCTCTTCACTTGGTGCAGTTTCATCCATTTCAGGGCTTCAGGTATCTGTTAAGTGGTGTTATTAGCAGCCATCTAGTCAGCTTCTGACTCAGGACAACCCTATGCACAGCAGGATAAAATGCTGCCTGATGCTGTGCTGTTACTATGATCTGTTGTAGATTGAACTGTTAAAATCTGTAAGGTTTCCACTGACTGAAGTAAATTACCAGGCCTTTCTTCCTTGTCTTTCTTGGGCTGGGTGTCTGTCATAGCAGTATAAATCTTACCCCTGACAGGGAGTGGCCACACAAACCCAGTTCTCCCACGTGGAAGGCAAGCATTCTACCACTGCTCCCCCACTGCCTCATGAGAATGTGTCATAGACGTCTGCAGTAATATCATTCCTTAGAGTCATTTCTGGAAGAGACTGGGAATAATGGGATTTCTTAGAAACTTAGTTTTGTTTTTAAAGTGTTTTAACAGTTTGTGTTCTCTTAGAGAACACAAACTGTTACAACATTAAAAAAAAAAATAAGCTTAAGTTTCTAAGAGAACAAACAGATTTAACCTGGAGAGAGTTAAATCAGGCTGCTCCTTGGAGGCAAGGATTCTAAGGCCTCACCTGACATACTTTGGACATGTTGTAAGGAGAGACAGGTCCTTGGAGAAGGACATCATGCTTGGGAGGGTGGAGGGCGGCGCAGGAGGGGAAGGCCCTCTATGAGGTGGATTGATTCAGTGACTGGGGTAATTGGGATGAGTGTGTTGGAGGCAATGAGATTGGCACAGGACAGAGCAGAGTTTAGAGCTGTTGTACATAGGGTCGCTATGAGTTGCAGGTGACTCGATGGCGCATAACAACAGTTTGTTATTCCACAAAGATTAGATAATTTGGGGATCCATTCCCAGCTAGTGTATATAGCTTCATAGCAGGCAGTTGGAGACAACTTTATCTGTGAATCAGTCTTCAGAAATATACCACTCTTAGTATTAGTGCCATCCCCCTTTTCTTGAAAACAGCCCTTTTCAGGTGCTTTTTCCTAATTGGACCCCTCTCATGAAATACTAATACCTGAATTTTTTTGACTACCACACTTCTCCTTGAGAATACATGCCTTAGCATAACTGAGACAGGAATTTTCAAGATGTTTGTAATTCTGGACCAATAGGGCATCACTCGCTGCCACTGAGTCAGAAGCAACTCATCACTGACCGCCCACTGGGTTTCCAAGGATGTAAGTCACACGGGGAGAGATGGCATGTCTTTCTCCCACAGAGCCGCTGGGGTATTCAGACCACTGGAGAGGCGCAGCCTTTGGGATAACAGGCAGCCTCTGCCTGCACCACCAGAGCTCCAGAGCTACTCCAGAATAACAACAAAATACAAGAATAAAAATCATTTTTAAAGGGAGTAGGCATAACAGTCTTAATCATTTTCATTCCGTGGGTTCTAACCATTTTCCCAGTTTCTTGGTCACATGCCTACTAAGGGAAACATCAGAGAGCTCTGGTGTGGAGTCCATAGAGAGTTGCACCTCTAACCCAGTAGAAGTCTCCCATTGTGGTTTTCAGCCTCCGACCCAATGGAGGGTCACAGTGAGTTTGAGTTTTTGGAAGGAAACATTGACAGTTGGATTGGGCTTTAGTGGTGATTCCAGATGATCCTAAAATATCTGGTTGTTTTTCATTAGGAATCCAGAGTTTCTGTAAGGACTTGGTGGAGGTGGCAGATATTTTAGAGAAGACTACAGAATGTATTTCTGAAGAAGCAGAGCCTGAGGACCAGAAGCTCACTCTGGAGAAGGTCTTCCGAGGGTTGTCACTTTTAGAAGCAAAGCTGAAAAGTGTATTTGCCAAGCATGGCCTGGAAAAGATGACACCCATTGGAGACAACTATGACCCTCATGAGCATGAACTCATCTGTCATGTGCCAGCCGGTGTTGGGGTGCAGCCAGGCACTGTGGCATTGGTAAGGCAGGATGGCTACAAACTCCAAGGCCGCATCATTAGACTGGCCCGAGTGGAAGTGGCAGTGGAGTCCCAGAGAAGACTCTAAGTGGGCCCTCAAGAACTGGGTATTCTCCTGGAGAACAGTCACCTTTGTTTCTATTATTTATTAAACTAGGTTTGTATTGTACATGAGATACTTCATGTGATCTGTTTTTGATTTAGTCATATTGGCTTTATTTCTAAGCTGTTCTATTGATTTAACATGACCTGTTTGGTCTTATCAAAAGTCTTGCCAGTGGGCATTGAACAATGTGACAAATACTCCTATTGCTTTTATCAAAATAACTTTAGGGAAATTATTTTTAAGTTGATACTCTGATGACTTTCCACAATCTTACTAAAAGGAAATAGTGTATGTTTATATATTTTCAACTAAAAATTCCTTTCTCTTAGTCCCTATAATGGGAATTATTTCAGTTCTGGGGTTTTTTGAGTTTTTGTTAGTGAGTTTGATTGTTTTGTTTGGGGGGTTTGGTTTTGTTTTAATGGGGTGTTTTGTTTTTAGGATTTTTTTTTTTTTTTTTAGGAAAGGAGATAATACTTTTGGGTACTTAGATAATAAAACTTTATATAGTGGCATAAATTTAGATCATTTGTGTTGAATTTTAGTACTTACAGGATTTTAGGACTTTGTCCATTTGTTTTCCTTTTCACTTTTTTGTCTCTACTAGGTAAACATTAGAGTCACCCTTGTCCCATACATTCCAGTGCCATCTGCAAGGGCTGATGTCCCGGGTAAGGCTTAGAAATAAGACAGCCTTGGGAAATCTGAGACACTTTGTGTTCTCCAGGCAGGATGGCTGGCAGACCTTGTGCTTGCTTTGCTTTAAGCTCTTTTCAGTCTCTGAAGTTATGTAATCACATCAGGGAAACTGAGGCAGCACCACCAGTTAGTAACCCAAATCCATCTGTTCTAATTTACCTATCCTCCAGCGCCTGGGAAATCTGCAGTCCCTTTGTCAGACTTAACCATATGCTCCATTATGTTACTTATTAGAGGCAGTGGTCAGAACAAAGATGACAGATTCTCATGATGTGTTACATTTAATTATGCTGAAGGGTTTTTTTAATGTTTGTTCTCAAAAATCACAACCTCTTATAATAGCTTTTTACCTTTTCCATTTTAGTCTACCCCGTGTTACCTTTCTATAAACATCTAGCTCCTCCTTTAAGTATTAACCATCTAGAGTACAGTACTTATGTTTTATTTTGTTGTTGTTGTTGTTCTGTAAGTATTGCTTATAGCTGGTGTTCTATAAAATACTTGTTCAGTGAATTTGTAAACGAATGAATGCTACATCTCGGACTTATAAAAGGAGGTTAGTTACAGATAATCCTGATGTTAAGATGCCTTATGATGATCCAGACTTGCTCTTTTAATGTTTTCTATAGCATGAAACTAATATATTTAGGACTGGACCTAAAGGGGGGAAAACCCCTAATAAACTGTATTTCACTGAAGACTTGAATGGACGCAACTAACCATTGACTTCAGCAGCTTCAGATCAACAGTTCCTTAACAAACATGCAAATATATACCCAGCAGATAATTAAATGTTGTAGCTGCTGCGGAGTTAGTTTTGATTCCTCCCACGAGACTGTAGAGTTGCCCTTTGGTGTTTTCTCTTCTTGTATTTAATCTTAAGTAGGTTGTCAGGTCTTCCTTACTTGGAACCAGTAGGTAGGTTTAAACCACCAACTTTTCAGTTAGCAGCACAGCATAGTCTGTGTCACCAGGACTTTTTAGTTATCCATAACTCAGCTGTTAACTATAAGGTGTGCAGTTCAGATCCACCAGACACTCTGTGATAGAAATAACCTGGCATTCTGCTCTGGCAAAAATGACAGCCCCAGATTCCCTCTGGGGCAGTACTACTCTGTCCTTGAGGGTCAATTTGAGTAAAATTCTACTCAGTGCAACAGGACCAATCCATTCCCTCCCCATGTGGTTTAAAACTATCCCCATGCCAAAAAAAAAAAAAAAATAAAAATAAAAACACCAAAAAAACTATCCCCATGCATCTCCACCTGATATTACTGTTGTTGTTATGTGCCGTCAAATTGCCTGTGACTCAGCAACCCTATGTACAATGACCCTAAACCATGCTGGATCCTGTGCCAATCTTACTGTCTCCATCACACTTACCCCATTACCCCAGTAACGGAATCAATTCATCTTATCTAGGGTCTTCCTCTCCTGCGCTGTCCCTCCACCCTCCCAAGTATGATGTCACTCTCCAAGGACTGATCCTGCCTTACAACAGGTCCAAAGTATGTCAGATGAAGCTTCAGAATCCTCGCCTCCGAGGAGCAGTCTGATAACACCCTCTCTAGGAGAACCTGTTCATGATATATTCAGTACTCTTCTCCAACAGCACAGTTCAAAGACATCAATTCTCCTTCTCTCATCCCTAGTCATTGTCTAGCTTTCTGATGTATAACAAGTTAATTACAGACTGTGGCCTAGATCAGGCAGATATAGGGACTTTTAAAATAACAAGTATAGATGAGCTTGAAGATTGGTGATAATATTTCAGAACTCTTGACATTCCATTGAATACCCACTGCCATTTTTTTTCCTATATTTTATTAATTTTCATAAACATTTACAGAGATTTTGGGTTTCCATTCATTCCTTGTTGCACTATTCTCTCTACCCTCCTCCCAGTTTGTTCTTGTCCAAATGCCACAGTGCTTGTCAAAGCCA
>NW_006399880.1:4702497-4704523 GCF_000299155.1 Elephantulus edwardii | reverse complement strand
AATCTTGCTTGCATGTGAAATCAATGATATTGATCTATAGTTTCCACACTCTGTTGGGTCACCTTTCTTTGGAATGGGAACAAATATAGATCTCTTCTAGTCAGTTGGCCAAGTGATTGTTCTCCAGATTTCTTGACACAACTTGGTGAGCACATCCAGGGCAGCATCTGTTAGCTGAAATATGACAATTGGTATACCATCTATTCCTGGGGCCTTATTTTTTGCTATTTATTTCAAAGCAGCTTGAACTTCTTCATCACCATAGGCTCTTGCTCATATGTTGTTTCATTAAATTCTTCTATATCTGCCAATTCCTTTTGATACAATGACTCAGTTTATTCTTTCCATCTTCTTTTGGTACCTCCTGGATCATTTACTATTCTGCCTAAAGCATCCTTGACTGAATTTGTTCTTCAGTTCCTTGAGCTTAAGAAATGCTGAGCGAGTTCGACCCTTTTGGTTTTCTGACTCCAACTCCTTGCACATTTCATTGTAATATTTTACTTTGTCATCCCGCACTGCCTTTTGAAATCTTCTGTTCAGCTCTTTAGTATCTTGAATTCTTCCTTGAGCTTTGGCTTCTCTGCGCTCCAGTGCAATATTCAGAGTTTCTTCTGACATCCATTTTGGTCTTCCTCTTCTGTCTTTGTAATGAACATCTGCACTCTTCTTGGATGATACCCTTGATATCCTCCCACAACTCATCTGGTCTTCGTTCATTCGTGTTCAAAGGCCTCAAACCTGTTCTTGAAATGGTTCTGAAGCTCCTCGCTTATATTCTAGTGAGGGGAAATGAAACATACTTCTTAAAACATAGAAATCATGTTGTTGTTAGATGCCATCAAGAGCAACTCATAGTGACCCCATGAATGACAGATCTGAACCCTGTTCTAGTCTGTGATATAATCATCATCTCTGATGTACTTGAGCCCACTGTTACAGTCACTGTGTTAATTCATCTCGTTGAGGGTCTTCCTCTCCTTTTCTGACCTTCTCAACAATGATGTCTCTCCAAGAAATAGCCCCTCCTCACAACATGCCCAAAGTATAGGAGATGATGCTTCCTCATCTTTGTATCTAGGGAGCATTCTGGCTGCACTTTCTCTAAGACGTGCCTGTTCATTCTTTTGGTAGTCCATACAATATTCAGTACTCTTCTTCAACACCACATCTCAAAAGTCCTCAATTCCTCTGTCATTCTTATTCATTGCCCAGTTTTCAGATGCAGAACAAGTGATTGGAAAGCTCATGACCTGAATAAGGTGCATCTTAAGGCTTTAAACTGCTATCATTGCTCCTAAGTATTTTAGACAGTTCCTTGGTTCCTTGACAGCATCCTTTCTCAATGAAACACTTTTTTTTTTGTTTTTAATTAATTGCTGGTACCAGGGGTGTTGATTGTGGATCCAAAGAAGAGGAACTGTTGACAATTTCAATCTTTTCTCCATCTATTATGTTGCTGCCTGTTGGCCCAGTAATAAAGATTTTTATCTTCTTGATGTTGAGATGTACTATCTATTGAAGGCTGTAGTCTTTGATCATCTGCAGCAAATGTTTCAAGTCCTCATTTTAAACAAGCAGGGCTGTGTCATCTGCATAACGCAGGTTGTTGAGGCGGCGGCTTCTGAGCCTGATGCCACACACCTTGGCTTCACAAATAATTTGCTCAGCATATAGATTCCATAGGTATGGAGAAAGGATACAGCCCTGATGCACACCTTTCTTGATTTCAGACCACGCAGTGAAATTATGAACATTGTAGATAAAGGTTCAAAGTGGCCTACTGGGCTAAGGGTTATTATGCTGCCAACCCAAAGTCAAGCATTTCAAATCCACCAGCAGCTTCTTGGGAGAAAGATGGGCAATGTTATGATTTATACTCTGAAAATCTGCTAAGGGTCTGCTATAAGGCAGTGCTGCCTCAAGACTGAGTTTTCATATCCTGTGCCCATTTTTCTATTGGATTATTTACCTTTATCTTGTTGTGGTGCTCAAGTATTTCATAAATTCTGGATATAAGTCCCTT
>NW_006399880.1:4678621-4702397 GCF_000299155.1 Elephantulus edwardii | reverse complement strand
AATTTTTAAAAAAGCACCCGCTGCAGAATGGTCTGATTACCTCAAGAGTTTTCTAATATTCTTCCCCACATCCCACTCTCTAATCTCTCATTTCTGCAAGTAGATTGAGAAGAACTTAAAAATATTTTGTTCCATAGACTTGAAATCTAAAAAACAAAGCACTGCGTTAAGAACCTTGAGAACCAAAAGGGTTTTTGGAAGGCAGAGCTGTGTTATAGAAAGCATAGGCTTTGTGACAGACTTGAACCCAAGTCTCAGCTTTGTCGCCTACATGTGACTTTAAATCCCAGTCATTTCACATTTTTTAATCTGTCTCCTTATCTGTGAATGGTTATAATTTTTCTCATTTTTGTGAAACATGTAAATTGCTTACTACAGTAGGCCCTCAATAAATATTTATTTTTTTATTTTACACATTGTTTTATAGCTACCTGAAGTCTAGGAAGACAGAAGACTGGTTAAGATTATTATGGAAATGAGTCAGTCACAGTAACTTACTTTCCCTTGAGGTTTCAGTGAGTTTATGTTTGTTTTGAATAATAACAGTTATCCCTGTTTTCATACTGAAGGAGTATGAAAAACGTCAGTGCTCTTTGTTTTCATCTTGATGGTAAAGTGAAAAGGTTTATTGGCATGCAGTTGATAATATGAGGAAGCTTTGGCTGTAGTGGAAATCCTAGGGTTCTAGTACTTGGATTATATCTTTTATTGCTATATCCTCACTACATAAAGGAATCAGTCTGTTTGATAGTTATTTGGTACCCTCATTCATGTTAAAGTATTTGATAAGGGGAAAAAGCAAAAGGAGAAAACTGGATGAAATAAAATGTTTAAAAATCAACTTTAATAAAACCTGAATTGAAATAACTGACTCATTGTCTTTGTCTGCCTAGTTCATACTTTACACTGGCTTGATAGGGTCAGTTCATCAATTGCCACCTACCCTGATGGTGCTGACTGGGGGTACCCTGAGATTTGACAGCAGCCCAGCCCTCACAATGAGAAATGAAAAAATGCAGAGATCCTGGGGTTTTATTGTTTGTTGATTGTTGTGTTTTTTTAAATAATTAGATCTTTATTTAAAATTTTCACCTGCCAACTTGGCATTTTCCACCAACTCGGGGAGTAGAAACGTTCACAGGCTTCACAGTTTTTGTGTAGGCGCTGCTTATGTGGGAGACTTAGAGGTCCGTGGCGGTCTTCTCAGAAGCTTGTTTCGCCTTTTTGTTTCCTTGGTAGCCCTCATAGCCAGTTCTCGTTGAACCTTTCTAACTTCAGGTTTTTTATTCCTCTAGGCCATTAAATCAGCAAGATGCACCAGTGAGGGGCCTCGAATTTGACTGCACAGCTGGTTTTTCTTTTGCATTTATTTAAATTGGCCCTTTTTGTGCTTGCTTCTGTAAGGAACAGTCCGGTTTATCTGCTCTGGGTTCCTTTTGGAAAGGATTGCCAACTTGCATTTTGAATTCAGAAACAGGAACACCAACACCCTTCCATCGCTCCTGGCATAGTGCCTCCTATACCTAGGGTATATCTTGTACAGGCTGAAACTACACAGTTCTGCCTTTATGGCTGCAGGGAAACAGGGAAGATGAATAAAAAGAGGATTATGTCAAGCTCCTGGGGTTTTGTTTTGTTTTGTTTTGTTTTTCAAGCTCCTGTTTTAAAAGTACCACAGTGAACATGAGAGTGTGGACAAAGTCTTAAGTGGCTAGGAATAAGTAGTGTATTGACCAACTGAAAATATGTGTAACTATGTATTATGGAACCAGAGTGTACTCACAGACTTAGAGCAATCATCAAAATGCAAGGCCTAATGAAAGAGGGTCATTCAGCAAGTAGAATGGATACTTGAAAGCAGGCCGAAAAGCTAGGATAAAAGACCAAGGAGTCAAAAAAGAGGGAAAGGGCACATAACAGAAGGGGCCAGAACCAAAGAAATGCATGTTTAGGCGTTATGTGTATGACAACAGTCAGAATAAGAGTTGCATAGCAAAATGAACTGGGGGAGGGATAGGGCGGAGGGAGAAATCACGCAACAGTGAATGAGTTGTTTTGTTTTGAGTGAACTGGGGTTGAAAGGGAGGAAAATATGCAACCACAAATAATGAAAAAAAGAGGGGAAAGGCGCTTAACAGAAGAGGCCAGAACCAGGTTAACTGCCAGTCATCAAATTTGGAAGATGGTCAGAAGTCCAGCTGTAAAGTCCTCTTAGTACAAACTGTACTAATTTACTAGTCATAATTGAGTTTGGCCCTGATAGTTTGACACTCAGAACACTTAGAACCATAAGCTTTTACTCTCCATCCCTTTAGTTTCTTAGCTATAATTTGAATGACTGCAGATTTTTCACATTTCCCATGAAACTTAATCACCAGGGTTGGGTTTTTTTTTTTGGTTTTTTTTTTTTTCTGCTACAGTTGTCTGTCCCTTATGGTATGGAACACTGAGCTGCGTTTGTTTTCTTGTATTGAACCAAACGCATAGCTGGCGCTCCAGTGAGTTTTCAGAGGCTGTAAGTCACAGGGGAGCCTGCCCATCTTTCTCCGGAGGAAGCATTTGCGTTGTGCAGCACACCTTCCTACTCATTAGGCTACCAGTTGGTGTGTGCCAATGAGTCGGAACCAACCCATAGCTGATCATCCAGCGGGTTTTCAGAGGCAATCAATCGTATGGAACATTGCCCATCCTTCCCCAGCAGAACAGCTGGTAGTGGGTTTCACCTTCATGCCTTTGGGATTGTAGCGCAACGTCTTACACTTAGGCTTCCCTGTTTTTTAGATAATGGGGATAGGAAGTTGTCATCGGCTTCTTTCTTTTCTTCCCCTTTGGGAAGTTGGTGGGTGACAAACTTCCACATTTATCAAGTAGAAAATAGATTTAAAAACTATACATTGAACGCATATACACGCATAACTAACTGCAGCCTCAAAATGATCTAGGTTTGTCTCAGTATATGCATTGGGCAGTGCTTCGCCATGCTGCGGTTATGCGTGATCAGCAATTTCCAGCACTTGCCCACACAGCGTAAGTTACATATGCTCTGGCATCACGTGATCATCACAGCCATCCTAATAGCTAAAGCAAAGATTGCTGTTTTACAAGAAAGAAAACTGAGTGAGACACTGAGAACGCATATTACAGAAGTATAAACTTTCCTAATTGGACTTAGGACCCACTCTTCAATAGCTTCTCCTCCTCTCAGCAGCTGAGCCCTGGTCCTGATGCTGTGGACCCGAAGCGCGCACACCTGCACCGGAGCTAAGACAAGCTAGCCAATGAAGAGCCTGTATCCAGGAGGCGGGACGAAGAAGCTGCCAATGATAAATCCTTCCCGGCGAGAGATGTAGCTAATGAAGACGCCGTTACGGAGAGGGACGGCTGCTCGTCCAATGAGAGGCTGCGAGTTGAGAGTCTGGAAGGCGGAACGGGACCCCGGGGCGGGGCGGTGAGCTGATTGCCAACCAGCGAGCGCGAGCTCTGGCCAGCCTACCCACTCACCTCCCGCCATGGCCCGCGCTGCAGGGCTGCTCGCCGTCCTGGTCGCGCTTCTTGCCGCTGCTGCTGCTGCTGCAGGCGGGGACGCCCCGCCCGGCAAAATCGGTGCGGGAAAGAAGGGATGGAATTTGCTGGGAGGGCTGGGCAGAAAAAGGATTCTCAGCCAGAAGCAGCTGAGTGGGGGAAGGGGAGGGCAGCTGGGCGTGGGAGGGGTTCTCGGGAGGGAGCTCGGTGAGTGGGGAAGAGGGAGAGAATTGGGGGTGAGGTTAGGGGAGGGAAGCTGGAACGGGAGGCATGGGGATGTGCAGAGATCCACCTGGGACGGAAAAGGGACTTTTCCAGGAAAAGGTAGGACCGGCCATAGGTTTCATGTATTGATCATATGCGGCTTGCAATATGATCAGGCAGCTTAGTTGGTGCCAGTGGCAGAGAGGACAGAGTCTGGGCGATATCTTTCACAAAGCTTTATTGAAAATCAACTGTATAACAAGCATAACATTCCATAGTTCGACCCTGGGATGGGTGATTGAGTACAGGGAGTTGCATGGTGTGACCCAGAAAGTACCCTGAATACCAAGAGAGGTGCTTTACCTAAGGCTTTGAGAACTCAGGAGCACTTCCTCAAAGCAGTAAACTGACTCCTCTGAAGAGTAAGAGAGAGTCTGAACCAGAGACACAACCTGAGGTAGGGCTGTGGAAGAAAGATTTGCAGAATGACAGTGGGAAATATAATCATTTTATCATTTTGTTTCTTAGTGGTGTGGTTTTGCCAGTAACTTATTTTTAAAATTTCAAATGTGCAGCGAAGTTAAAAGCTCTTTACAGTGTTCGTCACTACCATTAGCAAGTTATTCTCATGTCATATATCACGTCTTCATGTTTTTTTTTTAATCCATCTGATCTGACTTATTTTGATATATTTCAATGTGTATTGCATAAATCAGGGTACTCCATCTAATACTTCATACTGTTGTCAGGTACTCTTGAGTTGGTTCAGACTCATGGGGCCCTATTTGCAACAGAATGAAACACTGCACAGTTAGTTCTTTGCCATCAATATCTTCATATTTGTGTTTTAGCCCATTGTTGCAGTCACTGTGTCAGATCAGCTCATTGAAAGTCTACTCTTTTTTGATGATCCTCTGCTTTACCAAGTGTGATATTCTTCTCCAAGGACTAAGACCTACCTGGTAATATATTCAAAGTGTGTGAGACCATGTTTCACCATCTGCTTCTAAAGAGCAGCTAACTGTCTGTCCACCCAAGACATCGTGGCTGTCCGTAGTATGTTCCGTATTCCTCAGCAGCACCGTAGTACAAGGGCATCAGTTCTTCAGTCTTGCTTATCCACTGTGCAGCACTCCCATACAGGAGGCAGTTGAACATACTATTACTTGTGTCAGACACACCTTAGTCTTCTAAGTCACATTGTTGCTATTTTACATGTTAAAGAGGTCTTTTGCAGCAGATTTTCCCAGTGCTGCCATTTGACTTGCTGACTGCTACTTCCATGGATGTTGATTTTAGAGTGAGGCTTTGAAGGCTAGGAGTCATTAATGTTTTACTTGTCTCTGGCAGAGACTGTGCAGGAGTCCAGTTTTACCCCTGACCTATGGGAACAGACTTTAGGACAGGAACCTTTACCTTTACCATCAATAGACGTGCAGGACCTCCTCCCAACAGAATTTTCATTGGTAACGCTGGACTTACAGCCTCATTCCAGCTGGCCTCGCACCTCACCCGGAGTCACCCAGGGCAGGGCACTTAGCAATGGTAAGCTGCCCTTTAGCTTTCTTGATTTTCCTCAGCCTCTGTTCTTTATTTTTGGTTTGGACTCTATCCACAGTGGAAACTTCATTGCTCCTTAGAACTTCAGAGAGGTTCTTGACAGCAGACTTTTCCAGTGTAATACATCTTTTGATTTATTTACTGTTGGTACCAAGAATGTGAATTGTGAGCCCAAGTAAGATGAGATAATTGACAATTTTAGGTTTTTCTCCGTCTATCATGATGTTGCCTGTTGGCCAAGTGGTAATGATTTTTTTTTCCTTGATGTTAAGAGAGAATCCATATTGAAGTCTGTAGTTTTTGATCTTCTGCAGCAAGGGCTTCACGTTCTCCTCACAACCAAGGAAGGTTATGTCACCTGCTTAATGTAGGTTGTTAATCAGTCTTCCTCCTATCCTGATGCCACATTCTTCTTCATGAAGTTCAGTTTGAATGTTTTGCTCAGCATATGGATTGAATAGGTATGGAAAAAGAATTCAGTAAAGAAGGATGACAGAAAAAGAATCAATGCCTTTGATCGTGATGTTGGACATCTCATCAACTGCCAAAAAACAAACAAGTATGCCTTAGACAAAGTACAATCAGAGTGCTTCTTAGAGGCAAGAGTGGCAAAACTTTGTCTCATACTTTGGGCATGTTGTTAGAAAGGGCCCTTGTATGGAAAGGGACATCATGCTTGAAAAAGTGGAGGGTCAGTGAAAGAGAGGAAGGCTCTCAACAAGATTAATTGACAAAATGACTACAGGGATGGGTCAAGTACATCATTGACGATGATGATGGCACAGGATAGGGCAGAGTTCAGATCCATTGTCAGTGGGCCTTGGTGAGCTGTACTCGACTTCAGCAGCACCTAACAACATGACAAAAATTAGAAGCTTCCTGTGAGGGGGATTTTGAACTTTGGGCTCCTGCACAATCAGGTCTGAACAACTGAATTATAACATCCAGGCCCTTGATGCCGACCCACAGTTAACTCTGCATGCTTCCCTTGCTCCTGTGGTTCTCTGTGGAGAATATGTTTCTTCTCACTGGCAAAAGACATAGTGTCCATCAGAGTCTTGTTCAGATGTTACTTCCTGTGAAACCTTTGTCCTTACACAATTTTAGGCAGAATTAATTAATTTTCAGGATTCCCTGGGGCTCTGCTACTGAACTCCATCACAGATTGTCATAGGTAAATTGCACAAGTCGCCCACATCCTGTGTGCATTCCTGGGAAACAGAAGCACTATTTAAGCCACCTTTGTTCCCCAGGATCATAGTGGGTATCAGACATGTTGAATGGGCCAGTGCACACTGAACTGAAAACTTCTTTCAGGCTTTGTGATCTCAGCTTCTTTGGGGTGGGGGCAGGAATTACTTTATTTATGACTCTTGTTTGAGATCTTTGGCATATTCCTATAGTCTTTTGGTAATTTCATTGCTAACCCAAAGATAACACCTCTCTAGAAAGATGGACCATTTCCTTCATGTAATTTACAGCCTCAAAAACCCACTGGGTTTTGAGCTGTGAGCCTGTTCTGACTTGACAGTGATGAGCTCGAGTGTTCTTGGTGGTGTACTTTTATTTATTTGTTCCTTCCTTCCTTCCTGAATTCCTGAATTCCTTCCTTCCTTCCTTCCTGAATTCCTTCCTTCCTTCCTTCCTGAATTCCTGAATTCCATTCATTCATTATTGCACTTTTCTCCCCACCAGTGTTTTACTTTTTGTTGGGGTTTTTTTCTTTTAGGTTTTATTTGTGTGCGGAGGAGTTGTACTCTCATACATACATTAGTAAAAGTAGCCAGACAGCAGTTTAAGGACATTCTTGGAAATAAATGGCTTTGTCAGTGATGAGATGGAGAAAGTGGCTTATCCTTTTAGTATTCATCAGGCACTTCCTGAGCTCCACCGCGACCAGGATTGAGAGCTGTCGTGCTTGCAGGGATTTGCTTGAACAAACCATTTGAGTAGGGTGTGGTCAGGGCAAGTACACAAGACCATCTGACTCATCTCAGGTGGAGTCAGTGAAAAGGTGAAGTGCTGGGGGTGGTAAAGGTGTGAGATAAATAGATGAAGGCCAGATCACAAAGCTGTCACTACTCAATGATTTGCTGGTCTCTGGCATATTGTGGGCCCATTCAGACAAAACCAGACTTAGCTCATTTTCTCTTTAAACTGGGTTACTAGACTCTCAGCTAAGGAAAATGCTGTGTCTCAGAATCGTGGTAAATACTAATTGTGGACACAGTAATCGTCTCTCAGTTGTCTCATGGATGGTTTTCTGTTCTTTAAAATTCTTGGGGCTGTTATGTGCTTTCAAGTCTACTACAGCTCATAGTGAGTCTGTGAACAGTACCCAGAACCCTGCCCTATCCTGTCAAACTTACTGTTTGTGATACATTTGCCCATTGCCACAGTCACTGTGTCAAACCATCTCATCCAAGGTCTTCCTCTCCTGCTCTGACCCTCCACCCTTCCAAGCATGATGTCCTTCTCCAACGACTGGCCCCTTCTTCTGGCAATGTGGCCACAGTATGTGAGACAGTGTTTCAAAATCCTAGCCTCTAAGGAGCAACTTGGTTTCACCCTCTCCAGGACAGACCTATTTGTTCTCTTGGCAGACCATAGTATATTCGGTATTCTTTTGTAGCACCACAACTCAAAGGCATTGTTTCTTATTTTGTCATCCTTGTCATTGTCTAGCTCTCAGATGCATAGCAAGTAATGCCTGGATCAGGTGCACCTCAGTCTCTAGACTGACATCATTGATCTTAAGCACTCTGGAGAGGTCCCTGACAGCAGACTTTCCTAAAGCAACTTGTCTTTTATTTCCTGACTGCTGGTGCCAAGATTGTTAATTATGAATCTGAGCAAGATGAAATTGTTAACAACCTCAATCTCTTCTCCATCTATCATGATGCTGTCAATTGGCCCAGTGATCAGAATCATTTTCTTGATGTTGAGATGCAGTCATATTGAAGACTACAGTTCTTGATATTCAGCAGCAAATGCTTCAAGTCCTCAGCTTCAGCGAGCAAGGTTGTGTCGTCTGTAGAACACAGGTTGCTGATGAGTCTTCCTCCAAGCCTGATGCCAGCCTCCCGAATGATCTATAGATTGGAAAGGTATGGTAAAGTACATCTCTGTTGTACTTTCTTGATTTTGAACCATGCAGTGCTGCTCCCTTGCTCTGTTTGGACAACAGCTTCCTGGTCTAGGTAAAGATTTTGCATGAGCAAGGTCAAGTGTTCTGGGATTCCCATTCTTCTTAATGTTAGCCATAATTGTTTTGTGATCTACATAGTCAAATGTGTTGGCAATGTTGATAAAACAAAAGTAAACATAATTCTGGTACTCTCTAGTTTCAGAAATGATTTATCTGAAATCAGCAATGATATTTTAAAGCCATGGCCTCTTCTAAACCCAATTTGTATTTCTGGCAGTTCTCCTTGTACTATTGTAGTCGTTTTTAGATCATCCTCAGCAAGACTTGCCTATGATATTAGTGATAATGTTCTGTAATTTCCTTACTCTGTTGGATCACCTTTTTTAGAAATGGGGATAAATCTGCATCTCTTCCAGTCAGTTAGTCAGGTAGCTGTCCTCCAGCTTTCTTGGCACAACCTGGTGAGTGCATCCAAGGCAGCATCTGTTTGTTGAAATGTGTCACTTGGTATTCCATCAATTCATGGGGCCTTGTTCTTTGCAAGTTCCTTCAGAGCAACTTGAACTTCCTCTTTTATTACCATTGCTTTTTGATCTTATGCCATTTCATGAAATTGTTCTGAAATTGTTCTGTGTCAGCCAAACACAGAACAATTTGGTGTAGCGACTGTATATTCCTTCCTACTTCTCTTGATGATGCTTAGGTCATTCAATATTCTGCCCATAGCACCTTTAAGTATTAATGTTTAGTAATTAATTGTGCCTTGGAAGCAGGAGTGGCATCCACTTCCATAAATAGCTTGCCTCCAGAAACCCTATGAACCTGGAGCAAGAAGGATGAAAGTCACACAGTGGGGTCACTATGAGTCACCTAGGACTCGACAGCACTTAACAACATAGAGACCAGTTGGCCTAGTGGACCGAAAGTGATGCTACCAAGCCAAAGGTGGGTGACTCTAATCCGTGGCCCTAAGGCCTGTTTTTAATTGTTTTTGGTGAAACCTTCTTCTAGGTCATATAGCCCTGGAATGTCCACTTGCTGTACAGAGGTTAACTTGTGGCCGCTGTGAAGCCAAACACTGTGACACCGACGTGTCAAATGCAATAATGGTTATCCACGGTGGACAGTGTTTGGTGGTGCTCGCTGTTTAAAACAAGCTTGGAAGCAGGAGTGGCATCCACTTCCGTAAATAGCTTGCTTCTGGAAACCCTATGAATCTGGAGCAAGGATGAAAGTCACACAAGTGTCGAGGACTTTTGTTCATAGAGTCACTATGAGTGAGTTGGCTGTGACTTGGCGACACTTAACAACAACAATTAATTGTGCATGCACTGGTTCTCAGAGCTGAGGGTCAGAATCCTGTCCGTTGAGGTGCTCTAATCAGTGAGTTGGATGACAGTGTTACTGTTAGAGTGCTGCCAGTCAACCTAAACAGCTCATCTGAACTTTGTGCTGCCCTGTGCCGTCCTGCCACCTCTTACATATTCCAGTACATTGTTTAAGTCACCATTTCAGTCCACCTTGTTAAAGGTCTTCTTACCTTTCTCTGACTTTCCACCTTTCCAAGCATAGTGTCCTTTTCCAAGGACTGGTCCCTTCTAGCAACATGTCCAAAGTATGTGAGGTTTGTCATTCTCACCTCTAAGGAGCACCCTGGTTGCAGTTTTCCCAGGATGTGTTTACTCTTTTGGCAGTCCATGGACTATTCAGTACTCTTCCCCAGTACCACAACTCGAAGTCATTGATTATTCTGTCATTCTTAGCCATTGTCCAACTGTCAGATGCATAGCAAGCCATTGAAAAGACCATGGGTTGGATGAGGTGCACCTTAGTCTTTAAACTGACATCAGTACGCCTTAGCACTTTGCATAGGTCCTTGGCAACAGATTTTCCCAGGGCAATAGGTTAAGTCCTAATTTTCATCAGGTGTGGCATAACAACCAAGTTTTCAGGGAACAGAAAGGGAGGACAGTGACTAGAACTCAGAGAAGACCCCCAACAAGCTGAAACTTCATAAGAAGAGTCCATATTCTGATAGACTGCCAAAAAGGTAGTGCACAGCCCATCCCAGAATATGTTCCAGCCTTGGCCCACACAGATGTAGACATTATTTCAACGTCAGGTGCTATGTTGGACTAGCCAAGTGGTTAGCAGACTTTTTCTTTAATCAAAATCACACCTACTGCTATGACATTTAGTCTAGCTTATAGGAGTTTTCAACCTTCAGTTTGGTTTCTTTAAGAGAGAAAACTGCTCATCTGTTTCTCTCAGAGGAGCTGGTGGATTCGAATCACTGGCTCTCTCAGTGACAGCACACCGTGTAATCACAGCACTGTCAGAGTTCCTTTTTTCTTTTCTGTAAAGGCCTAGACAGTTAATAGTTGCAGCTTTGCAGGCCATCCAGTCTCTGTCACAGCTGCCCTTTGCCCAGCAGTGATGTTCCCATAAAGAGTAAGTACAAGGAAAGCCACAGCTGTGTTCTAGTAAGACTTAAGAAAAGCAGGCATCTGGCTGGATTTGGCCTCTGGACTTGGTCATCTAGTTTGCTGACCCTTGGATGAAGGAGTGTGAGATATCCCAGGCTGGCGCAAATGGTTTGCTCTCAGCTCCTTATCAGTTTGCACTGCAGCACTGAGGAAGAAACACCTAGACAGCTGCTTCCATAGAGACTACAGCCAAGGAAACCAGTGTAATTCAGCTGGGTTCTAACACACGGGGTCATCATGAGTCAGAACTGACTCAGTCCATGGGTTTGGTGCCTTGTTGGCTTTTGCACGTGTTTAGGGTAGTGTGAGGGGGGTAGGGTGAAGAAGAGGTTTCCAAAGTGACCCATCAAAGAGTACTGACCGGAAACAAAGTTTGTACCAGATCGCGATAAAAAAAACAAACATGGGCTTTATTTAGTGAGTTTTGTGTAAAACGGAATCTGTTCTCTTCAACTGACTATCTTGAATTTTGAGGTTCTTTTCTGCTCATTTGCTGCTCAGGTTTCTCTTTATAAAGTGAGGGTTATAGAAGGAGCCATTTTAAGTTAGCCTTTGTAATTTATTATGGAAAATTCAGTTGCTCAAAACCTCAGTCTGCAGATCTCTTTCTAAATAATTGTAAGCCTGTGAGATGAATGTTCACCAGGTGAGGATAACTTGGATGTCACCCCCAGTCTCTTAACTTCCATCATCTCTCTTTCCTCCTGGGCCTGTTGACAGCTGTGATAGGAGCTGGAATCGGGGGCTCTGCCGTGGCCCATTTCCTCCAGCAGCACTTTGGACCCCGAGTGCAGATCGATGTGTATGAACAGGGCACCGTGGGCGGCCGCCTGGCCACCATCTCCGTCAACAAGCAGCACTACGAGAGCGGGGCCGCCTCCTTCCACTCTCTGAGCCTGCACATGCAGGACTTTGTCAAGCTGCTGGGTGAGTGTGTGGTCCAGGCCCCAGTGCCCTGCTCCTTGGGGCTGATAGCAGCCTGTTGCCAGACCGCCTGGATGGCCACAGCCAGAAGGTCATGTAGTCCAATCTCCTCATTTTACAGGTGGAGCAAGCTGAGACCAGAGAGGGAAAAGAACTTGCCTGAGGTCGCACAGTGAGTTAGTTGCAGACCTGGGATTAGAACCCAGATTTGATTCCCAGACTAGTTTCTTTCCCTTTCAATAGCATTATACCATGTGGCTTTTATATGCCACCTGCTGGCCAGATAACTGGCACCCTTTTAGCTGGTATATGGCCATTACCGCTTATCTTCCTTACAGTCCTCAGTGTGGAAGTTATTCCCCACTAAGGGAAATGAGGCTCAGAAAATGTGCATACCTTGGCCAAGGCCATGCAGTTAGTAAGTGAGAAGCTGGGATTCAAACCCCAGAACATCTTTCAGATCTACGTATATGCACACAATTTGACCCAGAAATTGCACTTCTCAGAAGCAGCCCCACAAATACACTAGCACTTATGCAAAGTGGTATTTTTCTAAGATTATGCATAACAGCATTGTTTCTAATAGCTGAAAATTGAAAATATCCTATTTGCCCATCCCATGGAGACTGGAGTTAAAGAAATTATGGAATATCATACAGTAGACCATTCTGCAGCGAGAATGAGGACACCCTTTAAATCCAGATACAGAACAATCCCTGAGACACAGTGTAGTATTCTGAAGGTATAAAATAGCATTTATGGTACATAGGAGTAGAAAGAGAAAAATTTTATGTGTGTATCTGTATGTATGTATTTATGAGCGTGTATACAAAATACCCCTGAAAAGATGCTCTAGAAGTAGACTTCATGATTGTCTCTGGGCAAGGGAACTTAGTAGCTCAGGAAGGGAAAGAAACAAACAAACAAACAGAAAAGATCTGTGATTTGGAGCAAGTCATAGTCATATACCCTCTCAGCTTTGCTTTTCCTATATTTACTTGGGAGTAGTGTGACATCTGCCTCATCCAAGGCTGGTAGAGGTTGACATGGGATGGCATGAGCCCTGCTCTGTTTATCATGCAGGGTGCACAGTTGGGTGGAACTGTAAGTCTCTCCCTTTTAGTCTTGGTGACCAGGGCCTCCTCAAAGCAAACCTTGGAATTCTGGGATGGCACTTGAATTTCCCTTACTCACGGATAAGTGGATCACTGTTGAAAAACTATAGAACAGTACTATTATTTTCATTTTCATTTCTGTAACAAATAGCAAAGCAAATATTTTCCCAGTGTATTTGTTTACTATTTATAAATAAGCAGCACAGATGAACCATGTAGAAATGTGTTTTCTTTCATGGAATCAGTCCACTTGCATCCTATAGGAAGACCCGAGTTTCAACAGGAAGGTCTTGCCAGGTATCTGGAGTGGGGGAACTTTTGACAGAAACTTGAGTGGTTCCTCATGTCTCCTCAGGACTGAGGCACCGGCGCGAGGTGGTGGGCAGGAGCGCCATCTTTGGCGGGGAGCATTTCGTGCTGGAGGAGACCGACTGGTATCTGCTGAACCTCTTCCGCCTCTGGTGGCACTACGGCATCAGCTTCCTGAGGCTGCAGATGTGGGTGGAGGAGGTCATGGAGAAGTTCATGAGGTGAGAGCCCAGCATAATCCCTGGGCAGGCCCACAGCAAGCTCTCAGCATGAGGAGAGGACTTATCTAGAGTAGGGACTATCAGATTTTGTCACTCTGGCATATTCTTTTCCTCTGTTAACCTGATGGAGGTGTGGCTTATAAACCCAGTTGCTGAACTGAAGCATTAACAAGTGAAGAAGCTTAGACGAGAGAGAAGGGGGAAGAGTGACGATCAGGGTCCCCTGAAAAACAGACCAATTACAGGGACCAATATAACCATCTGTGATGATGCAGGAATATCAACCTCAGAGAATAGCTCGAGTCTTTCAGAAGAACTAGAAGTCCAGATTTGCATGTGAAAGCTCCCAGTTTTTCAGTGTGGGTAAGTGCATTCGTCTTTGCAAGCCGAATGAGACACATGTGAAACCAGATGCAGCCTGCAGACCACCAGGTTGTACCTCGTACAATTCTGTTGTTGTACCCTGGTCTTTTCACATAGCACAGTTGCCTTTCCTTAACACTGCTCTCCTCCAGGGACCTCAGCCATGTAGTCATCATATCCAAATAGCAAGGTTAAGCCAGCTGTTGGCACTATGTCCCATCACTTACCAAGCTCTTCACCCCATTTTTTGTTAATAGTCCCACCCCATGGTTCTGATTGTTTCCTGGGTATACAGAAGCTTCTCTCTCAGCGTCTTCTTCTTTCTGTTCAGTGTCAAACACTCAAACATGACCTCCACCCTCCTTCCATAGTTTCCAGCACTTCTGTACATTCTTCCAACCCCCCACCCCCATCAGGGAAAGAGAAGGCCTTTGCTGAGATAGTTTGACCCAGTGCCTGCAGTGATGGGCTCAAGTGTGTCAGGGACAACGTGGATGGCGCAGCATAGGACAGGTTCAGGTCTAGTGTTTCTAGGGTTGCTCTGAATTGTACTCCACTCGATGGGGCCTAACAGCATTCTTTGTATGACTCTTCCTTTCTTCTCCAGATACCCCTAAAGATTCTATCCCTGAGCTCATTTTTTTCTGCTTTAGTATATTTCTCTCCCTTGTCAATTTTAACTAGACTTAAAATGCTCACATCTTCCACTTGTGGAAAATAACTCCTTCCTCTCAAGCGCCAGTTTCTCTTTAGCTTGCAGACCTGCGTTTTAACCACTTTCTAGATTTCTCCACCTGAGTGTCCTGTTCACAGCTCAAACACAACATATGTGCAAAGCAGACCCAGAATAGGCAGCACCCCAAAGGTCAGCCAATCGGGAGTCCATTGGCCCACGGTGCCAAGACAAGTGCCAGCCTCCGAGGTTGAGTGAGTTAGGGAGGGATGAGATTCAGAGAATGAGTAGAAGACCTGTTGGACCCACAGAGAGGACAGATTGGTTTAAGAAAGAATGTGACAATATTAGTGTGAGACGGCTATCATCAGGTCCCATGATCCTAAAAGCCAAGGCAGAGTTGAAACTATTGGAGAAAGGATGTGCCAGCCTTTTCCAGTGCCTGTAGTCTTAGCAAGTGTGAGGCTCAGGACAGCTGCAGGCAGGCCGTGGCTCAGAGAGGTGAGGTACTTGCCATTCCACAGGGCCAGATAGGAAGCCAATTCTAGCAGAGCCATGTTCTTCCTTACCTCTGCACCACCACAGCCAGAGGATGCCAGCCAGCACCTCCCTTTTCCCCTCTGCATGCAGAAGAGGTGGCAGAATCCTAACAGGTTTCCCATAATATAGGGGCCCAGCCTTCCTGCACATAGCTCCAGCTCTGTGTGTCTCCCAGGATCTATAAGTACCAGGCCCACGGCTACGCCTTCTCAGGTGTGGAGGAGCTGCTCTACTCTCTGGGGGAGTCCGCCTTCGTCAATATGACCCAGCGGTCCGTGGCTGAGTCCCTGCTCCAGGTGGGCGTCACACAGCGCTTCATCGATGACGTGGTCTCTGCCGTCCTAAGGGCCAGCTATGGCCAGTCGGCGGCAATGCCTGCTTTTGCTGGTAAGCCACTACTCTCTACCTGTCACCCTCAGCCTACTTGTGTGCTTAGGACAAGCTGGGGTCCCCAATATCACACCTATCCAGCTCGTCACCTGAGCACTTTGTTGCCCTAGGCTCATCTGCTGCTGACATCAGTCCTCTTAAATCATCATGAGTTGGTGTTCACCCTCCTTCACCTCAGGTCACTGCTCCTGAGTGTGTCAGCCACCTGGTGCCCAATTATCGTGTGTGTGTGTGTGTGTGTGTGTGTGTGTGTGTGTATTTCCTTCTGTGTGATAGATGATTCTCTGTTATCCTATTCTTTGATTTCAAAGTAGCCTCTATGAGGCCTCTGGTCCTTGGTACCCATCCACTGGAAGACCTACTCTTCCCAGTTTCTTACTGTGTCAGGGACCATGTACAACCCCCTGTCCTCCAGCACAGGCCACTGAGAGGGGTCACAGCTAAATATGCTTGGAGGAGCTAGGGCAGATCTTCCCCAAGGGATGGAGACTATTGTGGGCCTTAGAAGGTAGGATTTTATTAAACCAAGGAAGTGCACAGGTGCCCCCTGACCTCCTCCCAGCCTTCTGATTTGCTTCCTTCTCTTCACTCACACTACGTCCTTGGCCCCCTCTCAACTGCATGAGCCCCCTTGGCAATCTCATGAAACCTCAAGACTTCACAATGGTCCCCAGACCTCCTTCTGGAACTCAGCCTCCTGTGTCAGCGAGCACCCCTGTACTGGGAGGTCCAATGGGTATCACAGATTTGGTCCATCCAAACCGAGCTCCCTGCCTTTCCCCTCAGACCTGCCCCTCCCCCAGTCTTTCTACCCTAGCTTAGTCGATAAACACTTCTTTCCTGTGTGTTACAGCAGTCAAAACCTTACCTCCTATATTTCTCTCATATCTTACATGGAGTCCATCAGAAAGTCCATCTGCTTTAACTTCAGGGTAGATCCAGAATCCACTGCTTCTCACCACTACTTCCTTCTGATCTAAGCCTCCAGCATCTGTCATCCAGACTACTAAGGATCTCCGGCAGCTCTGCCTACACCTCTACTTTAACCTTTCAAACTGTTATGCAACATATCGGCAAATGCTCTTGTTAAAACAAGGCCACTCATGTATCTTGCTTGTGCATGGAACAGTAATGGCTTTCACTTTCATTCAAGTAAACACCCAACTCATTCCTGCTAGTGGCCTCCAAGACCCTCCACAATCTTGTCCCCATCGCCTAGCTTGCTTGTTCGTATCAGTTGAGCTCCCTGGCCTTTTACTGTGTCTGGAACATTCCAGGCGTGTTCCCCTGTCCTTCCCTGCCAAAGTAACCAAACTGTTAATTCTGGCTTGAGGCAACCCTGAGCACAAGAGAACACTGTGATCCAGATCATTAGCTGGTTCTCAGAGGTTCAACACCAGACCGTTCTTCCTGGTCCATTTCAGTCAGGAAACACCACTTACTGATGATTCAGTATCATAGCAACACCCTCCTCTGACAGATGGGTGAGGGCTGTTCCTGAGATGCATTGACCAGGAATTGAACCCAGGTTTTTTGCATGGAAGGTGAGAATGCTAACACTGAACCACCACGACCCCCCTTCCCCAGACTTAGTCCCAGTAAACTCTTGCTCCTCCATCACGTCTTTGCTCAGATGCTGCCTTTCATCGAAGCTTCCTTAACTACAGTTTGATTTAGGCCTTACCACTCCTCCTGTCCTTGACCTGCTTCTTTTCTTTTTCTCCCCACACCAGACATTACTTTCTAGCCAACCTTTACTTTTTCATCTCTTCTCACAACAGTGTAAGCCTCACAGGAGCAAGAATCAATGTTTCCTTGTTCAGCCACTTAGAACTGTGACAAGACCATCACAGTAAACACTCAATAAGTTGAATAAATGAATAAAAAGATTTGCATTTAATAAGCACCTCCCTTGTCTCCAAGACACCATTTCCCTGTCTTCTGGCCTGCTTGACGTCCTCTCACCCTTCAGGTCCTCTCGGCGTGGCTGCCCTGCTTATTCTTCTAGTGTCTTATTTGTAACTGCCATGGCATTTTCCCCCCATACAGCTTCATTAAGCTGTAATTCCCATATTGTACAATTGATCCAATTAATATGTGCAGTGGTTCTTAGAACACGGGCCAAGTTGTACAACCAGCATACAGTCAATTTAAATCATTTCATCACCCCAAAAGACACTCCATCCCATTAAGGCATTCGCCCCTAATCCTCTCTCAACCCTTCAGCCCAAAGTAACTCCTAACCTACTTCTGGAATTTGCCTCTTCTGGGGCAAATAGTATGTGATCTTTTGTGACTAGCTTCATCACTAAACATAATAATTTTTTTATTCATAGTAGTATATTTGTGTGGTTGTTACCTCTCGCTGCCTGTAGTCGAGAGGAACTTTGCCCTGGAAGGGAGGCCAGGGGCAGCTGCTGGGCTCTCCGGTCCCACTGTTTGGTGGTTTTAAGAACATACCAGCTTTGCTTCCTCTTTTACCCAGGAGCCATGTCACTGGCTGGGGCTCAAGGCAGCCTGTGGTCTGTAGAAGGAGGCAACAAGCTGGTTTGTTCTGGTTTGCTGAGGCTCACCAAGGCCAACGTGATCCATGCCACCGTGACCTCTGTGATCCTGCATAGTACAGGTGAGCGGACAGAGCAAGAGGGATGGCCGTTCCATTCCTACAAGTCCACACTCCCATCATCTCTGGCCCTGAACCTTGATTTGTAATATCTTTAGAAGTTTGAGGGGGAAAGAAAGAATGAAGGGAGGAAACAACAGGGAACCCCAGCACTGCTGTGTGACACCAGAGGGCACTGTTGTCCCTATTCAACATCAGAGCCAGAAACCTGAGACTTCAGCAGCAAACTCTGAATGATGTCATTGGCCAGGCTCCCCCCAGCTAGTCAGCAGCAAGACCAGAACAAGAGCCGAATCTCCTGACTCCAAGTCACTGCTATCCCCTGCGGCTGCCTGAGAAACGGGGATCACCTTTCAGACCCAGCTGCACCCTTTCTGCCAGCGTGGCCTGGTCTTACACTCTCATGGTGGCAGTATAAGTATCACATGGGAGGTCAGTAGACAGAAAGCAAGGAGAAGTTGACTTGTGTAATTTCTTGTCTCTTCCAGAAGGGAAAGCTCTGTACCAGGTCGGATATGAGAATGAGGGGGGCCATGGCTCTGACTTCTATGACATAGTGATCATTGCCAGCCCCCTGCACCTGGACAACAGCAGCCGTAATCTCACCTTCGAAGGTTTCAGCCCACCCATCGATGATATCCAAGGCACTTTTCAGCCCACCGTTGTCTCCTTGGTCCACGGATACCTCAACTCTTCCTACTTCGGCTTCCCTGACCCTAAACTCTTCCCCTTTGCCAGCATCCTTACTACTGATTTCCCCAACTTCTTCTGTGCTCTGGACAACATCTGTCCTGTCAACATCTCAACCAACTTCAGGCGGAAACAGCCTCAGGAAGCAGCCGTCTGGAGAGTGCAGTCCCCTAAGCCCCTCATTCGGACCCAGCTGAAGACCCTCTTCCGATCCTATTACTCAGTCCAGACTGCTGAATGGCAGGCCCACCCGCTCTATGGCTCCCGCAGCACCCTCCCAAGGTTCGCACTCCATGACCAGCTCTTCTACCTCAATGCCCTGGAGTGGGCAGCCAGCTCCGTAGAGATAATGGCTGTTGCTGCCAAGAATGTGGCCCTGCTGGCGTACAACCGCTGGTACCAGGACCTAGACAAGATTGACCAAAAAGATTTGATGCACAAGGTGAAGACAGAGCTGTGAGGGCTCCAAGGAGATCCCAGGAATGTCAGGCCTTCTTTGAAGATGGTTCCTACTACACAACAGCTTGGGTTGAGACAAGTTGTACTTGCCGTTCCCCGAGCCTGTCCAGCCACTCACACGTCAGACTTTCTCCCTTCAGTATTGCTTCTGTTCTTGGAGGGAGAGACAAAACAAGCAGAAAATCCTAGAGCCAATGTGTTCATTTTATTTATTTATTTTTCTTTTTTTTTAAGAAATAAAAATCCATCTTCTCAAACAGTTTCTGCCTTGCTTTTCTACCATGGTGGCAGGAATATGTGGGTAGGAATATAAGACAGAGAACCCCAAATGCAATTTCTTTACTGTTGTTAGTTGCTGTCCACCCAGTCTTGATTGGCTCTGTGTGTGCAGATTATGACTGTTCCATAGGCTTTGGGCTGTGTTCCAGTGGTCCAGAGGTCAAGGCTGTGACTGTTTTTAAGCAGCAGATCACCAAGCCTGTCTTTGAGGTACTTCTGGGAAAGTTTGAAAAGCCAAACTTTCCAGTAGCCCAGGCAGAACTGCACAGAAATCAGATTGACTAAATCTGTGTAAAGAATCATTGGAGAAGCTCTATATCAACAGTCAAAACTAAGCCAGGTGTTGACAGTGGAACAGATCACCAATTGCTTGTGTAAGTTCAAACTGAAGCTGAAAAAGAGTAAAGTCCACAGAACCAAACTATGACCCTCATCTATCCCACCTGAAATAAAAAATCATCTCAAGAATTGTTTTGGCATGTTGAGTGATGATAGAAGGCCACTTGCACTGTGGGGGGACCTCAAGAATATGCTCCATGAAGACAGCAGAAGGTCATTACATAAGCAGTGGAGAAAGAAAAGACCAACACATATGTCAGAAGAGTCTGAACGTTGTACTAAAGGGTCAAGAAGCCAAAACAAAGAGAAGAGATGCAGAAGTAGAAATGATGAACAGAAAAATCTCAAAGGGCATTTCACAAAGACACAGTATTTTTAACAGAATGTGCAAAGAGCCGGTGTCAGAATAGAAAGTAAAGAGCTCACTCGGCATTTCTCAAGCTGAAATATGAAAGAAAAAAGTCAAGCTTTAGTTGCAATACATAGAGATTCTATGGGCAAATTCTTGAATGATCAAGAAAGCATTATAAGAAGATGGAAGGAATATACAAAGTCACTATACCAGACATTGGTTGATGCTGAAATAGGAAGTACCATATGAACAAGAGGTAATAGTAATGAAGAAGTACCAGCTGCATTGAAGGCATTGGCAAAAATATAAGGCCCCAAGAAATGATGGAATACCAATTGGCATGTTTCAACTAACAGATGCACCCCTGGATGTGCTCATCAGTCTATGCAAGGAAATATAGAAGACCGCTACCTAGCCCCCTGACTGGAAGAGATCAATATTTATTCCCATTCCCAAGAAAGGTGATCCAATTGGATGTGGAAATTATCAAACAATATCATATACAAGCAAAATATTTCTAAAGATCTTCTGAAAACAGCTAGAACAGACATTGACATAACTTCCAGAAGTTCAGGCTGAGTTTAGAAGAGGCCATGGCCCTAGAGATATTACTGCTGATGTTAGATAGATCTTAACAGAAAGCAGAGAATGCTAAAACACCAATTTATGTTGCCTATACACAGACATTTGACTGTGTGAATTGTAATAAACTATGGTTAACATTGAAAAGAATAGAAACCCCAGAACATTTAACCTATATTTATGCCAAGAAACTGTTGTCCAAACAGTTCAAGGGAACACGATGTGGTTTAAAATAAAGAAAAGTGTGTGTCATGGCTGTATCATTAACAAACTATTCGAGAAGTTGGACTTGCAGAAGAATAGGGCATCAGTCAAGATCAGAGAAAGACTCATCAATAACCTCCATTGTGCAGATGACACAGCCTTGCTTGCTCAAAGTAAGGAGGACTTGAAACGCTGTGGAAGATCAAAGACTAAAGCCTTCAGTATAGATTAATTCTCAACATTAAGACAAAAATTCCTTACTACCAGGCCAATACACAACATCATGATAGATCGAGAAAAGCTTGAAATTGTCAACAGTTTTGTCTTACTGAAGTCACAATCAGCACCCTTAACACAAGCAGTCAAGAAATCAAAGATGTGTTGCAATGGGAAAATCTGTCAAAGACCTGTGCAAAGTACTGGGGGGGGGGGGAAGAGAAGTATGTCAAGTTTAAAGTATGTCAGTTTAAAGGCTGAAGTGCACCTGTTTCAGGCTATTGTCTTTTCAAACACTTGCTGGGTAATGAATATGGATAACAGAAGAATTGACGCTTTTGAGTTATGGTTTGGGGAGGAGTGCTGACTCATGGACTGTAAAAAGACCAAACAGGTATGTCTTAAAGAAAATGCAGCCAGAGTGCTCCTTAGAGGCAAAGATAGCAAAGCTTCATCTCAAATATTATGGACATGTTAAAATATATGCATAATATATACATTATAATACATATTTTGGGCTGTTCCTTGGAAAGGAATATCATGCTTAGAAAAGTAGAGGGTCAGCAGAAGAGAGGAAGACCCTCAATGAGATGGATTGATAGTGATGGCAGCAGTGGACTCAAGTGTATCAGAGATGAAGAGATGGCACAAGATAGAACAGAGTTCAGATCTGTTGTCATAGGATTGCTATGGTCATACAAGACTCCATGACACATAACAGCAATGACTGTTAGGTTCTTAACCATTTACACAATTAAGGGACTATGACTGATATCACACACTAGTAAAATCCTGCTGAAGATTATCCAAAAAACAATTGGAACAGTACATTGACAGAGAACTACCAGAAATACAAGCTGGATTTACAAGAGGTCGTGGCACTAGAGACATTATTGCCAATGTCAGATGGATCTTGGCAGAAAGCAGAGAGTACCAGAGAATGTCTATCTGTGTTTCATTGACTATGCAAAGACTTTTGACTATGTGGATCACAACAAATTGGGGCTAACCTTGAGGAAAATGGGAATCCCAGGACACTTGTTTGTGCTTATTCAAAACGTATGCTTGGACCAAGAAGCAGTCCTCAGAACGGAGCAAGGAAACATTGCGTGGTTCAAAATAGGAGAGGAGTGCATCAGGAATGCATCCTGTCCCCTTACCTTTTCAATCTGAAGAACAGATCTTTTGGGAAGCAGGGCTTTATGAGGAGTGTGGCATCAAGAATGGAGGAAGACTCATCAAAAACCTATGATATGCAGATGACACACCTTGCTTGCTGAAACTGAAAAAGACTCGAAGCACTTACTGCAAAAGGTCAAGGACTGTAGTCTTCGATATAGATTGAAGCTCAACATCAAGAAGTCAAAGATTCTCACCAATGGGCCAATTGGCAGCACCATGATAGATGGAGAAGAGATTGAAATTAGCAATTACAGCTTGTTTGGATCCAAATCAACAGCAGTCAGGAAATCAAAAGACAAATTGCATTGGGAAAATCTGCTGTCATGGACCTCTCCAGAGTGCTGAAGAGCAACAGTGTCAGTCTGGACACAAAGGTGCACCTAATCCAGGCCATGGTCTTCTCAATTACTTGTTATGTTTCAGAGAGTTGGACAGTGACTAAAGATGACAGAAGATGAATAGATGCTTTCGAGTTGTGGTGCCAGAGAAGAGTCTTGAACCATAGACTGCCAAGAAAACAAATAGGTCTGTCTTGGAGAGGGTAAAACCAAATTATTCTTAGAGGTTAGGATTTTGACACTGCTTCACTTACTTTGGACACATGGCCGGTGAGATAGGTCCTTGGAGAAGGACATCATGCTTGGAAGGGTGGAGGGACAGCGCAGGAGAGGGAGACCCCGAATGAGATGGATTGATGCAGTAACTAGGGAAATGAGGTTGGTGTGTTGGAATTGGTGAGACTGGCTCAGCATAGGGAAGGGTTCAGAGTTGCTATACATAGGGTATACATTGCAAGTGACTCAATGGCACATAACAACAATAACATACTATTACAGGTTTGGAAGCAGGAGTGGCATCCACTTCCTAAACAACTTGCCTGCAGATACTCTATGAACTTTGATAAATGTCAATAGTTGTAGAGTAGCTTCAGGCCCTTTGTTCATAGGGTCACTATGTGTTGTGCTCTACTTGAAGGCAATCAGTGACAGTGTGATTGTTAATATATGTCAGCCTGATTAGCATTATTAGTAGCTTGACAGCTTAGATCTGATTGTTTTTCCATTAACTAATGGAATGATGTGATTTGGTAAGACCAGCCAATCCATTGTAAAATGAGGTTCTCTGGGGTTGTGGCCTGCATACTATATGGATGTTCTAGTGTATATGCACACATTTCACTTGTTTAACTACTCCAAGGAATTCAGGATTGGAGCGAGACTCATCAGTAACCTGCGTTATGCAGAGTACACAACCTTGCTTGCTGAAAGTGAGGAGGACTTGAAACACTTGTTGCAGAAAATCAAAGAATTCAGCCTTTGGTATGGATTGCATCTCAATATCAAGAAGGCAAAGATTCTTACCACTGGACCAATAGGCAGCATCATTATGGGTGGA
>NW_006399880.1:4676109-4678311 GCF_000299155.1 Elephantulus edwardii | reverse complement strand
ACTGAGCTGTTGTGTTGAAGAATACTGAACATCCCATGGACGGCCTAAAGAACAAACAGGTATGTCTTGGAGAGGGTGCAATCAGAGTGTTCTTTTGAGGCAAGGATGATGAGGCTCCTTCGCCTCACATACTTTGGGCATGTTGCTAGGAGGGGCTATTTCTTGTAGAAGGACATGATGCGGGGAAGGGTGGAGGGTCAGCAAAGAAGAGGAAGACTGCCAATCAGGTGGAATGACACAGTGACTGCTGCAATGAGCTCTTGTTTGTCAGGAAGTGTGAAGATGGCACAGGATAGAACAGGGTTCAGATCTTTTGTTCTTTGGGTTGCTATGAGTCATACTCATCGGCACCTAGCAACAACAACAAGGGAACTCAGCCTAAGACAATATCTCCTATTGGTTGTGAGCTTACTAGTTGTGAAACTATTATAGTTAAGAACTCACTAGAGACCCTCCCCAACACCTTACTCAGCACTGCATAAAGCGACAGGTGACTTGGGTAGGATCTGGGAGTCCAAGAAAGGGGTAGTTACCCAGTAGAGCCTTTAGTGTACCTCTGACCCACGGCGCAAAAGAAAGGCCACAGGAAGAGGGAACTGTCTGTGATGCCTGGAGAAACTGGCTATGTATTCCTTATGCAAAAGCTGATGGATGGGTCTGTCTCCCAAATGGTGAGCAGTGAAACCTCACCCCCAAACATTAACTCCAGCAAATAAAAAGATGAAGGTGTGGAATGGAGTTCAAAGTCAAAGCAGTTGATTTATCTTCTGATACTGCTTTGAAAGGGGGTGAATTTATGTCTGTCTTTTGATTATCTCCTCTTTTTTCTGGGAAAGCTCTGGTGGCATAATCAACATTGCGCTGCACTGTTAATCCAAGGCTGTGTGTCTGCCAGCAGGTCAGCAAGATGAGTAGTCTTCTACCATTTTTATTTTGCAGCCTTGTGAACAAGATGGAGGGTCACTGTGAAATACAACTGACTTGACAGCAGTGAGTGTCAGTTTTGTTTTTATATAGAATTCTTTCAAGACTGGCATTTTTAGAAAAGTTGCTTCCCTTTAAGAATGAACGGACCGAACATGGAGCACACCACATACACTTGGAGAAAGGAGCCCTGACCCAAGTCCCACCCATCACCACCATCACACACTGCCATTGAGTCAGTTCTGACTATGATTAGTGGACAAAATAGAATTGGCCCTTGGGTTTCCAAGGCTGTAATCTCCACAGCTGCCACATCTTTCTGAGGAGTGGATTTCAGCTCCCAGCTTTCTAGGTGTTCTTGTTAGGTGTTGTAAAGTCGAACACGACTCACAGTGACACTATGAACAGAAGATCTGAACCCAGTTCTATCCTGCACCATCCTCACACTTCCTGGCACACAAGAGCCTATTGCAGCAGTATCTGTGCCAATCCACCCCTGGTGAGGCTCCTTTGCCGACCCTCCACCTTTTCCAGCCTTATGTCCTTCTCCAAGGAATAGTCCCTCTTAGCAATATGTCCAAAGTATATGAGAAAAAGCTTCATCATTCTTGCCTCTGAAGAGCACTCCAGCTGCCCCCTCCCAAAGACATATCTGTTTGTTCTCTGAGCCTTCCCTGGGATATTCAGCACTCTTCTCCAACACCTCTGCTCAAAGGCATCAATTCTCTTTCTGTCATCCTTATTCATTGTCCAGCTCTCAGATGCATGACAAGTAATTGGCAAGATCATGGCCTGAATCAGACACATGCATTTAGCAGCCAGATATTTAACCACTATGTAACCAGGGCTTTCTGGGGTTATACCCCGGATTTGAGAAATCAACTCATGGAGTCTTATATACTGGGAGAAAAACACTTAATAAATGGCCCTATGTTGTAACTATCTCTCTTCCAGTCACGAAGAAGGGTGACCAAAGAAGGGTGACCCAACAGAGTGTAGAAACTATAGAACAATCTCATTGATTTCACATGCAAGCAAGATTCTACTGAAGATTCTCCAAAAACGACTGGAGCAACACATCAGCAGAGAACTGCCAGAAGTCCTGGCTGGGATTAGAAGGGATCATGGTACTAGGGATATTGTAGCTAATGTTAGATGGATCTTAGCTGAAAGTAGGGAATTCCAGAGGAATGTCTATCTGTGTTTCATTGACTATGCAAAGGTGTTTGACTGTGTAGATCATAACAAACTGTGGCTGACTCTGAGAAGAATGGGAAT
>NW_006399880.1:4673254-4675035 GCF_000299155.1 Elephantulus edwardii | reverse complement strand
ACAAAACCAGACCTCAGAGGTCATCACACTAACTTCCCTGATTTTACACATGTTGTTATTATGTGCCATCAACTTGCCTGCAACTCTTAAATGACCCTACATGCAACAGCTCTGAAACCTGCTCTATCCTGAGCCAACCTTATTGTCTCTGATGCACCAACCCCCATTTCCCCAGTCACCGAGTCAATCCATCTCATTGAGGATTTTCCTCTCTTTCACTGTCCCTCCACCCTTCCAAGCATGATGTCCCTCTCCAAGGACTGGTTTCTCCTAGAAACATGCCTAAAGTATGTCAGATGAAGCCTCAGAATCCTTGCTTCCAAGGAGCATTCTGGTTTCATCCCTTCTAGGATGAACTTGCTTGTTCTTCTAGCAGTCCATGGTATATTCGATACTCTTTGCCAGTACCACAGCTCAAAGGCATCAATTCTCCTTCTATCATCCCTAGTCATTGTCCAGCTATTGCAAAGACAATGACTTGGATCAGGCCCACTTTAGTCTCCAGACTGACATCGTTGCTCTTCAGTACTTTGGAGAGGTCTCTAACAGCAGATTTTCCCAATGCAATTAACTTCTAATTTACTGGCTACTGGTACCAAGAGTATTGATTGTGGAGCCAAGTAAACTAAACTCTTAGCAATCTCAGTCTCTCCACTAGCTATCATTATGCTGCCAATCAGCCCAGTGGTTAGAATCTTTGTTTTCTTGAAGTTGAGCTTCAATCCATATTGAAGGCTGTAGTCCTTGACTTGCTGAAGCAAGTGCTTCAGGTCCTCCTCAGTTTCAGCAAGCTCAGTTGTGTACACATAAGGACATAAAAACCCAAAGTAACGAATTAACTTGCCCAAGGTCTTCTGGTGAATTCAAGACAACATAGCTCAAATCTGGAATTCCTGATTCTCCTTTAGACTGAGTTCAGCATGGCACAAAACACCCTTCATGTAGGTGGAACCCCAACTTGACTCTGAAGTCATTGTCACTATGCCAGGATAATAGTAACAGTGGTGAAGGAGATGGTATCTTTAATGTGAGATTAACATGCAGGAAACTAGAGGAAATGAAAAGATGTTATGTGCCGAAGAGTCTGAACTGGTTAATCGCTGACCCTGCAACAGGTTTTTAGAGGCTGTAAATCAAACAAGAGCAGATTGCTTGTTTTTTTCCTGAGAATCAGCTGGTCAATTTGAATTGGCTGCCTTTGGGTTGGCAGCACAATTCCTTACCTACTAGGCTACCAGAGTTTCCTAAAGACATTAGTTACAGTTTATTGTTGTTGAGTCCTACAGAGATAAAACATATTCATAGCTGACCTCCAGTAGGTTTTTTAAGACAGTAATTTGCAAGCGAGAAGATTGCTAAACTTTCTCTTGGTTGGTGTTGTTGTAGTGTACCCTAGAGTCAGAACCAACACATAGGTGACCCTCAGCGAGTTTTTAGAGGCAGTTAATTGCAATTGGGATGGGAGTGTCAGAGACAGTGCGATTGGCACGGGACAGAGCAGAGTTTAGGGCTGTTGTACATAGGGTCGCTATGAGTCGCAAGCGACTCGACGGCACATAACAACAACAACAACAATCGCACAGGAGGAGAGCAGCTGGTGGCCTCGAACTTCATGCCTTCGGGGTTGCAGTGCACTTTTTTGCCACTAGGCCACCAGAGCTCCCTTAGGGCAGCTGGTTAATTTTAACCGTTTACCTTTGGGTTGTAAGTGCAATTCCTTATCACTTAACCCCCAGAGAGCCCTACAGTTTATGTTTATTATTATTCGGTGCTATCAAGTC
>NW_006399880.1:4655902-4671599 GCF_000299155.1 Elephantulus edwardii | reverse complement strand
CCTGTGACTCATAGTGACCCTGTGTACAACAAGTCTGAAGCCTGCCATACTATGAGCCAGTTTCACAGACTCTGACACTGCTATGCTCATTAATAAAGTTACTGTATCAATATGATAAAATTTCATTTCACATACTTTGGGTATGTTGCTAGGTGAGGTTACTCCTTGGAGAAGGACATCGTGCTTGGGCAGGTGGAGGAGCACCAAAGGAGAAGATCCTCAAGGAGACGGGCTGACAACAGTAACTACAGCAATGGGAGTGAGTATGTCAGAGACTTTGAGGATAGCACAGGATATCAGACAGTGTTCAGCTCACTTGTTCATAGGGTTTCTGTGAGCTGTACTCAGCTCGACAACACTGAACAACAACAATAAACCATTCAAGTAGACAACCTAACAATGAAAGGGCTTTATGAGTCATCACAATTTAACGTCCATTTTCTATATTTTAGTGGCTTGTGTGTGACTGTAACACTGAAAACTATGCCACTAATATTTTAAATACCTGCAGGGCCTCCCATGGCGGACAGGTTTCATAGAAGCTTCCCAGTTAAGACAGGTTTCTGTAGGGTAGAGACAGCTTTTGGGACAGTGTTAAAGATAGCCTTAAGGATAATGTTAGGGCAGGAAAAAGAAATAATAAAGTACAGCTATAGGGATGTCTATTTGTGTTTTGTCGACTATGCAAAGGTACTTGTGTGGATCATAACACATTGTGACTAACATTGAGAAGAATGGGGATCCCAGGACACTTGACTGTGCCCATGTGAAACTTATACCTAGACCACGAAGCTGCTGTCCAAACAGAGCAAGGGAACACAGCATCAATATCAGGTTCAAAATCAAGCAAGAAGTGCATCAGGGATGTATCTTTTCTGCATACCTTTTCAGTTTATATGCTAAACATATCATTCAAAGAGGCTGGACATGAACAGATGAGTACTTTGTTCTATGCTATGTCATCCTCGTGACCTCTGCCATGCTCAACCCCAATGTCACAGCCCCCATATCAATCTATCTTCTTGAGGATCTTCCTCTCCTTCCCTGACCACCCCCCACCTTTCCCAGTATGATGCCTTTTTCCAAGGACTGCTCCTTCCTGACAACATGATCAAAGCCTAAGAGATGAAGTTTCACTATCCTTGCCTTAAAGCAGCACACTGCTTGGGCTTCCTCCAAGACTGATCTGTTTGTTCTATTGGCATTCCATGGGATATTTAATACTCTTTTTCAACACCACAACTCAAAGGCTGTTGATTTTTGTTCAGTCTTCCTTATTCATTGTCAAACTTTCAGATGGATAGGAAGCTACAGAGAAGACCATGGCTTGGATCATGCACATCTTAGTGTTTAAACTGATATTTTTACTCTTTAGGACTCTGAAGAGATCCTTCACAGCAGATTTGCCCAATCCAAATAATCCTTTTTATTATTATTTTGTTTCTTGACTGCTGCTTCCATGTGTGTTAATTGTGGCCCAAGTAAAATGAAATGATAACTACAGTCTTTTCTTCATCTATCATGATACTGCCTATTTGTCCAGCTTTCAATATACATTAAATCTCAACATAAAGAAAACAAAAATCCTCACCACCTGATTCATGTTAGGTGCCATCAACACAGATCTCACCCCTGTCCTATCCTGCACCATCCTCACCATTTCTGACATACTTGAGCCCATTGCTGCAGTCACTTTAGCAATCCATGTCCTTGAAGGTCTTTTTCTCCTTCACTGATGTTCCACCTTTCCAAGCATGATGTTCCTTTCCAAGGAATAGCCCCTTCTAACAAAATGCCCAGCGCATGTGAGACAAAGTTTTGCCATCCTTGCCTCTAAGGGACACTCTGTTTTCACTCTCTCCAAGACATTATCTGTTTGTTCTTTCTGCACTCTGTGGGATCCTCAGTCCTCTTCATCGCCTCAACTAAAAGTATTGATTCTTCTTCTATCATCCTTATTCATTGTCCATCGTTCAGCTACAGAACATGGCAAGTGATTGAAAAGACCATGGCTTGAATCAGGCAAACTTAGTTTTCAGACTGACATCATTTTCCATCAGTATTTTGGAAAGGTCCCTGGTAGCAGACTTTCCCAACACCATATGCCTTCTGATTTCTTGACTACCAACAGTGTTGACTGAGGATCCAAGTTAGATGAAGTCACTGAAAATGTCAATCTTGTGTCCCTCTGTCCTGACTCACAGGGACCCTATGTACAACAGAATGAAACCCCATCTGATTTTGTGCCATCCTTGCAATCTCAACTCTGCTTACTCCTATTGTTGCAGCTACTTTCAAAAGTCCATCTCCTTGAGAATCTTCCTCTTCTTTTGCTGAAGCTCTGCTTTTCAAAGCATGATGTCCTTCTCCAAGGACTGGCCCCTTTTTATAATATGCCCAAAGTGTACAAGATGACAATGGGACTGGACAGTGTATAAGGATAACAGAATTGATATCTTTGAGCTGTGGTGTTGGAGAAGAGCACTGAACATCCCATTGACAGCCAGGAGAACAAACAGATATGTTGTGGAGAGGGTGCAGCCAGAGTGCTCTATGGAGTCAAGAATGATGAGCTTCACCTCACATACTTTGGGCTTGTTGCTAGGAGGGACTATTCCTTGGAAAAGGACATGATACTGGGAAAGGTGGAAGGTCAGCAAAGGAGAGAAATATCCTCAGTCAGCTGGATTGACGCAGTGACTGCTGCAATGGGCACTTTTGTGTCGGGAAGTGTGAGGACAGCACAGGACAGTACAGGGTGCAGATCTTTTGTGTTTACTATGAAAAGGCATTTGACTGTGTAGATCATAACATATTATAAATAACATTGAGGGGAATCCTGGAACATGTATTTGTGCTCAGGTAAAACCTATACCTAGATCAAGAGGCTGTTGTGCAAACAGAGCAAGGGAACACTGTTGTTGTTGTTGTTGTTATGTGCCATCGAGTTGCTTGCAACTCATCGCTACCCTGTGTACAAGAGCCCTAAACGCTGCTCTATCCTGTGCCAACCTCGCCGTCTCAAAGACACTCATTCCCGCCACTCCACTCACAGAATCGATCCATCTCATCGAGGGTCTTCCTCTCCTGCACTGTCCCTCCACTCTCCCAAACATGATGTCCCTCTCCAAGGACCAGTCCCTCCTTGCAACATGCCCAAAATATGTCAGACAAAGCTTCCTAATCCTTGACTCCAAGGAGCATTCTGGCTTCACCCTCTCCAGGACAAACCTGTTTGTTCTCCTAGCAGTCCATGGTACATTCAACACTCTTCTCCAGCACCACAACTCAAAGGCATCAATTCTCTTCTATCATCCCTATTCACTGTCCAACTCTCCAATGCATAATACATAATTGCAAAGACCATAGCCTGGATCAGGTGCACCTTAGTCTCCATCCTGACGTAGTTTTGCACTTCAGTACTCTTGAGAGGTCCCTCACAGCTGACTTTCCCAATGCAATTCCTCTGAGAGGTCCCTCACAGCTGACTTTCCCAATGCAATTCCTCTCCTGATTTCCTGGCTGCTATTACCAAGAGTGTTGGCTGTGGAGCCAAGTAAACTAAAACTGTTAACTGTCTCAATCTCTTCACCATCCATACTGATGCCACCAATTGGCCCATTGGTGAGAATCTTTTCTTGATGTTGAGCTTCAGTCCATATTGAAGACTGCAGTCCTTGACCTTCTGCAGCAATGGAACACTACATTGTTAGAAGTTGGGAAATGTGTCTGTCAGGATTGCATCCTTTCTTCATACCTATTTGATCTGTATGCTGAACAAATCATTCAAGAGGCTGGACTGTATGTAGAAGAATACAGCATCAGGATTGGAGGAAGATTCATCAACAACCTACATTATGCAGGTGACACAACCTTGCTTGCTTGTAAGGAGAACTTGAAGCACTTGCTCCAGAAGATCAAAGAATATAGCCTTCAAGATGTATTGCATCTCAATGTCAAGAAAGCAAACCTTCACATCACTGGATGGATAAGCAACATCATGATAGATGGAGAAAAGACTGAAACTGTCAACAACTTCATCTTATTTGGATCTACAATGAACACCCTTGGTACCAGCAGTCAGGAGATCAGGAGATGTATAGCACTGGGAAAGTCTTCAGTCAGGGACCTCTCCAAATTACTGAAGAGCAATGTTGTCGTTATGAGGACCAAGGTGTGCCTGATTCAGGCTATGGTCATTTTAATCACTTCCTATGCATCTGAGAGGTGAACAATGAATAAGGATGACAGAAAAAAATAAATTCTTTCTTTCAGCTGTGGCGTTGAACACTGAACTGAATATACTGGCATTGAATAGCTGTGGAGAAGAATAGTGAATATCCCATGAACTGCCAAAAGAACAAACAGATATGTCTGGGAGAAAGTACAGTCAGAGTTCTCCTTCAAGGAAAAGGTAATAAAGCTTTTTGTCACAAACTTGTTGCTAGGAGAGGTGATTCTTTGGAGAGTGACATCATGCCTGGAACAATGGGGGTCAGCAAGAGAGGAAGACTCAGATGAATTGACACTGTGACTGCAGCGATAGGCTCAAGTATGTTAACAATTGTAAGGATGGCTTAGATTAGGTGTACCTTAATCTTCAAAGTGATACCCTGGAACTTACACTTTGGAAAGGCCCTAGACAGCAGGTTTTCCCAGTACAATCCAACTTTTTATTTCTTGACTGCTGGTACCAAGGGTGTTATTGTGAATCCTAGTGGAAAAAACCAAAACAAAACTGTTAACAATTTCAGTCTTTTCCGCATCTATCATACTGTTGCCATTAGTCCAGTGGTAAGAATTTTTGGGTTTTTTATGTTAAAATGCAGTCTGTATTGAAGGCTGGTCTTCAATCTTCTGCAGAAGTTTCTTCAAGTTCTCCTCACTCTCAAAAAAGCTAGGTTGTGTCATCTGCATAGCATAGTTTGTTAATGAGTCTTCCTCCAATCCTGATGTCACATTCTTCTTCATATAGATTTTCGAATTATTTGCTCAGCACATAGATTGAACAGATGTGGAGGAAGGATACAACCTTGATGCACACCTTCCCTGATTTCCAATTGCCCTTGTCCTATTAGAACTACAGCTTCTTGATCTAGGCATAGGTTTCAGATAAGCATAATTAGTGTTCTGGGATTCCCATGAGTATATTATAAACACCTTTTCAATCAAAATGTACAGATTTGTAACATCTTTGTTAATAGTTATGTCATAATTGATTTACCCACCCAGATGTGCTTCAGAAGACAGGCCTGGCAATCTGCTTCTGAAAGTCACAATAGTGGAAAACTCTGTGAATCATAGCCTGGTTTACACTGGCACACATGCAGTTGTTATGTGTTAGAAATCTCCATAGCAGCTGGATAGTGTGTGTCTGATCCTCACTTTAGAATAGGTCAGCTCCTTTTACTAGAAGGAATTTCCCCAGCTAATACTCCCCAGCCCGTGGCACTGGGATCTCCCACAACTAGGAGCTCCCTCCAGCAGCTCAGTACTTCCCGCAACCCGTCCCATCACATGTCTTTGGGGCTGTGGAGCCCTCGCTTGAGGCTGGAACAAGATAGACAGGTCAGACTGTGTGGACCTTAGAGAGGAGACTCCCCCAAACCCCCACCCCTAGGGAAGACAAGCGGCTGCTGAAGGGATAAACACGTGCTGGCACGTGAAGTCTATTTTCCGTGGGTCTGGAACCCAGCCGAAGTTTCCAGGGGTTATTTTAACCAGTATCCCCTCTAGAACAATACCAAAAAAGGGAAGTAACTTGCCACCTCAGACAGACGCATATTTAACCATGGGCCTTTCATGAATTGGACCCTTAAAACACTCAGAGCTAAAGTTGCTTTAAGCACGTTAGTTAGCGCTGCCAAGGAAAATATTCTTGTCCTGGGACTATTGGCCCTTTTATTGAAATTAACTCTAAAACACTCACTAGTCTTAACCCTCAGAAAATAGCCTGAGCCCCTCAGCTGTCTTGGAGCAGAAGGGTATTTTTAGACCCCTGAACAGCTGGTTTAGGATTTGCTGCAGTGCCTGGGAAAGCCAGGGGAGGATTGAATATCAAGAGGCTGATGGAGTTGGGGGTGTTTATGTGTAGGGTCAAGACTCTCTCTACTTTGAACCTGCTGGTCTGTCCCTGTTGCCTATTTTTGACCAGCAAAGTGTTATAATACAAAGCTGTAGTTCTCAAACCAGCAGCAGTACCTGAGAGTCTGTTGGAAAAGCAAAGTTCGAGGGCTCCTCTGGAACCCATAAGATGAGAAACTCTAGGAGGCAGGGCCCGGCCATCTAGCCTAGCAAGCACTCCAGGTGATTCTGCTGTCACTTAAAAAAAAAATTATTCTAGACTCTTATCATGTCAATAGAGTCCAGAATAAGAGCTACATAGCAAAGTGGTCTGGGGTGGGAGTGGGGGGGTGTGTAAAACAGTGAAAGAACCTTTTCCCCCAAAGAAAAAAGCAGTCTGGGGGGGAGGGGGAGCAGGGAGGAAAATGTGCAACAATGAACAAAGGGAAACCCAAGTTCTTTATAAAATTTCTTTAAAAACTTAATTTAAAAATTGAAAAAATATTAGACTGTGAGGCTAATAATAGATGCTTTAACCAACTTATAGACCAAGAAAGCAAGCTGAGATGTGAGAACCATTCTAACCATCTAACCGGATCCCTGAGGACCAGGCTAGATGAAAGACTGTCCCACATCAATGCTTTGCAGCTCTCGAATATCAGTTCAAAGTTAGAGACCCTCAGTTCAGAAAAAACCATCATTCACGGGGACATTCCAGGGCTCTGGTGTGTAGTCTGTAAGGACTTGCATTGCTCACCCAAAGGCAGTGAGTGTCCTATGGCGATTTGAATCAACCAGCTGTTCTGTGGGAAAGAGATGGGCAAAAGCAGATGCCCTTCTCTGCATCTGAGTCTGATCTTCAGACTCTCTGAGCTGAAAGAGGCCTTATAGATAGATCTCCACTCCAGGCAGATCAGCCGCCTCCTCCACACGACCTGTGGGAAGCTCGGCATTAGCCTGACACTTTCAGAGCTCCAAAGTATGGACCAGAATTTCAATTTCTTCTGGAAACCAGATTCCCAGGGCCCCCTGGGACTGAGGGAAGCCCTGAGATAATCTTTCAGCTTGAACTGAAATGATTCCATTTAAACAACCATTTAGCTCAGCGAGTAAAGAATGTTTGCCTTGAGAAATGTGCTCTTTAAAGGATTATCTCCATGAGATCAACAGTAACTCCAACACAGGGAAGCTTAAGGGACAAGAAAGTCTAAGTTAATGATGGTGAAACTATCTGAGTAGGGATGTCGAGCACAGTGACACAAGGCAAAGAATGTAACCAATGAATGTCATTGGTGTGTATGTGTAAAAATGGTGAATGTCTGTTTTGTCGTGTGTATTTTCACCAAAAGGAAATAAGAACCCATTCCCAGCAATCCTTGATTTACTCTGATTAGATATGCATTGTTCTTGTGGTGGTGGTCAAGTCCACCGCACCTCAAAGTGACCCACCACCAGCGCCCTCCTCACCACCTCCTGCTTTCTCAAGCCCACTGTGGTCACTGGGTCAGCCCCTCTCCTCCAGTGTCTGCCTTTCTTTAACTAATCCTCTACCTTTTCCAGGGTGATGTTTTTTTCCAAAGACTGCCCCCTGCTGGTAACTTGCCCAAAGTTTCACCACCACCACCACTACCAAGGTTAACAGTTACAGCTTAATAACTTCTGCAATGGTTCACACCAAGATTCAATAGCAGAGCTAAACAATAGACCCGTAAGCTCAAAGTACGAAGTGACTTGTCCTGAAATGAAAGCGGGATTTTAAACAGCCAGTGTAGTATTGGGTATTACGAGTGCTGGAAACCCCTTTCCTGTGTCATGGCCCCAGGTTGGCCTCCCTGAGACCAGTTTCCACCAGGTGGCTGTGAAGCCACGAGGAGTAAAGCCAAAGTCTTGCTTTACAAAAGGTAGCCTTTACTTCTCATTGCCCTTAGTTGGTAGGAGGTTGTAGGGAGGCTGGTCTGCGACTGAAGTGGTGGGATTCAGAAGATGCAAGTGCAGCCCACAGCGATGGTCTCCATGACAGCGCGCTGGCGGCAGGGCCCGGTGCGCGGGGGCTGCGGGCAGAGGCGGCGGCGCACGGGCACTTGGCTGAACACGGGCACGCTCACCATGCTGCGGTCCTCCTGCATGGTGAAGGGGTTCACGCAGCCCAGGCACAGGCAACGCGCCTCCGGCAGGTCCACAGGGATGCGGCTGGGGTCGTGGTTGATGCTGCAAGTAGTCCAGGGGGGAAATGCAGCATAGAAACAGAAAAGAGCAAATCAGTACCCACTCCCAACACACCCCTTCTCTTCTCTACACAAGAGAGATATAAGAGTGTGTGTGTGTGTGTGTGAGAGAGAGAGAGAGAGAGAGAGAGAGAGAGAGAGAGAGAGAGAGAGAGACTGACTGAGCCTTCTTGGGAATTTAGGAAAGGGAGCTCTGATGGCCTACTCCTGAAAGATGGGCAATCTCGTCTTCTGTGATTTACAGCCTCTAAAAACCCGTTGGAGGGTCAGCTTATGGGCCAGTTCTGACTCCACAGCAATGAGGGGGTTTTAGTTTGGTTTTTGGATGGCACAGTGTTTGAGTTTTTAGCGGCTAGTAGAAAGTTCTTTGATTTGGATCCACCAGCCATTCTGCCTGAGAAAGATGTGGCAGCCTGTTTCTGTGAAGATCGACAACCCTGGCAACCTTGTGAGACCATTCTCTGTCCCTAAAGGTCACTGTGAGTCTCATCAGCTGGACAGCAATGGTTTATGTGTTTGCTCAGTGGGTTTAGTCAGAGTTTGGGCTCAGCAGCTAGATCTTGCTGTACTAAAAAAAAAAAAATCTGAAAATAATAAAATGGTTATCCTGGTTCAGGGTCATCAGACACTGACCAGCCAGTATTTACCAGCTTCCACTTCCATTCAAGGGCCTTTGGATAGTTTGAAAGTTTGCTTTGTTAAGAGTCACCTGGAGATCTTGTTACACTATAGATTCATTTTTAACAAATTTGCATTTGGAAGTGTAAATTATCACAATGTTCAAACTGGAATGGAATAGTTGGAAGCCCTGCTGCTGGCCAGAAGGCTGACCATTGAAACCCACGATGGGTACTGTGGAAGAAAGGCCTGGCTGTCAGCTTCCCTAAAGACCAAAACAGTAATTAGTCTCTGTAATTATAATGAGGTTATTGAAATGGACTCCATGGCAAAAAGTGTGTTTTAGCGTCCTCCTTTATCCAGCAGGTGGGCCAGCCTAGCGCTGGACTGTGCTGCAGTGTGACAGAGACCTGGCTTCATTTTGACCCACTCCACAGTTGTTTATATTCTTGGGAAATTTAATCCATGGGAAATAATTTGGGTTTACAGTGGTGCCTGAATCCCATTGGGAGAGAAGTCAGGAAGCCCAAGTTCTGTTTTTATTCCATCTCTATTAACAGAACATTTCTAAATGTTTTATTTACACACATATATGTGAGTGAATGATCCTGTCCTTGGTGTTAAGGCTTCACTGCTGAGTAAAACATATTTGTTTCTTCCTGATGCTGTCATGGAGTTTCGAGTGCAAGCAGGGCCTCCCTGTATGTCTCAGCTCCTCACCTGCTAAATCTGTATGTATGTGTGGGTGTGGGTGTGGGTGTGGGTGTGTGTGTGTGTAGAGAATATATGAACTTGACCTATGTATCTGAAGCACCAACATCACCTTGGAACTCATTAGACATGCAAAGGCCAGACCTCCCAAATCAGGGTCTACATTATCTGCAAGATCCCTAGGTGACCTGGGGGGATTAATAAGGGATGATAATCTGGCACTAAAGAATCTTTAAAACCTAAACCCACCAGCACCTATTTGATTCTGACTCATCCTTGGAAAAGGATATCATGCTTGGAAGGGTAGAGGATCAGCAAAAGAGAGGAAGACCTTCATTGAGATTGATTGACGTGGTGACTGCAGCACTGGGTTCAGTAGCATCAGAGGTGATGGGGATGGCACAGAATAGGACTAGATTTTTCAGATTTGTTGTTCATAGGGTCATTATGACTTGTGCTTGACCTGATGCCACCTAACAACAACATATGTTGTTTGTTGTTAATTGCCATTGAGTCATAGATGACTCATTCATTGCAACCCTATGAATGAAAGACTGAACACTTATATAACTTTCGTTGTTTCTCCAAGTTCGTAAGGTTTTTCAGAGGCAAGATATTTATTAAACAAGTGGATTCCACTCCTGCTTCCAAGCATGTTTTAATCAGAAAGCTCCACCAAACACTGTCCACCCTGGGTAAACATTATCACATTTGACACATCAGTGTCACAGTGTTCAGCATCATAGCAACCACGAGTTATATCTACACAGCAAATGGACAGACCAGTGCTATACCACTTAAAGAATGTTTGACCAAAAACAATTAAAACAGGCCTGAGGGCCACAGATTAAAATCACCCACCTATGGTGTTTTAGCATACCAACATATAGATACCCTTAAGGTAGAGAGAATTTTCCCTATAAGGTTTCCAGGGAGTAGACTGACACATTTTTCTCATGAGCAGCAGCTGGAGGATTTGAACTGCTCATCTTCAGTAAACAGCTGAGCACTTAACCACTGCTTCACCCAAGCTCCTTGGAGGAGCTTTGCAGCCCTTCCACTCATCATATTCTAGAGTTGTACTGTCTGATACAAAAGCCACTAACCACATGTGGATGTTCAGATGAATCAAGATTAGTTCCTCAATCATACCAGCCAGGTTTCAAGTGCTCAATGCCCATAGAAGGCCAGTGGCTCCCACACTGAACTCCCTCCCCATCACCACAGACAGTTATTGAACAGGCTCTTCTAAGCAGTCTCAACAGAATGTAAGTTGGGTGGCTAGGGAATCTTTGCCCTGGGACTGTGAATGAGACACTTTAAGGTCAGTCTGTTTCTTCATTGTTCCTTTCACACACAGACTTTCATCTTTCTTCTGTACCAGGTATAGCACCACTCCTGCCATCTAGAGACAGTGGATCCATCCTCAGATTGGGTGATATGTTTGAATCATGTGAAGATATAGAAAATGTTGCTTTCTGGACCTGTATGTTGGAGCTATCTAACCGTTGGCTATAGAAATCTGCATTTTAAAAGTGCCTTAGGTGATTGTGATGGAGGTATTGGGAAGATCCCAAGGACAAACATAAACGTGTCCAATGCACCAACACGTGGTAGGGGTAACAAGAGTGTACCCATCGCTGCGGGAGCTGCAGGAAGTGGCCTTTGGGGGAAGATCTTGCAGACCCTTCAGCTGGAACTTGAAGAACTCATTGTCAGTGCTCTGCATGGAGAATTCATAAGAATACACCCATGAAGTGGGTATACTATCACCTCCTTTCACACCTCGGGTTCAGAGAGGTCAAGTACTCAGTCACACAGCTGTTAAGAGGTGGTCAGGATTCAAATGCAGACCCTCTAACCTCTGAGTTTAAGGTTAAAATTGTCGCAATGACAGAGCATGTGCATAACGTGCTCCCTCCTCTCCCCCCAAAATCCGCTTTCCCACTGCCGCCCAGCCTACCTGTAGCCCCAGGGTGACAGGCTCCTCTTGTTGGACAGCCACAGCTGCAGATTGACCTCACACTTCTTCCTGGCCAGCTCAGAGCTGTTCCTCAGCTGGGCCACCATCTCCCCAAGGTTCCTCTCATACTCTTCCATGCGTGTGTATGGCTTTCCCCAGGACACCAGGTCCAGGGGTGCCTGGTGAGGCCCAGGGGCTAGAGGCCCAGGTCGCCCCTGCCCCTTTCTTTTGCCTTTGGGGTTTCTGGGATGGCCCAATGCCAGGAAGATGGAGATGGTAAGAAGGAAGAGCTGCAGAGGAAGGCCACAGATCAAAGCGGGGAGAGTTAAAATGATATGCTTGGGGCAGAGGGAGGTGAGAGATAGAATAGTCTCCGTGTTGGCTAACTTCACCTGTGGCCATGACCCATCATGCCACAGACCATGTATGGTGACTCTTGCTATGTACCAGGCTCTGTGACTGACACAAGAGATACACCTCCTTTTACATCTAATTCATCATCACTAAGGCTTTGTTGTGCAGCCTAAAATCTCCTTCCTGCCACAGGGACTTTGCACATGCCTCTGCCTGCAGTGCTCCCCTCTGCTCACCTTCTTCTTCCTTTTTCATTCCTCATGTCCCAGCTCTCGTGTGACATTCTTAACAATGCCTTCCTGGGTTTTTTGGGGGGCCCATAACACCACCCACCTCTCTTATATGACTGCAGCCTTACAGGTTCTACGTGTATTTTATCTGGGTATCCTCTTCAGCCACAGATTCCAGCAGGGCAGAAATCAAGCTGATTTCTATACAGGGTTTTAGTCTGAACCATCTCGATCGCAGTGAGTTTGTGGGTTTTGAAGGATCCCTGGTGGCACAGCGGGTAAGCACTCAGCTGCTAACCAAGCTCATTGGTTTATCCCATCAGTCACTCCAGGAAAGCAATATGAGGCACTCCACCTGCTTTAGTAAAAATTACAACCAGCCCCAGAAACTTGGGAAGGCACTTCTGCTCTGTCCTATGAGATTGTCTGAGTTGGAATTGACTTGATGGCTGTGCTTTTTGGTTTGGTTTGTTTTTTCAATACACAACAAGGCATGGATAAACATCTGTTGAGTGAGTGATGTCTGTCACCATCCCTACCCTTCTGTGGCTTTCAGGGTGGGAAAACATATAGACAATAAAAAAAAACAGGCTCAAGACTCTCACGCATGACAAGTGCAATGAGGGGAGCTTGCAGGGGTAGTTAAAAGAGAGCAGCAGCCCCAGCCTAGCCTGGTGGCAGCCGAATGGTCCCAGAAAGGCTTTCTGAAGAGGGACTTGTCAGGTGAAGCTTGAATGATGAGAGGGAGGTAGGCGTAGGCAGAGTGAATCTGAAAGTCTTACAGGCGGAGGGAACAGTGAGAGGAGGATGGAGTCGGTGAAGGGCTTTGCTGCAAGGAAGCAAAATACAGCAGGCAGGAGGAGTCGCAGGAAAGGAGGCTGGGAAGGTGGGCAGGTCACGAATCTCAGGGTTCCCTGTTGGACCCATCTCCGTGACATCTGTCCTCCCACTCCTCCTCTGCTTCTCTTCCCCACATGCTGACCCTCTGCCTGTCCCTGCCACCCCCCCCCCCCCACGGCAATCTGCTCCACACTGACCCTTACCAGCCACCATCCTGCCTCATCCCTCCGCCCCAGAGACCGGAGTTATGGAGACACCTCTGGTCCCACAGGGACTGACAACAGGGCCCTGGGAGACAGTCAAGGAGCTGGAAGAGAAGGGCCAGGACTGGGTTTTGTGAGGGTCAGAGCTGGCCAGAGCAGAGGGGCCTCCAGATGAGCTTTGCCTCCGGCTCCCCAGGCCACATGCCTGCATGTAACCTGCACCCTTCAGCCCGGTCTGGCCTGAGTCTGATTTGTGGGGCCTCCCCAGCAGGATTTGACCCTTGAAACAAGTCCCAGCATCACCCTGCTTGGCAGAGCCGCTTCCTGGCACAAAATCCATGACTGCTATTCAAGTCACTAAATTCTTCCTTTTTGGTCCTAGATTCTGGTGCACAAGAATGTCTAGCTAACAATAGGCTTTCTCTTCCGAGATCCTCACGTGGCTCTCCACTCGGAGAAGCCCAGAATAGCATCTACGTCCCTCACTCTCACTTTGCAGATGGGAAACAGAGGTCAGAAGGACTTGCCCAAGGTCACACCACCCAGGTCCCAGGACTCAGGACTTGTAGGAAAAACCCCAATGACAGGGTCAGCCAGGGTCTCCCCAGATGCCTCTGGTCTGGCTGTTTGGGCTTGGTGTGGACAAGCTGCTCTCAGGTCAGGACAGAGCTACTGGCCATGGCTGCAGGCTGCACGGCGCCTGCTTCCTCCTGGTCCTGGGAAGAGGAGAGAACTTGGCCCTGCAGACTCCAGGCCAAACAGAGGCAGCCATTAATCAATAGGAAAGAAATAACAAAACACCCAGGCCCTCAGAAATGGGGGGGTGGGGTGGAGAGCAGGGGGTAGGGAAGTGCCACGTACCAGGTTGAGCGGCCAGTCCATCTCCAGAGCGAGGCGGCCAGTCAGCCTGCAGCTGCCGCCTGCCTGGAACCCCAGATGCCGCTGCTGCTGAGAGAATGGCAGCAACAGGACGGAATGTGGCAATTATAGCTCGACAGGGGGCTGCTGGGGGAGTGGGTGGGTGGGCTCTTCGTCCACTGGGAGCCCAAGGCCCCCAGCTGGCTGGGCCTGGCTCAGCAACAGCGGTGAGGGGTGTGGGGGCAGGCCAGGAGCCTGGCCGAGGTGCCCAGGGGCTGTTGACCAAGGGACAATGCCCTGTGTGTCTGGCGGGGATCTGGCGGGTGGCACCTCCGCCTGTGGCCTGCGGCTGGCCGCCGGGCCAGCACCCACAGGGCCAGCTAAGACAATCAGCTTCGTTTGCTTTGGGGATGGCAAGGGGGTGAGGGTGAAGGAGGATGGGCTGTCTGTTGGTTAGAAGAGCAAATGTTCCCTGAGTGTGCTGGCCAGCAGTGAGACACGGGGGCCATCTCCCAGAAAACAGCCTCAGGGAATCTTGTTTCAACCAGCCAGGTGAGCCAACGGCCATTAGAGACCAGAGTGCACAGGCGGGGAAACTGAGGCCCAGGCAAGAAGGGCACTTGTCCAGACCTACACAATGAGTTAAAGATGATAGAGCTGCGAGGTGTTCTAGGTCCCTGTCCAGGGCTCTATCCACCACCCACGACCCTGTTTTTCTTGGAATTCTTTCTGCCTGATTCCAGACTGCTGTTAACATGTTTGAATATTTGTGTTCTCACATGGGCTGAGTTGCTGAGCCATGAGGACTTCATGACCCGTTTTTCTCACTTCCTGATGAGTGCTCACCCTCCAGCACCTGTCCTGTGTAGCCACTTGCGACCTTTGTTCTCTTTTTGCCTCAGTTTCTTTCTCAGTAAAATGGGAGTCAGGCCTAGGAACAGACAATGGCCTGGTCTGTCTCATGCAGAAATCTTCCTGGGGCTTGGTTCCCACACTTCTAGAATGAGAATAACCTGAGCCTCTTCCTCTTGGAGCTATTAGGAGGAGCGAAGGAAATAACCTTTATCAAATATCTGATGCAGTACCTGGTGAATGCTCAGTGAGCACATAAAAAAACAGACCAGTTTCTTGTAAGCTGATTCTGACTTATGAGAACACCATGTATTTTGGAGTAGAACTGGGCTCCACAGGGAAAACAGACAGCTCATAGTAACAGTCGGCACATAGTAAATAGTCTGCTCACAGTTTAACAATCATCACATAGTGAAGAGTCAGCTCAAAATGAATAATTAGTACATGACAGTCAGCTGATGGTGAAGAGCCAGCTCACAGTAAAGAGTCAGCATATAGATAACAGACAAACATGGTAAAAAGTCAGCACATGGTGAACAGTCAGCACATGATGAACAGTCAACACACAGTGAACAATCAGTACACATGGTAAACAGCACACATGGTAAATAGCACTCATGGTGGACAGTCAGCACATGGCGAACAGTCAGTACATGTTGAACAGTCAGGACACATGGTGAACAGTCAGCACATGGTGAACAGTCAGTACGTGGTGAACAGTCAGCACACACGGTGAACAGTCAGTACGTGGTGAACAGTCAGTACGTGGTGAACAGTCAG
>NW_006399880.1:4655404-4655802 GCF_000299155.1 Elephantulus edwardii | reverse complement strand
GGTGAACAGTCAGCACACATGGTAAACAATCAGTACACATGGTAAACAGTCATCACACATGATGAACAGTCAGCACACATGGTAAACAGCACACATGGTAAATAGCACGCATGGTGGACAGTCAGCACATGGCGAACAGTCAGTACATGGTGAACAGTCAGGACACATGGTGAATAGCCAGCACACACGATGAACAGTCAGCACATGGTGAACAGTCAGCACACAAGGTGAACAGTCAGCACATGGTGAACAGTCAGCACACACGGTGAACAGTCAGCACATGGTGAACAGTCAGCACACACGGTGAACAGTCAGCACATGGTGAACAGTCAGCACACATGATGAACAGTCAGCACACACAGTGACCAGTCAGCACATGGTGAACAGTCAGCACACAT
>NW_006399880.1:4640382-4655081 GCF_000299155.1 Elephantulus edwardii | reverse complement strand
GAACAGTCAGCACATGGTGAACAGTCAGCACACATAGTGAACAGTCAGCACACATGGGGGAACAGTCAGCACACATGGTGAATAGTCAGCATGCATGGTGAACAGCACACACGGTGACCAGTCAGCACATGGTGAACAGTCAGCACACCTAGTGAATAGTCAGCACATGATGAACAGTCAACACATGGTGAACAATCAGTATACATGGTAAACAGTCAGCACACATGGTGAACAGTCAGCACACAACATGAACAGTCAGCACATGGTGAACAGTCAGCACTTGGTGAGCAGTCAGCCCACATGGTGAACAGTCAGCACACAACATGAACAGTCAGCACACACGGTGAACAGTCAGTACACATGCTGAACAGTCAGCACATGGTGAACAGTCAGCACATGGTGACCAGTCAGCACATGGTGAATAGTCAGCACATGGTGAACAGTCAGCACACATACTGAACAGTCAGCACACATGCTGAACAGTCAGCGCATGCTGAACAGTCAGCATGCATGGTGAACAGTCAACTCCTGGTGAAGAATCAACTCCTGGTGCAACTCCTGAAGCACATAGTGAACAACTAGTTCTTGGTGAACAGCCAGCTCCTGGTGAACAGTCAGCTGATGGTTCTCAGGGTTGAGATCTTTTGGAAGAACATTACTAGCTCTTTCTTCTGAGAAGACATGTGGATTTGAACCACTGACTTTTCAGTTTGTAGATCAGTGGTTGACCTTTGCTTCCATCCAACACACTTCCAGTAGTCTTGAACTGTTGTTTTTTTTTTAGCATTGGAGATGGAGTGGTTCTCACACGCAGCCAACTATCCTTCGACCCCTCGGCCCACCTCCCAGGAGAGTTCTGGGCTTACCAAGCTCCCCAGAATGTGGTGAGCTCAGGTGACCCCAGGTCCTGGAATCCTGTACCACACTGAACAACCCTATGGGCGAAATTCTCTCACCTTGACAGAGCAGCTCAGCAATGGAAGAGTGAAAATGGGTGGAAAGTGTGTGGAAGAGGACAGAAAAGGAGCTATAGGAACAGGCATACAGGCTGGCGCCATCTTGCTGAGGGCCACTCTTGGCCATTTACAGGAATGGACTGAGGAGAGGAACGCAAGAGGCACTCCTGAATGTCACAAGATTAATCTGTCTGGGGCAGGTTTCCACAGCATAACTGAGAAGCTGGCTGGGCGCGAGCTCTGAGAGATACCACCATATTTGGTCAAATACTAGACAGGGCTCTATTCTATCGGTGGGAACTCCAGAGGGAGGGAGACTCTGAAAATATCTCCTTAAGCAACAAGGGCCCCTACCCGCCTCTCAAACTGTCCCAGCCCCACAACTACTGTCCTTTGAACAAATGAAAGAGCCAGCATAAGGGACAGGAGGTAGGAGCAGCCCAGCTTTATTTGGGACTGACTCCTTGCTACTCCTCGGCTGCTGCAGGTCCTGACAGGCATGCTGCTGTGGTGGCCTGTGGACTGACCACCTCCTATGCAGAGAACCAAGGCCCCCAGCCCTACTCCCGGAGCCCAAGTTCCAGCTCTTTATTCTCAGACCTGGCACCGAACCCTAGCAGTGGGTCTAATGGTATTCATACACTCATTCACTCCTGAGAGACATATCTGCAGAAGGGAGAGGAAATGGAAAGATGGGTTCAGGAGTGCTGCACTCTCCCGGCCTGCCAGCATGACAAAGCCCTTAATTCCATCTCCCAGAGACAGTTGTACAGCCTCCTGATGCCTAGTTTCCTTGATGGTTAATGTAAACCCCAGAGTCCCAGGCCAGGACATTCTGCTATTCCAGGCCCAGGAAGCAGCATTGTGTTAAGAACCCAGTCTCAGAACTAAAGCTCATACAGCTGAGAGCTAACCCAGCTGGCATGGCCCCCAGACCTGGCAGGATGCCTCAAACACGTCCCAGGTATGACATCCCCCTCCAGACCTCAGTCTTCCCTAGGGACTCTAGTTTGTTCTCTCTTGCATTCGACCACCACCAGACTAAGGCCCAGAGAAGGCGCCCAACACAGTCCACATAGCATGCCCATGCCAGAGTGGGGCTTACAGCTCAAGCTCCTTGTTTTCAAGTCACTGCTCTTCCTGTAAACTTTGCGCAAACAACTGTGGCCTTCTGGATTAGAGGATGTCCAGAAGTTGGATGAGTCCTCCTAGAGCCCCCAAACTTCTCATAGTAGGGACAGGAAGCTGAGGGTGTCCCAGGCAGGTCTGTCAGCTGCTCCAGCTCAGAAAGAGCCCTGGTGACAGAGAAGTTAAGACCTGAGTTGCTAACTGAAAGGGCGGCAGTTTGAACTTCTGATCTGCTTCCCAGGAGACAGACGTAGCAGTCCATTTCAGTGAAGATTTACAGCCTTGGCCACCCTAAAGGGAACAGTTCTACTCTGTCTTATAAACTTGCTATGAAGTAGAATTGACTTGAAGCAATTAATTTAGTTTTTTGTTTGGCTAGGTCACTCATCTCAGCCAGGAAGGCTGTCTCTTCTACCAGTCTCAGCTTCTAGAAACTGCCTAAGAATCATCAGCACTCAGGAGGGAGTAAGTATAAAGCTAGGGAGTCCCTAAAACCCACTGCCAGGGGTCAGTGTCAGGTCTGAGAGGAAGAGTAGGAACTTGGGCCCCAGGAGCAGGCCTGGGGGCCTTGGGTCCCCATGATGTGGTCAGTACACAAGAATGAATGAACATGAGGTTGGTTAGCGAGTGAAGGGCAGTGTGGGGTCCTCAGAACTACAGAGCCCTCAACTGCAGGCCCAGCAAAGAGGATTATTGGACTTACCACCAGGTGGCGCTCCCAGAAAACAATGTAAAGAATTGTAAAGCATGCTGCAAGCCCTTACCTAACCCCCAACCAGCTGTTTCCCTAGGACTAGTCCCTGAGGAGTGTTCAGGTCTTTCATTCATAGGGTTGCTATGAGTCATCTACGACTTGACAGCACTTAACAACAACAACAACATATAGAGAGCTCTGTGGGCCTGGTGGATAGAAAGTGATGCTACCAAGTGAAAGGTGGGTGACTTTAATCTGCGGCCCTCAGGCCTGCTTTTAATTTTTTTGGGGGGGGGGTCAAACATTCTTTTAGGTGGTAAATCACTGGTCTGCCCACTTGATGTACAGAGGTAACTCATGGTTGATGTGACACTGAGCATTGTGACACTGATGTGTCAAATGCAATAATGGTTACCCACGATGGACAGTGTTTGGTGGAGCTCCCCAGTTAAAACAGGCTTGAAAGCAGGAGTGACATCCACTTCCGAAATAGCTTGCCACCAGAGGAAACTCTATGAACGTTATACAAATGTTTAGGGTCTCTATGAGTCATCTATGACACAACAGAACTTAAAAACAACAACAGTCTCAGAGGCAGAGAATGAAGGTTCAGGGGGAAAAGGTGTGGATCCGGGTTTCTGGCTCTGCTTACCAAAAAGCCCTTTAGTTTAAGAGGATGAACATCCCAATGGCTTCCCCATGAGCTGTTACTAAAATGCCACGTAGGGAATGACAGTCAACCGGGAGTGGTGTGCTTCTCTCTGCACGGGTGATTGATTCACTTCACTTAGAGCACCTACTCTGTGCTCGGCTCCAGGTGTTTGGCATACGGACACCATAATTCTCAGAAGCTGACACTTGGCATGTCCTTACTGAGTGACAGGCAGAAAGATCCTTCATGCACATTGCTTCCTTCAGTCCTTTGATGAGCCTCTCTTTTCATCCTGCATGTGTGGATGGGAAAACTGAGGCTCACAGAATAGTCACTGGATCAAAGTCACAGAAGGTTCAAACCCAATTTGTCTGACTCTTCCATATACTGACCCCTGCAGGGGGTATATTCATATGGCTCATGCATGAGGGCCTATGTCTCACTCTGCCGTCCTGGTTCCTACGTGTTCAGGAGCCCACTAAATCCAAACCCTAATTAGAGTTCTCCGTGAAGATCTGAGATCAAGATGTCATACCTGTGACTATCTCACCTGTCCTGCTGGCCTGAGTGCCAGGTTTCACTGAAGCCAGCAGCATTCCCAGAGCACATAGGAGGCATTTGCTAGATATCTAGTGCATGACGTCATTCAGTTGTATTACAGGGTGGTAATTAATGTGGTGAAGAATGGGTGACCAGAGCAACAGGCACCCAAGAGGGGTGCAGTTCAGGTAGAGGGGAATTCAACCCTATCCCTGGCATTCACAGCTGTTTGACCTTTGGGAAGTTCCTTGGCTCCTCTGAGCCTTCTTCTTCTGCACATGGAGATACTAACTTGGCTGCCCAGTGGGCCGCTGTGAGGTTCAAATGAAAGAACATGTGGAAAAGCTTTTAGTAGGGTCCCTGGCAAATAGGAAGTGCTCAATTAGCAGTAGCTGCTATTGTTTTTAGTGTTGAAACAAGTTTTGAGCTGGGCATTCAAATGTGCTTTGGAGTATTCCTAGGTAGGAAGGAATTACGCTGTAGGCGCAAGGCTAGACCCCTCAAGAAAATACAGAGGCCCCCAACTCCCACAGTGGTCAGCTTGGAGCTTCAGAAGACCCAAGGGGCTGGGATTTTGTTTCAAAACTTGCCCAAATGGTTCCAGTAAGGTAAAGGGAAGTGAGAGGCCAGCAGACGCCTTTGCTGAAAGATGGGGTGGGTTGTGGCCAGGACAGAGCCTCCCCCATGGATGAGCCTGGCCCTCCTGCTGTGTCACACACACATGCGTGCGTGTACACACACACACACACACACATCCTTCAGACCTTCTTCTAGGCCCATATTTGCACAAATGCCTGCCTCACTGCTCACTGCAGAGCCTTAGCCAAGAGGGGTTATTTTAAGCTCCCTGGTCGGAACGTTGTTGGTGGGAACAGACCCAGGCAACAAGCGCCCAGTTCTCAAAAAAGGGAAAGGCCTGGGTGAATGGGCGGCCTTGGGCCATGCAGAGGGGCTGCCGCATCAACATGACCTTCTGCTCCGGCCAGGCGTCAGTCCCACTCCTCCACGAGGACATTCCAGGAGACGTGAGCTGGGGCAGAGCGCTCTAAGACAGGATGACGAGCCTCCTTCAGCTCAGCACTCAGCCATGACAACACTGAGCTTGTGTCCTGGAGTTGCAGGTTGATTCTGCACCGTGCCTGCTCGCCCACTCTCTGGTTAACACCAGGCACCTGCAGAACCTCAGGACTGGGCTAATTTCTTGACTAGCTCCCGTCGGACCCCATCCCCCACCCCCATTCTTCTTGTCATCTTTATTCAGTGCCATAGGACCCTTTTTAGAGCATCTCTGCTCAATAGCTTTAGTATTGTATCTTTCTGAGACAGCACATCCCATTTTCTAGAGATATCTTTACTGAAATAATAATTTTAAAATGTATCTCTTTTATTAGACAGAACTCTAAAATGTATCTCTTTTATTTAAGGACACTTTGGTGGCCCAGTACAGAATGTAGTGATTCGAATTCACCAGCTGCTCTGTGGGAGAAAGATGAGCAATCTCCTCCAGGGTGATTTACGACCTCGAAAAACTCTCAGGAGGTTCAGTTCTGAGCGGGTTCTGACTCAACAGCCATGAGTTAGAGTTAGTGATAATGCTAAAACCCTCCTCCTGTGAAGCAGTACGGAAGAGTGTGGAAATGTGGACATCAGACCATGGACGATACCTGCTCTTGCCCTTGTGATGTGGACGGGTCCACCTTTCCCAGACTTAATGAACTTTGGTTGTCTCATAAACCCATTGCCATCTAGCCAAGTCTAGTTCATTGTGATCCTAATAGAATAGAACTGTCCATATAAAGTTCCCAACACTGTAAATCTATACAGAAGCAGATTGCCACATCTTTCTTCCGTGGTGCAGCTGATTGGTTCAAACTGCTGGCCTTCAGCGGAGCAATTCTGTAGCACCAAGATTGTTAAAATAGGTAAATATTTAAATTACGATTTGCCTACCATATAAATGGCACTTCATATCTAGCAAGTTTGAGTTATTGTATTATCATTTACTTTGATTCTGTATGGAGTTTCAGTGGGTGCATGCACTATTCTTACTTTTGATCAAAGAGTCAGCATAAACTAGTATATTTAAAAGCTCAGACTTTAAACCAGTGCAACCACGAAGCAGCTGGTTCATCTTGGATGAACAATCTCACCTCCTTGAGCCTGCGTGACCTCCAAGGGGAGAATTTAGCTGGACAATGGATGTAAAAATGTTTATCACAGAGGAGAGCTCAATGAGCAATACTGCTATTGCTTCATTGTGCTCATTGTTTATACTTCTGCCCAATCAGGTTATACAGAATAAGCCCAGTCAGCTCAGTTCTAGAACTTTCTGACTGCTTGCTGTGTCCTTGTTATAGAATCAATTACCCTGGCCAGAGACTGAGCTCCCTGTCGGCTGAAATATTTCAGCAGAGGTCGGAAGTTGGGGGGGGGGTCTGTGAGAGAGAATCAAGAAGAGAGGGTGGGTACCTGTTGGGCTTTAAAAGTTCCCTTCAAAGAAAGAGAATATACAGCAAGGTTTTGATTGTTGTTGTTGTTGTTGTTGTAGTTGTTAGGTGTCATTGAGTCGTAGACGACTTATAGCGACCCTATGAACAGAAAGCCTGAACACTGTTCATAGAATTTCCGGAGGCAAGCCATTTCAGAAGTGGATGCCGCTTCTGCTTCCAGGCTTGATTTAGTCGGGAAGCTCCTCCAACACTGTCCACCATGGGTACCCATTACCACAATTGGCATATCACTGTCACAGTCTTCAGCATCACAGCAACCACGAGTTACCTCGGTACAGCAACACACAGAACAGTGCTATACCATCTAGAAGAATGTTTGACAGGAAAACAATTTGAGCCTGGCCTGAGGGCCGCAGATTAAAATCACTCACCTTCGGCTTGGTAGCATAACTTTCTGTCCACTAGGACAACATAACTCTCTCTATGTTGTTGTTGTTATTGTTGTTAGGTGCCGTCGAGTTGTAGACGACTCATAGCGACCCTATGAACAGAAGGCCTGAGCACTGTTCATAGAGTTTCTGGAGGCAAGCCATTTCGGAAGTGGATGCCACTCCTGCTTCAATTGTAACAAAATGTTTATGTTGTTGTTATGTGCCCTCAAGTCAGCTGTGATTCATAGCAACCCTATGTGAGGAAATTATAATGCAATATTATTTGTAAATTTTCATAGACATTTTTAAAAAGTTCCCCTCAAACCCTGAGAAGTCCAGATTTTACCTCCAATGTCTCAGGCCCCAGATAGGACTGTCTTTCCACCTTGACTTGGCCAGACCTGGGGAAGGAAGGGGCTGCTGTGAGCCTGTGGGGAGCATGGAATAAACAGTCTGTCCCCGGGGCTAACAGAGGCGCCGACCCCCCTGCCCACCGGCGTATCCTCCCCTCGGTCCCAGGGGATGTTTATACTTGGGTTGGAGTTTACAAGATGTCTGGACTTACAAGATCCAGGATTCTGGCTTTCCTTCCACAGCTGTCAGCCCCTCCTTTCGCTGGGTGGGTCTACATCTATTTTTTTTTCTTCCAAAACAAAAATTCTGCCTATAAGTATGGCCAAACTCATAGGTCCTTCCCCCAGATTCCAAGTCTCTTCAAGGTAAGCTGGTTGGCTTGTGCTTACGTACTAATTTGTAGTGAACAATGTCATGTGTGACACAGAAACAAGTCAGAGGATGTCTTCCTGTGTCATGGGCTGAACTATGACCCCTAAAAATCTGTGTCAACTTGTCTGGGCCATGATTTTCAGTGGTTTGTCACTTATGATCTAATCATCCCCCGTGATACCATCAGCCAATAGCAAAGGGATTTTAGGGAGAGATATAACACTCATTCATACTACAGCCTTTATCACATGTAAAAGTAGTTTCATTGAGGTGTGGACCTGCGTCACCTTTTATCTCACAAGAGATAAAAGAAGAGAGATTGTAGTTTTGTGCCCTGGAGTTGACAACCACTCAGAGCAATGCTGTGAGCATCAGCTCTGACTCTTGCCGTATCCTGCGTCACCCTCCCCGTCTCTGATGTGCTGGGACCCACTGGAACAGTCACTGTGTCGATCTTGTCGAGGGTGTTCATCTCCTCCTCCAATCCTCCACCTTTCTGAACACCTTGATGTCTTTTTCCAAGGATCAGCCCCTCCTGACAGCCCGATCAAAGTATGTGAGTCACAGTGCCAACAATCTTGTCTCTGAAGGGAACTCTGGTTATACTTCCTCCAGGACAGGTGGTTTGTTCTTTGGCAGTCCATGGGATATTCAGTACTCTTCACCAGTATCTCAATTCAAAGGCATCAATTTTTCTTTAGTTTTCCTTATTCATTGTTCAACTTTCAGAGTGATAGGAAGCTACTGAAAATACTGAGGCTTGGATCAAGTAAACCGTAGTCTTTAAATTAACATCATTGCTCTGTAGCACTTTGGAGAGGTCCTTGACAGCAGATCTTCCTTCCCAATGCAATATGTCTTTTGATTTCTTGACTGCTGCTGTGATGGGGTTGATTGTAGATTCAAGTAAAATGAAGTTGTTGACAGCTTCAGTCGTTTCTCTATTTATCATGATGTTGCCTATCAGTGTAGGAGTGAGGATTTTTGTTTTCTTTATTTTGAAATGTAATCTATATTGAAGGCTGTATTTTATCTTCTTCAAGTGTTTAAAGTCTTCAATCTCTGCAAGCAAGGTTATGTAATCTGCATAATGCAGATTGTTGGTGAGTCTTCCTCCAAACTTGATACCATATTCTAATTCATATAGTCCAGCATACAGACTGAATAGGTATGGAGAAAGGATACAACACTGACACTCACCTTTCTTGAGTCTGAAGGAGAGACACATAAGAAAGAAATGGGGAGAAGGGTGCAACAATGAATGAATGGAATCCCAAAATCTCTGTAGATGTTCACTGAAATAAAAAATAAACAGCCTAAATTTAAAAAAAATAATAATAAATGGTGCTGACAAAAAAAATTAAAAAAAGAAAGACATGAAAAAACTCAGTACCACTAAGATAGAAGAGCAATCAGAGCACATCTTCTTGGATATGAGGTTCCTGCACCAAGAACCTCTCAGACCAAGGGGAAGATCGATGCAAGATGAACGGAGATCTCCAAGGCATGCAGGCGCCAGACATGCTGAAAGGAGACAAGGACCTAACCTCAGAGCAGAGCCCACAGACAGAAGCTTTCCCCTAGGCCTGATGTCCTGAATTCAGACTTCTAGACTCCTACACTGTGAGAAGAAGAATTTGTGTTTATTTAAGCCGTCTAAGTGATTTCTGTTACAGTAGCACAAGATACCTTGTTTATTAGCCAACCCACCCCTGGAGAAGGAACTGTCTTTTGCTCTCCTGAGCATTAAACCTATGACTTATCAGGATCTGCTTCTAACTATTAACTCCTGTAATGGATTCAGATATTGCTGTGTTTATTGTGGTTGTCTTGGTAAATATTGAAGCTGTGGATGGTGTTTTGTTTTTATTGTGTAGAAGGGCCATCAGGCGGGAACTTCTTGTGGGCAGTGATTATGCCTTACTTGAAGGTGCCAGGCTCAGGAACCTGGCAGAACCAGGCAGGACTTGGTGAGGAAGCAGTGAAGACCCAAAGACTGCTTGTTGCCCCACTCAGAGGCCAAATGAAAACTCTGAAGACAGATCACATCATCCTTTGGCCCAGAGCTTTGAAGGCCACAGCCACTCTCTCCTCCAGAAAACAGCCTACAAAAAGCTTAGGCTCTGAAGGCAGCTCTGGGGCCTAGTCTGTAGGGAGTTTCACTTTCTAACCCAAAGGCTACGCCTCTCTGGCAGTCTTGAATCCACCAGTGGCTCCGTGAGGGAAAGATGGACAATCTCCTCCCATGCAATTTACAGCCTCAGAAATCCAGTGCATGCTCCACTCTAAGTCAGTTCCAATGCAACAGCAGTGAGTTTGAGTTTTAAGGTAAGGCAACAGTGAATCTCATTCCTGGCTTCCCTGCAAATCTTGCCTGTGTGGTCTGAAATGGTGGAGAGATGATATTGAGAAACTACACCCCAGGTTGGCAAATGGGCAGCACCATGATAGATGGAGAAATTGTTAACAATTTCATCTTGCTTGGCTCCATAATCAACATTCTTAGCACCAGCAGTGGTGAAATAAAAAGTCGAATTGCACTGGGGAAGTCTGTTGTCAGGGACCTCTCCAAAGTGCTAAAGAGTAATTATGTCAGTTTAGAGACTAAGGTGTGCTTGCTCCAGTTCACAGTCTTCACAATTACTTACTGTGCATCAGAGAGCTGGACAGAGACTAAAGGAGACAGAAGAAGAATTGACGCCTTTGAGTTGTGGTGCTGGAGAATAGCATTGGACATGCCATGTACTGTGGAGAGAACAAACAGATCTGTCTTGGAGAGAGTGAAACCAAGTTTCTCCTTGAAGGCAAGGATTTTGAAGTTCTGTCTCATATACTTTGGTCATGTGGCCAGGAGGGACCGGTTCTTGGAGAAGGACATCATACTTAGAAGGTTAAGAAGAACAGCACAAGAGAAAACCCTAGATGAGATGAACTGACCCGCAGCTGGAGCAATGGGAGTAGGTGTGTTGGAGTCAGTGAGACTGGCTCAGGATAGGAAAAGGTTCATAGCTATTATACATAAAATTTCTATGAGTCACAGGTGACTTGATAGCACATAACAACAACAACAACAACATCCCAGGTGATGGCTTAAATATCTGGCCTATAATGGTATGTAAGTTCCTGTGACTTTTGAGTATGAAGACCCTTTGAGAGTACTTGAGAATGTTTATTTACTTCATTTGACAACTATATTCTGAGTTGCTACTAGGTACCAAGCACTGTTCCAGGAACGAGGTATTCAGCAGTGAAGAACTAAAACAACTCCGGAGCTTACATGTTAATAGAGGATAAACACAGCAGACTCAAGTAGAGACTGGCTCGGTGACCCTTCACTGGATTTTTGAGGTTGTACATCTTACTTGGAGAAGACTGTCCATCATTCTCCTACAGCTGTGGATTTGAACCACTGACTTCATGATTGATATCATCACAAGTTATGTACTATACCACCAATGCATAAAATGGAGGTAAAGATAATTGATATTTCAGGACAGCCTATGGCCTAGGGATCTTGCTGGGCTGTCTCCTCTCAGTCTCCTACACCTCCTGCTTCCACGGGAACTCCACATCTCCTGGGAAACTCATGAACCCAGCCCTCAGAGCATGCAGATAAAGGGACACTGATCCCAGAATGTGAAACCCTGCCAAATTTCCATGGAAGGGTCTGTTCTCATAGATACTCTATTTGTTGGGTATGGTGGTGGGCTGGAGGGAGGGAGGAATGATGATGGTGGAATCTGACCACTTCCAAAGTGTGTTCCCTGGAAAGAAGATATGATAAACAGTTCCAATACTGGAAATCACCTTCACTGTTAGTCCAGCGCTGTGATGTGGAAGGTTCTGCTGGTAAAATTCTTGGTGCTAAGAGTGAGACCATTTGCACATGTGTGATACTTTACACTTTGTAAAGTCTTTTTACACATGTAACTCAGTACTTTATGCCCTGCAACAACCTCTCGAGAATATAAATATCCATTTTAAAGTTGAATACATTGAGGCCAAGGAAGAGGAAATAATCTTCCTTCAGTCATACCGTGAGAAAGGAAGGAGAGGGTAGAGTTTCAGATAAAAGCAGGTCTTCTGACATCACTTCTGAGGATCACCACCCTCCACACGCACCCCGGCCTTTGCCCCCGCGTGGAGCATGCTCACAGCACTGAGCTGGGCAGCGGGAAGGGGGGAGGCCCTGCCTACTCGGTACATCAGGTACCAAGAAGCCATGCATATTGTGTCTGACATGGCTTGGCTGTGCTCTCTGACCAAATCTACATGGGAGGGAAATATGTTCAGCGAAAGGGCTCTGTGCCAGGGGACATGTTTCCTGGGTCAGCTCTGGAGAGAATTCAGGGGTCGGGCTGACCCCTTTCTCCCTGGAGTATCCTCTCGGAAATTCTAGGATTGTTTGACTCTTCAGCCTGGCTATCCCAGAACTATATTCATCATTTCTCCTCTCCCATTTGGAATCCACTTGTGTCTTATTCCATCATCTCAGCTGCGTTGAGATTGTTTTACAAAGTTCTTTGGTTTTAGACCCTCAGGCTAAGGGTCTGCCTCTTACAGACTGTTTTCCTAGCTTCTCCTCAGTGATGGTTTTTCTAGTGGCCAGGAGGAAGTGGATTCCAACTGCAGTGACTCAACATGCACCAGAGCGGGACTGGGCTCCACAGTGTTTCCAATGGCTGCATTTTTTTGCAAGGAGATCACCAAACTTTTCTTTCAAGCGAGTTCTGGATAAATTTGAACTCCTAAACGTCCAGTCAACAGTTGAGTGCACTTGCTGTTTGTACCACTGAAGCACCGCTCAACAATTTGTTGTTAAGTGCTGTCAAGTCGCAGGCGATTCATAGTGACCCTATGAAGGAGAGTCCTCGATGCTTGGGTGCCTTTCATCCTCTCTCTGGGTTCATAGGGTTTCCGGAGGCAAGCTATTATGGAAGTGGATGCCACTCCTCCTTCCAAACTTGTTTTAATCGGGGAGCTCCACCCAACTCTCTGTGCACATTGGGTAGCCAACCATTAAGGCATTTGACACATCAGTGTCACAGTGTTCAGCCTCACAGCAACCAAAAGTGATCTCGATACAGCAACTTGTACACCAGGGCTATATGACCTAGAGGAATGTCTGAACAAAAACAATGAAAGACAGGCCTGAGGGCCACGGATTAAAAGACACCCACCTTTGGTTTGGTAGCATCGCTTTCTGTCCACTGGGCCAGCTGATCTCTCTCTCTGCCTCTCAACAATACCTCTACTAAATCCTCCTCAGCCTCTTACTTGCTTTTAAACTTTTGTAAAAGTTCTGCCTCCCTACTTTTTTCACTACTATTTGCAGATTGTTCTGCAAGACAATATGCAGACAACTATTACTACTCAGTGCTGCCGAGTCAGAACCAGTTCATAACAGACCCTCCCGTGAGTTTCCAGAGGCTGTAAGTCACACAGGAGGAGACTGCCCATCTTTCTCCCATGGGGTTGCTGCTGGATTCCGAAGTTGCTCCTGTTGCTCTATGGCAAGCAGGATTGACCAACTGATGCTGCAATAACAAACCTTCTAATCTTGGAAGCTTAATACAAAAAGGTGTATTATATGAACTTGGAGAAATGATGATGGGTATGGAAAGGCATTAGGTCTTTTGCTCATAGAGTCGCTATGAGTCACGCTCGACTCAACAACAATCAGCAACAACAACCACATGCCCTACATAGTCTCTGTAATTACTTGCTATGCATTAGAGATCTGGACAAGGATTAAGGATGACAGAAGAATTGATGCCTTTAAGTTGTGGTGCTGGAGAAGAGTATTTATTGAGCATACCATGGACCGCCAAGAAAACAAACAGATCATTCCTAGACAGGGTGAAACCAAGTTTCTCCCAGGAAGCTAGGTTTTGAAACTTCATCTCACATACTTTGTGCACATGACCAGGAGGGAATGGTCCTTGGAGAAGGACATCATGCTTGGAAGGGTGGAGAAGACCGTACAGAAGAGGGAGACCCTGGATGAGATTAATTGACTCAGTGACTGGAGCAATGGGATTAGGTCTGTCAGAGATGATGAGATTGGCTGAGGATAGGGCAGGGTTCAGAGCTATTGTGCAGGCGACTCGACAGGATTAACAATAACTGTGTGCCCTATGTAGGCTAACAGCATCCCTGAGGGACACAGACTGAAGGAAACTTCATCACGACACTCACTTCCAGAAGCAAAACAGGATTAGAGCTTTGTAGATAGCAGATTCTTGAATTGCTCAGTGCTGTTGCAGTAAGGATGTGGCAAGGATTCAGACCAGTTCTTCAAAGAGTCACTATGAGCCATACTCAATTAGAAGGCTTCTAACAACGAAAACAACAGGTACTGTTGAGTGACTATAAGTGCTATAGTCACTACAAGTGACTATAAATGTTACTATATGTAACAGCTGCTGTGATGAAAGACAAAACAAAACAAAACAAAACCCTTGGCACTGATATGTCAAATGTAATAATGGTTACCCTTGGTGGACAATTATTTGGTGGAGCTCTCCGATTAAAACAAGCTTGGAAGCAGGAATGGCATCCACTTCCGAAAGAGCTTGCCTCCAGAAACTCTACGAACTTGGAGAAATTATGAAAGTTATACAAGTGTTCAGGTCTTTTGTTCATAGAGTAGTTATGAGTCGCCTATGACTGAACGGCACTTAACAACAACACAACATATGTGACAGAGAACTTCTGAAATCTTTATGAGAGCACATCACTAATTCTTCCTCCACCAGAGTTGCAAGGGGCTTCGAACCACCATCCTTTTGGTTAGGATTCAAGTGCTTCACCATTGTGCCTCTAGGACTTCTTAGCAGATTTGTAAAGGTTAAGAACAGATCCTGCAGTCTTCATTTCAACTACATATTAGGGCAAATTCTTCCATCCCTTTAAGTGTCAGTTTCTCATCTGTAAAATAGAAAATATAACCTCTCAGCTTTGCTGGGAGGTTAACGGATATATATATAATAAGTTATATATATCAGTTATATAGATATATATTAATTATATATATCAGTTATATATACACACACATATATATCAGTTATATATATATACACACATATATAATAAGTTAAATATATACACACATATATATCG
>NW_006399880.1:4626612-4640042 GCF_000299155.1 Elephantulus edwardii | reverse complement strand
TTAAAGGGATGGAAGAATTTGCCCTAATATGTAGTTGAAATGAAGACTGCAGGATCTGTTCTTAACCTTTACAAATCTGCTAAGAAGTCCTAGAGGCACAATGGTGAAGCACTTGAATCCTAACCAAAAGGATGGTGGTTCGAAGCCCCTGGCAACTCTGGTGGAGGAAGAATTAGTGATGTGCTCTCATAAAAGATTTCAGAAGTTCTCTGTCACATATGTTGTGTTGCTGTTAAGTGCCGTTCAGTCATAGGCGACTCATAACTACTCTATGAACAAAAGACCTGAACACTTGTATAACTTTCATAATTTCTCCAAGTTCATAGAGTTTCTGGAGGCAAGCTCTTTCGGAAGTGGATGCCATTCCTGCTTCCAAGCTTGTTTTAATCGGAGAGCTCCACCAAATAATTGTCCACCAAGGGTAACCATTATTACATTTGATATATCAGTGCCACGGGTTTTTTTTGTTTTGTTTTTTTCATCACAGCAGCTGTTACATATAGTAACATTTATAGTCACTCAACAGTACCTGCTGTTGTTTTCGTTGTCCTGTCTCCATACCTTTTCAACCTGTATGCAGAACACATCATCTGGGAGGCTGGGCTCTATGAGGAGAAATGCGGCATCAGGATTGGTGAAAGATCTATCAACAATCTGCATTATGCAGATGACACAAACCTGCTTGCTAAAACTGTGGAGGACCTGAATCACCTGCTGCAGAGGGTCAATGACTGCAGCCTCCAATATGGATTGAGGCTCAATGTCAAGTAGACAAAGATACTCACCACTGGACCAATTGGCAGCATCAGGATGGATGGTGAAGAGATTAAGATTGTTCACAGCTTTAGTCTGCTTGGCTCCACAGTCAACACTCTTGGCACCAGCAGCCAGGAAATTAAAAGACATATTGCTATGGGAAAGTCTACTGTTAGGGACCTCTCCAAAGTACTGAAAAGAAATGGTGTCTCTCTGGAGACTAAGGTGCATCTGATACAGGCCATGGTCTTTGCTATCACTTGTTATGCATCAGAGAGTTGGACAATGTCTAGGGAGGATAGAAGGAAAATTGACGCCTTTGAGCTTTGGTGTTGGAGAAGAGTTTTGAGGGTACCATGGACTGCTAAGAAAACAAACAGATTCATCTTGGAAAGGGTCAAACCAGGCTGAACCATGGAGACAAGGATTCTAAGGTTTCATCTGACATAGTTTGGTCATGTAAGGAGAGACCTGTCCTTGGAGAAGGACATCATGCTTGGGAGGGTGGAGGGCAGGCGCAGGAGGGGAAGGCCCTCTAGAAGATGGATTGATTCGGTGACTGGGGTAATTGGAATGAGTGTGTCGGAGGCAGACAATGAGATTGGCACAGGCCAGAACAGAGTTTAGGGCTGTTGTACATAGGGTCGCTATGAGTCGCAAGTGACTTGATGGCACTTAACAACAACTATATATATATATATATACACACATTATCACAGAGTCTGGTTCATAAAAATGCTCAATAAATGTCACTCATTATTATATTACTATAATATTATGCTAAATCGTGGCTACATCCTCAAGCAGAAACTCCTGATTCTTTCCATTGCCCATGCTTTGACCAGTTTAGATTCCTTTTAAATTAAAGCATGTATTTTTATTCCTTCTCTAGCCATTTTTATAGGAACAAATATGGACCTCTTCCAATCTGTTGGCCAGACAGTTGTCCTCCAAATTTCTGAAGATCCCTCAAAAAATAGTTAGAACAGTACATAGGGGAACTTCCAGAAATTCAAGCAGAATTTAGAAGAGGCCATGGCACCAGAGAAATCATCACTGGTGACCGATGGATCCAAGCTGAAAGTAAAGAATACCAGAAGAATGGCTATTTGTGCTTTATTGACTATGCAAAGCCATAGTCATTCGACTGTGTGGATCATAACAAGTTGTGGCTGACACTGAGAAGAATGCGAATCCAAGAGCACTTAATTGTGCTCATGGGGAGCCTATACCTGGATCAGGAGAGAAAGAGAGCGAGGGAACACTGCATGGTTTCAAATTTAAAAAGGAATGTGTCAAGATTGTATTCTCCCTCATACGTATTCCATATGTATGCTGAGCAAATTATTCAAGAAGCTGGACTCTTTGAAGAGCAATGTGGCATCAGGATTGGAGGGAAACTCATCAATAACCTGCATTATGCAAAGGACAAAACTTTGCTGAAAATGAGGAAGAATTGAAGCACTTGTTGCAGAAGATCAAGGAATGTAACCTTCAATATGGGTTGCATCTCAATATCAAGAAAATAAGGATTGTATTACTTGAATCCACAATTAACACCCCAGGCAACAGCAGTCAGGAAATAAGGAGACACATTGCACTGGGAAAGTTTGCAATTACAGACCTCTCCAAATTACTGGGGAGTAATGATGTCAGTTTGAGGACTAAGGCACATCTGGTTCAGGCTATGATCTTTTTCTGATCATTTGCATTTGAGAGCTTTATAATGAATAGGGATGAAAAAAGAATTGATGCCTTTGAGCTGCGGTGTTGGAGAAGAGCACAGAACATCCCATGGATGGCCAAGAGAACAAACAAGTATGTCTTGGAGAGCGGGCAGCCAGAGTGCTCTTCAGAGACAAGAATGATGAGGCTTTGGCTCACATACTTCAGGCATGTTGCTAGGAGGGGAGGAAGAAACTTGACCAGATGGATTGACATGGTGACAATGGGCTCTAGTGTGTCAGGAAGTGTGAGGATGGCACAGAATTGGACAGGGTTCAGATCTGTTGTTTATAGGGTCACTATGAGTTGTACTCAACTCGATGACACCTAACAACAGCCATTTTAATATATTTTCCTTGTATTTTATCTTACAGAAGAGGCGCTTAGGAGTTCAAGGAAGACACAAGACTGCTAACATAAAGGTCAGCAGCTTGAATCTACCACCTGCTCTGTGGGAGAAAATAGAAAACCTCCTCCCATAAAGATTTTACAGCCTCAGAAACCCATAGGAGAGTCACTGTGAAACAGTATCAACATGACAGCAGTGGACTGATGTCTCTCTCTAACAAGTAAATAAACTCCACATGAGATTCATTGCCAAGCCCTTAGGTGAAGTCCAAGGAAGGACAGTCAAGTTTAGAAGAGTCCTTAAGTGAGACCAAACTCAGTGGTAAAGATACACAGATATCAAACTGTGGGAGTCCCTAAGTAGTACGAATGATTCATGCACTCACTGCTAACCAAAAGGTTGACAGTTTGAGTCCATTCAGAGACATTTCAGAGCAAAGATCTGGTCATCTGCTTGAAAAATCAGCCATTGAAAAAGAGAAGTGGATCTAACCATTGAATTTTCAAATTAGAGGAGACTTTTAGAAAAAACAAGTCCTCTCACTTTCCTCTTTTACAGAGGGAAAAATAGAAGACCAGGGAAAGAAAGGCAGAGGTACAACATCACACAAAAATTCAATGTCAGAGTTGGGACCAGAATCTATATCCTGTGGCATTTGGACAAGAACAAACTGGGAGGAGGGTAGAGAGAATAGTGCAACAATGAATGAATGAAAACCCAAAATCTCTGTAAATGTTTATGAAAATTAATAAAATATAATTATAGAAAAAAAAGAATCTATATCCTTTCATCATCTTGGGGTTTTCCAGGAACCACATAAGGGGGCAACATTTTTCTCCATCAGGAGGGGTGGTTACCTTAGAATTGTGGCTTGTCCATCTTTCAGAGTTGTACTCCAGTGGAGTTGTAAAATTAAGAACTTTATAAACATTACCTTATTAAGACCTCTTTGAAAACCCAAGGTCATAGCTCCTCTGGGTCATGGGACATGAGTTGAGCACCCAGTGAACAAACAGAGGGCCATGTTACATTTTTCACTTGTTTAGGAAACCTGACTTCTAATTATAGGATTTGTTTAACAGTCCTGGGTGGTTTGTGAAGACTTGGAGTCAGCCTGCAGTCCTGAGGGCTGGCTGAGGAGAGTCAGATGGGGAGACACATGGGAGGAGGTGGGGCAGGCTGGCTGAGCGGGGAGCAGGCTAAGCAGGGGGGCCTCAGTCCCAAAGGGGAACGAAACAAAGCCTTCTAAACCAAGGGCTGGAGTGAGCTGTGAAGTTTTTGGGGTTTGTGATGTGGTTTTATTTTGTTGGTGGTATGTTTGGTTTTTTTTCTTTTCAGTGATCCCATCAGCCAGGCAACCTTATAGACATTTTCTCTGTTACCTTAAAATCCTTTTATATATGGGTGGGGAATGCAAACTTTCTAACAGTAAGAGGTGAAACAAAAATCTCATTATTCTTGTTGTCTGTGCTAAATAAAACGTCCTTGCAACAACAGGCATTACCGACAACCCTCTCCTCTCTTCTGAGGAGAAAGTGAGCGAGGGGCCAGGCCCAGGCTTTCATTAGCTGAGGAGGCAAGGTGAGAGGAGGACAGTGTTACGGATAAGGGGGGATGATGGAAGCATGGGGAAAGTGTTGGGGAGAGAATGGATCTTTATGAAGGTCAAAAGCGCTCCATACAAGGACACAGGGATGTTGCCAAGCCTCTCCTAAAGCCCAGGCTTACGGTCCATCCAGCTCTTCTTTCTGTACTTACAACCCCCTCCTTATTCAGGGCTCCATCTAACAACTCCATTTCAAACCCCACCACTGTCTCGCTCAAAAAAACCTGTAGCTGCTAAGTCAGAACCAACTCAAAGTTGACCCTCCAGCAGGTTTCAGAGGCTGTAACTCACGGGGAGGAAATGATCTCTTTTTCTCCCTCGGAACCCTTGGTGGATTGTGTTAGCTGCACAATTACACCAGCAGAACTCCCTACCATCCCGTAAATCTCTCAGATCTCACCACAGATCCACGCCTTTGTCTGAACAAGGCCGCAGCACGTTTGCACGCACATACACACCCACCACCACCCTACCTCCCTCGGGCGACCTCACTCTGTTCTTTTTTGAGGTCTTTAAAGGCTTTGGAAAAAATATAGGAGATTTCTATTTGCACTTGATCTTTTCTTTTTTTTTTTTTTCTATAATTATATTTTATTAATTTTCATAAACATTTACAGAGATTTTGGGCTTCCACTCATTCATTGTTGCACTATTCTCTTTACCCTCCTCCCAGTTTGTTCTTGTCCAAATGCCACAGTGCTTGTCAAAGCCAGTTCTGATTAATCTTCTTTGTCAGTGTATCCTTTGCCATTCCCTATCACTCCTCCCTGAGAGAGACTTCACCCTGAGTCATAAGGAAAAGGGGACGGCGTATTCTCTTAGCTACTTCCTGCTGAAAAGGGACACTGTGGGTTTCAGGGTGAAGATCTTCTCTCACTACTCTAAAGGGCCCCTTTGGCAGTAGGAAACACATAGACTATTATGGAGATTGATTTTGGAATTCAGATGCACTCTTATTGATTGTGCTTGGTTGTACATGTACATATCCTTCAAGATGTATCATGGGGGTGTTGCAACCTAGAAGACACAAATTTGACTAACAAGTTATAAGTACATGAGTCCAAAAATTATGGAAAAGTAAAAGAAAAGATTCTTTCATTGTTTTACAAACCCTCCCCAAGGTCCCCTCCACCATGCAGCCCTCGCCCTAGTCTCCTGTGATGACAGAAATACCCAGTTACATCTCTCTTTTAGACGGTTCTCTCCCTCCTCTGCTTCAGTATTTGCACTTGTATCTTTTCTGACATCTATTTTGTGCTTGTGTTAAAGGCATATGTTTGTATGCTAGTACTTTATAGGATTAAAAATACTGTTTTAAAATTTTCATTTATTTAATATGTAGTTTTATGATCAAAAATGTTTGAGAATCCCAGGACTAGCATTTTGAGCTCAAACTTCTTCACTGTGGGTTGGGCAAAAGACTCTCCAGCTCGACGATTTAAGAGCCCGCTTGTTCTCCTGATTTGGGAAGGGAGAGCACCACTCTTTCTCCCGGAATTTTCACATTCTGAGCAGGCTGGGATTTAGACAGTGAAGAGATGGAACTATTGTATTTTTCCGTAGATAAAGCACCATGTAGATAATGCTCATGTACATATATTGCTGCTCCTGTAAAAAACTAACTCCCTATGGATTACACCATTTGAAAAAATGCACATGCTATTTATACTAAAATGCAGTAATAGCTGTGGAGGTAGGCTTCACGCTTAGATCCGACTAGCTCCAAAGCTGAGGATACCCACTGTGATGTGACACACAGATGGTCGGTAGGGATCTACTTCTCCTCCAATGGACATAGATTCTCAGACAGTGGTTTTTTTCCCCCAACACTGGAGACTAATGTGTGCCTGATCCAGACCATCATCTTCGTAATTGCTAGCTATGCATCAGAGTTGGACAATGACCAAGGAGGATAGAAGGAGAATTGATTCCTTTGAGCTCTGGTGCTGGAGAAGAGTTTTGACTATACAATGGACTGCCAGGAGAACACACAGGCTCGTTCTAGAGAGAAGGAGACCAGGTTACTTCTTGGAGGCAAGGGTTCTGGGGCTTCGTCTGACATACTTTGGGCATGTTGTAAGGAGAGACCAGTCCTTGGAGAGGGACATCGCACTTGAAAAGGTGAAGGGACAGAGAAAGAGAGGGATATCATCAATGAAATGTATTGATACAGTTACTGGAGTAATGAAAGTAGGCGTGTCAGACACAGAAAAGTTGGCACAGGATAGAGGAGGTTTCAAGGCTGTTGTACATAGGGTCGCTATGAGTCACAAGCAAGTTGATGGCACGTAACAACAAGATGCATGAACACTACCACCCTACTGTCACTCTGTCATACTGTGGTGGCTTATGTATAGCTATGATGCTGGAAACTGTGCCATTGGGATTCCACACAGCAGCAGGATTGTCCATGATGGACAGGTTTCAGTGGAGCTTCCCGATGAGACAGCCAGGAAGAACGCCTGCTGACCTGCTTCTTAAAGCTAGCCAGCAAAAACCCTCTGCATCGGATATTATGCTGGGGTGGTGAGTTCCCTAGATTGAAAGGCCCTCAAAATGCATGGTGGTCACGATAATGAGCATGAGTATAGCAACCATCAGGAGGATGACGCAGGTCCTTTTGCTCTGTTGTACAAGGGGCACCATGAGTCAGAGCTGACTCAACAGCAGCTAAGAACAATCACAAATAACATTTAGTGAAGCTGCCAGAACCGGATGGGGCCTGCTGCTGGGAAGGCATGAAAGGCTCAAAGTCTTAGAGCCCTCTGCCTTATTTAGTTTTCTTTGGATATCTCCTCAGTCAGCTTAGCTCTTTGAGCCCCAGTGATGTTTCAGGTCTCAAAAGGGAGAAATTCCTAGGAATTGGAAGGCTTTGTGGTAATTGCCTCATGGAACTCTCCCTCCACTCACACCCTCTGCCCCCAAAGGCTGCTCTCTAGAGCTCAAATTCCCTCATGTACAAAATAGAGGTGATAACTTCATGTCTCTGTCTGCCTTTGGGATCTTTGGAAGGATCGACTAAGACAACACAGAGACAAGATAGAAGGAAGGAACTCTGTGGACAATGCCACCTCACAGGTAGGAGGGACTGTTGGGAAGATAGCTCCTGAGATGGACACTCACCTTCGTGGTTCTGGGGCAGGTCAGCAGGGAACTCATTCCTGATGAATTTGGGTCATCAAAGACAGAGGTCCAGGATTCATTCTCCTGCACCAGGAGGTGGGCTAGTGATGAGCCAGCAGCAAGGAAGACACCATTTCAGTAAACATCTCTAAATCACCTCGTCACTCGCTTCCCTAACAACCAGAACGAAGCTGCTCACTCATGCCCTCTCCCAGAGAGAGGAGTACAGAGACTCACAGTCATGGCCTGGCCTGGCTTTGATGGCACAGTGCATTACATGTTGAGCTGCCAGCCCAGAGGCTAGGGGTTTGAATCCATTACTAGCTGCTCCCTGGAATAAAGGTGAGCATTCTCCTTCCATTAAAGTTTACACTCTCAGAAACTCTTTCAGTACTGAATATTCTGCGAACTGCCAGAAACACAAACAAGTCTCCCTTGGAGAAAGTACAGCCATGGTGCTCCTTAGAGGCAAGGATGGTGAAACTTGATCTCACAGACTTTAGACATGTTGTCAGGGGAGGCCAGTCCTCAGAAGAAGACATCATGCTGGGAAAGGTGGAAGGTCAGAAAAAGAGATAAAGACCCTCAACGAGCTGGGCTGTAATGATGGGCGCAGGCATGTCAGAGATCATGAAAATGGCACATGATAGGGCAAGATTCAGATCTGTTGTTCATAGGACTGCTGTGGGTCATAGTGGATTTGATGGCATCGAACAACAGCAGTTACTTGCTATGCTTCAGAAAACTGGACAATGACTGAGGATGATAGGAGAATTGATGCCTTTGAGCTGTGGTGCTGGAGAAGAATGTTGACTATACCATGGATTGCGAGAACAAACAGGTTCATCCTGGAGAGGGTGAAACCAAGCTGCTCCTTGAAGGAAGGACTCTGAAGCTTCGTCTGACATACTTTGGACGTGTCACAAGGAGGGATCAGTCCTTGGAGAGGGACATCATGCTTGGGAGGATGGAGGGGCAGCGCAAGACAGTAAGATCCTCGATGAGATGGATTGATTCAGTGACTGGGAAAATGAGGGTAGGTGTGTCAGGGACAATAAGGTTGGCACAGGATAGAGCAAGATTCAGCACTGTTGTGCATAGGGCTGTTATGATTTGCAAGTGACTTGAAAGACAGAACAACAGGAGTAACCTAAAACTGCATTCCCACACGTCCTAGTGTTCTGCAGGAAGGGCTTTTCCTGCTTTCTGCTGTAGCCACTGGCAGGCCCCAGTCAGTTTTTTCCTCAGCAGCATACGGTTTCCCATCCTCTCTTGAGGGTGGAGAGAGACAGTTGTGGCAGAGGTGGGAGTGACCCTGGTCCTCTGGACTGAGACGCAGCAGCGTGTTTAAAGCCAACATTTGAGTCGCCCTTTCTGATCTTACCTCTGCTCCCAAGGGTAGCAGGGGCAGCAGATGCCCTGACAGAACTATTCTGGGGTGTTATAGGAGTCACGCCTGGGTCCTTCCTCAAGTCCGCTTCTTCAAATTTTCTAACCATTGTGTAAGCACCTCATTCCCTGGATCAAATCTTTTCCACTTAAAAGAGCAGGAGTGGTTTGTCTACTGTCACTGAACCCTGGCTGATACCACATCAGTGGATATATAATACCATGTTTCATTTTCAATTTTTCACTCTTAATATGCATACGTTCTCACTTTTCTGAGGGGGAAGGACACCATAGAGTCAGGCGTGTTCTTTAAAAGCTTTATCAAGATACAAACAAGACAAAATCAGTTTAGGATGAGAGAAGCCATCAGCATGATGCCAGAAGAATCCATTGAATCACAGACACAGTGTTTATTCATACAACCTGGAGATGAAATCCTCACACGGTCATAGTTAGCAATAATCATAATCTGTGATTTTTGTTTATGCAGATAAAAGAGCCTGATTTAGATAGGGACACGATTGTAGCTCAAAAGCTTATGTCGTTGTCCTTATGTGTTGTCAAGTCTCCTGTGATTCATAGCGACCGTATGTACAACAGCCCTAAACCCTGCTCTGTCCTGTCCACCTCCGTTGCCCTATCTGCTAGTCTAAGTGTGTTCTGTTGTACATAAGGTTTTCAAAGGCCTGCTCAAAAGCTTAAAGGAACAAGAAATAAATAAATAAAAAGCTTATAGGATTGGTTCTGGGGCCTCAGCCACACAATCATATAGTGACCAGGGCAAGACACATAGCCATGTTCCATTCATCAGGTTCCTAAATATTAACTTAAAGTGCAAGGTATAGAGAGCTGAGCTGTTAACCCAAAGGCAGAACCTCTCTGGCAGATCAAATCTACAAGCAGCTCTCAGAGAGGATGAATCTCCTCCGATGTGATTTACAGACAAATAAACCCAAAAGAGGGTTGGATATGAGTCAATTCTCACTCCTTAGCAAAGAGAGAGAGAATATATTAATATTTTTGGAAAATAGGTAGACACACCCAGGATATTAGTTCCTCACTAGGTCTTCTCTCTCAAGTCACCTGGCAGTTGTAATCTATTTTCAACTGCTCTCTTTCTGAGAGCAAAGCCCCATGGCTGGTTTGCCAGTATGTCAGAAGTAACTCAAATGATGTCTAAATTTATGTCAAGAATAACAACAGAGTTAGGACTCCATAGACCTCAGCCCCATGTGCTTTGGAATTTAAGCCCTAACATAGAACACAGAGCAAGTTATAAAACAAAAAGAACAAACTTGTTGAAAGTAATTTGAAAAGTGATAGTTAGCTATTTTTCCTGATCGTAAAAACAATAAATACTTAACTATAGAACAATCTCATTGATTTCACATGCAAGCAAGATTCTACTGAAGATTATCCAAAAACGACTGGAACAGCATATCAGCAGAGAACTGCCAGAAGTCCAGGCTGAGTTTAAAGGGGTCGGGGTACTAGGGATATTGTAGCTGATACTAGATGGATCTTAGCTGAAAGCAGGGAATACCAGAGGAATGTATATCTGTGTTTCATTGATTATGCAAAGGCATTTGACTGTGTGGATCATAACAAACTGTGGCTGACTCTGAGAAGAACGGGAATCCCAGAACACTTGATCGTTCTAATGCGAAACTTATACCTGGACCAGGAGGCAGTTGTCAGAACAGAGCAAGGGAACACTGCATGGTTCAAAATTGGGAAGTGCATACGCCAGGGAATGTGTCCTATCTCCATACCTTTTCAACCTGTATGCAGAACAGATTATCCGGGAGGCTGGGCTCTATGAGGAGAAATGTGGGGTCAAGATTGGTGGAAGATCTATCAATAATCTGCGTTATGCAGATGACACAAACCTACTTGCTGAAACTGAGGAGGACCTGAAGCACCTGCCACAGAGTGTCAAGGACTGCAGCCTCCAATGTGGATTGAGGCTCAGTGTCAAGAAGACAAAGATGCTCACTACTGGACCAATCGGCAGCATCAGGATGGATGGTGAAGAGATTAAGATTGTTCACAGCTTTAGTCTGCTTGGCTCCACAGTCAACACTCTTGGCACCAGTAGCCAGGAAATTAAAAGGCATATTGCCATGGGAAAGTCTGCTGTTAGGGACCTCTCCAAAGTACTGAAGAGCATTGGTGTCTCTCTGGAGACTAAGGTACATCTGATAGAGGCCATGGTCTTTGCTATCACTTGTTATGCATCAGAGAGTTGGACAGTGAGTAAGGAGCACAGAAGAATTGATGCCTTTGAGCTGTGGTGCTGGAGAAGTGTATTGAGGGTACCATGGACTGCTAAGAAAACAAACAGATTCATCCTGAAAGGTTTAAACTGGGTGGCTCCTTGGAGGTAAGGATTCTGAGGCGCCATCTAACATACTTTGGACATGTTGTGAGGAGAGACTGGTCCTTGGAGAGGGACATCATGCTTGGGAGAGTGGAGGGACAGCGCTGGAGGGGAAGGCCCTCTATGAGGTGGATTAATTCAATTACTGGGGTAATCGGGATGGGAGTGTCAGAGACAGTGTGATTGGCACAGGACAGAGCGGAGTTTAGGGCTGTTGTACATAGCATCGCTATGAGTCGCAAGGGACTCTACAGCACATAACAACAATGTAAACCAGAAAGAAAAAACCCAGATACGGAAACTATGAGTCAATTTCACCCAGGTTTCTCTCAGTAGAGAGAATCTTTGTTACTACTTAGTTACACCTTGTTCCAGCTAACTAGCAGTTTTTTACATAGGCAGTGATAAACACAGCACGTGTTATGAGGATGTTTATTTGCATGATTCAGGGTAGAATCAGCATAGCCCAGTTGACCTTGGGAGAAGAAAAGTTAAAGAGTTCACATGCAGGGGTGTTAGTGGCAAGTTCAGTCACTTCTTCCAAAACTTTTACCATTTTGTCCTTTGCAATTAAGGGTCTCCTTGCTCTTTAATGTATCTTGTTGGAAAAGAGTATCCAGTCCCATCCAGTCTACATGAATGCATTGGCTGTCGCAGAAGGACACAAGGTCTAAACAAAAGCTGATGTTGGTTAAGTCCTATCCCAAGTTGTGGAACAAGTGCACAAGTCTCAGTGTCCTAGAGGGAGAAACCAATTGTCCCCTTCCACCAGGGAGACCTCAACGCCAGTAATTCAGGATTGATCCATGCAAACCTCTGTTGTATCCTCACAGCAATCATATACGAGACATGTCACAGAGATCTAAGGAACTTAACTGTGTCATTACCCTCCATGCCTGTAATTTTCCCTCTTGGTCAACACAACAGGACTTGTTACATCCTTCCTCTAGGATGATGGAACTTCTGACCCTCTGTTGTCATTCTCAGAGACCTCCCTCAAGGACTTCATGGTAACTTTTGTCCTGGCTTTCTCTGTGCAGTAGGCTAAGAGGTGGAGGGAAGGAAACCCCTCACAAATTCAATCTCAGAAGAAACTTTGCTACACCCACACTTATCCGTACAAAGTTGCTGTTGTTGCTGTTAGGTGCCATCAAGTCAAGTACTAGTTACAGTGACCCTATGAACATCAGCCATGTCCTACCTACCCTGTGCCATCCTCATCATCTCTGACACACTTGAGCCTAATGCTGCTGTCACTGTTCAATCCATCCTGTTGGGGGTCTTCCTATTTTTTTTGCTGACCCTCCATCTTTTCAAGAATGATGCTCCTTTCCAAGAAATAGCCTCTCCAAGCTCAAAATAGCCTCTGCGTGCCCAAAGTATGTGATGTGAAGCCTTGCAATTCTTGACTCCAAGAAACACTCTGGAGATTTTTTTCTCAAGACATGTCTTTTTATTCTTTTTGCGGCATGAGATATTCAATACTTCTCCAGCACCACAACTCAAAGGCATCAGTTTTTCTTCTGTCATCCTCGTTAATTGTCTAGCTTTCAGATGCGTAATAGATGATTGAAAAGATCATGGCCTGAATCAGGTGTACCTTAATCTTCAAACTGACATCATCTTTCTTAAATATTTTGGATAGACCCCTGACAGTGTATTTGCCCAATGCAATATATCTCCTGATCTTCTCACTGCTGGTACCATGGTGTTGGATTGCTGATCCAAGCAAGAGGTAACCATTGACAACGTCAGTTCTTTCTCCATCTATCATGATGTTGTCTATTGACCTCATGATGAGGACTTTTGTTTTTCTGACATTGAGATATAATCCATGCCAAAGTCTGGAGTCCTTGATTTTCTGCAGCAATGTTTCAAGTCCTCTTTACGTTCAGCAAGTAAGTTTGTGTCATCTGCATATTGTAGATTGTTGATGAGTCTTCCTCTAATCCTAATACCATATTTCTCTGTATTTTTCCTTTTTTAAAATTAATTATTACCCGGCGCTGGCTGAAAATCCCCTGTGACTTCATCCATAGCCACTGGTGAGAGTCAGCGCCCAGAGCCATCAGGGGCTTTAAGCTCGTTGCCCACTGCTGTGG
>NW_006399880.1:4624659-4625862 GCF_000299155.1 Elephantulus edwardii | reverse complement strand
CCTCCTTGTACCCCCAATATGTTTTTCCCAATAAAAAAAATATTTTAAAAAATCATTATTACACGTTCTCCCCTTTCCCTCTCCTCCAGCCCACCCTGCAATGCACCCCTTGCTCCAGATTGTGTTCATACATATAATGCAGAATCATATATTCCTTTCAGAAGGTTCTTTCCCTCATCTGTTCTAATGTTCATTATCTATCCACTCTTTGCCCATTCCCTCTCCAATCACTCCATGTCTGTCCTATTTTATAACAGCAGTGTTATGCAGTATTTGTCTTTGTGGGGTTGTTTTTGTTATAGAAAACTTGGATTTCCTTTCATTCATTGTTGCATAATTTCCTTGCTACCTCCCCCCATTTGCTTTTCTCTTTTAAAAAAACTCTCATTGATGCACAATTTCCTCCCTCTGCCCACCTCCCAGTCCACTTTGCTGTTGTTGTTGCTATTGTTATGTGCCGACGAGTCATTTGAGACTCATAGCAACCCTATGAACAACAGCCCTAAACCCTGCTCTATCCTGTGCCAATCGCACTGCCTCTGACACACCCATCCTGATTACCCCAGTCACTGAATCAATCCACTTCATAGAGGGTCTTCCGCTCCTGCGCTGTCCCTCCACCCTCCCAAGCATGATGTCCCTCTCCAAAGACCTGTCTCTCCTTACAACATGTCCAATGTATGTCAGACGAAGCCCCAGAATCCTTGCCTCCAAGGAGCAGCCTGGTTTAACCCTCTCTTGGAAGAATCTGTTTGTTTTCTTGGCAGTCCATGGTACATTCAATACTCTTCTCCAGCACCACAGCTCAAAGGCATCAATTCTGCTTCTTTCCTCCCTAGTCTTTGTCCAACTGTCTGATGCATAACAAGTGATTGCAAAGACCATGGCCTGTATCAGACGCACCATAGTCTCCGGAGAGACACCGTTGCTCTTGAGTACTTTAGAGAGGTCCCTAACAGCAGACTTTCCCATCGCAATACGTTTTTTTATTTCCTGGTTTCTGGTGCCAAGAGTGTTGACCGTGGAGCCGAGCTAACTGAAGCTGTGAACAATCTCAATCTCTTCACCATCCATCCTGATGCTGCCAATTGGTCCAGTGGTGAGCATCTTTGTCTTCTTGACATTGAGCCTCAATCCATATTGGAGGCTGCAGTCCTTGACCCTCTGCAGCAAGCGCTTCGGGTCCTCCTCAGTTTCAGCAAG
>NW_006399880.1:4621110-4623640 GCF_000299155.1 Elephantulus edwardii | reverse complement strand
CTTTGGCTTCTCTATGCTCCAGTGCAATCTTCAGAGTTTCTTCTGACATTCATTTAGGTCTTTTTTTTTTCTCTTCTGTCTTTGTAATGACTGTTTGCACTCTTCCTGGATGATGCATTTGACATCCTCCCACAACTCATCTGGTCTTCGCTCATTAGTGTTCAAGTGTCCATTTTGCTACGCACCTCTTATTCTGTACTGTTGTCATGCAAATAATACCTAATCATATATTCCATTTAAACAGTTCTTTCCCTCATCTGTTTCAATGCAGTGACATTTAGATGGTGAACAAACACATGAAGAAATGTTCAATATCTCTAGCTCTAAGAGAGATGCAAATCAAAATGACTACGAGCTATCATCTTACCCCAGTAACAAGAGAAAGTTCAACAGAGCAGCAAACAACAAATGCTGGAAAGATTGTGGAGAAATTGGAACCCTTAATCACAGTTGGTGGGAGCGTAAAATGGTGCAACCAATATGAAAGGAAATAGGGCTTTTTAAAAAAGTTGGAAATAGAAATACCATTTGACCCAGCAATTGTACTACTTGTAATATACCATGAAGAAAACAGAACTGCCATCCGAGCAGGTATATACACATCCATGTTTATTGCTCCATTGTTCACAATAGAAAAGATATGGAAGCACCACAAGTGCCCATCAATGAATGGCTAGAAAAGCTGTAGTATATTCACACAATTGAATTCTATGTAGAACTGAAAAACAAAGAACTCATAAAATATTATACAAAACAGGTGACCCTGGAGGACATTATGCTGAGTGAAATGTCTTATTCATAAAAGGACAAATACTGCATAATGTCACTCTTATAAAGAACTGACATGGCAGTTGGGGGGAAGTAAGAAAAGAGGGGATAAATAATGAACACTGCAGTATTAGTCCTTTTGTGATTGACATATTTCACTTAACATCATTTCCTCAAGTCTTGCTCACCTTGTGTAATGTTTTACTATTTCTTTGTTTTTCAGTGCTGTGTAGTACTCCACTGTGTGGCTGTACTGTAGTTTTTCTATCCAGTCATTTGTTGATGGGTACTTGGGTTGCTTCCATCTCTTTACTATTGTGAATAATGCATCAATTAACATGGGTGGGACATATATCTGTTTGTGTTGTGTCTGAATTTTTTAGGGTGGAATTGCTGGATCAAATGGTATTTCTATTTCCAACTTTTTGAGAAAAAGCCAGATTGCTTTCCATACTGGCTGTACCAGTTTGCATTCCCACCAGCAGTGAATAAGAGTTCCAATCTCTCCACAACCTCAGCAGCACTTGTTGCTTCCTGCCCTGTTGAATTTTGCTGTTGTTGCTGGGGGTGGGGGGGGGGCTTCTTTTTTCTTTATACAGTTCAGATCAGCAGATAAATTAAATAGGTATAGAGAAAGGATTCATCCCTGAGGCACACCCTTCCTGATTTTAAACCCTTGTCTTATTCGCACAACAGCCTCTTAGTCTAAGTCTAGATTTCACAAGAGCACAATTAAGTGTTCTGGGATTCCCATTCTTCTCAATATTAGCCATAATTTGTTAAGATTCACACAGTCAAAAAGCACAAATAGACATTATTCTAGCATTTTCTGCTCTCAATCAGGATCCATCTGACATCAGCAGCGATATCCCTGGTGCCACAGCCTCTTCTAAACCCTCACTGGAAAGTCTGGCAATTTACTGTCAATATACTGTTTTAGCCATTTGTAGATTATTTTCAGCAATATTTTTTGGGTGTAATATTAGTGATATTGTTCTATAATTTCTGCATTCTATCAGGTCACCTTTCTTGAAAATACTAACAAATATGGATCTCCTCCAATTAGTTAGCCTGGAAGCTGTCCTTTAAATTCCCTGGCACAGATCAGGGAGTCCATCCAGGACTGTATCTGTTAGTTAAAAAAAGTCAATGGGTAAGGCCTATCAATTCTTTTTTTTTTTTTTGCCAATATCTTCCATGTAGCTTGAACTTCATCCTTCATTACTATTGGTTCTTGTTTATATATGGTACTTCTGAAATTTTTCATTGTCAACTAGTTTTTTTTGGTACAGTGACTTTACGTATTTCTTCCATCTTCTTTTGATGCTTTCTGGATCATTCAAGATTTTCCCCATGTTGTTGTTGTTGTTATGTGCTGTCGAGTTGCTTGCCACTCATAGTGACCCTATGTACAGCAGCCCTAAAATCACACTGTCTCCGATACACCCATTCCGATTACCCTAGTCACTGAATCAATCCACCTCATAGAGGGTCTTCCTCTCCTGTGCTGTCCCTTCAGCATGATGTCCTTCTCCAAGGACCAGTCTCTCCTTACAACATGTCCAAAGTATGTTAAATGGAGCCTCAGAATCCTTGCCTCCAAGGAGCCACCCAGTTTAAACCTTTCCAGGATGAATCTGTTTGTTTTCCTAGCAGTCCATGGTACCCTCAATACTCCTCTCCAGCACCACAGGTCAAAGGCATCAATTCTCCTTCTATCCTCCTTACTCACTGTCCAACTCTCTGATGCATAACAAGTGAT
>NW_006399880.1:4608462-4617165 GCF_000299155.1 Elephantulus edwardii | reverse complement strand
CTAGTTCCTGTTCTTAAAGGGAATGCCTTTAACCTCTCTCCATTAAGAACAATGTTGGCTCTTGGGTTTTCATAGATACTTTTTACTATGTTGAAGATAATTTTCTGATGGTAGCTTTTGACAGTTCATGAAATATTCAGTACCCTTCTCCAACACTACAATACAAAGGCATCAATTCTTCATCATCCTTATTTATTGTTCATCTTCCAGATGCATAGGAAGCAAGTGAAATTACCGTGGCTTGGATGAGGCACACCTTAGTCTTTAAACTGACATCCTTACCCTTTAGCACTTTGAAGAGGTCTTTGACAGCAGATTTTTCCCAGTGCAGCACATTTTTTTCTTTAAAAAATATTTTTATTGATTTTCATATAATAATTGCTTTACATTATGTAAGTTCCATTAATATACAGTATGTTTTATATAATCTTTCATTTACATTATGTTTCATACAATCATATACATTCTAGTTTATATTTTGCAGCACATTTTAAAAACTTTATTCTATTAATTTTAATGAACATTTATAGAGATTTTGGATTTTCATTCATTCATTGTTGCACTTTTTTCTTTACCCCCCTCCCCCCAGTTCACACATTTTGATTTCTATTGTTACTACCTATGAGTGTTGACTGTGGATCCAACTAAAATCAAATCCTTGACAACTTCAATCTTTTCTCCATCTGTCATGACATTGCCTATTATTCCGGTGGCTAGGAATTTTGGGTTTTTTGTTTGAGATAGAATTAATAATGAAAGTTGCAGTCTTTAAACTTTGGAAGCAAGTTATTTAAGTTCTATTCGCTTTCTGTAAGCAGGATTGTGTGTTCTGTATAACATAGGTTGTTGATGAGTCGACCTTCAATTCTGATGCCACATTCTTCATGTATTTGCTGAGTATTCAGATTGAATAAGTATGGAGAGACAAAGCTGATGCACATCAATTATGACTTTAAACCATTCAGTGTTCTCAAACGATTTGCTCAGCATACAAATTGAATGCTGTTATGTAACATTGAGTCAGAACTAGCCCATAGCTGAGCTTCCAGGAGGTTTTCATCTTTCTCCCACTGAGATTCAAACCACATGTCTTTGGGTTGGCAGCACAACTCCATGCTATTATGCCACCAGAGCTCCAGATTGAATGGGTCTGAAGAAAGGACTCAACCCTGATGATGCACACGCTTCCTGATTTTAAACTATGCGGTGTCCCCTTTTTCTGTTTGGTCAACTGCTTCTTGGTCTTCGCATAGGTTTTTGCATGAGCCAGTTAAGTGTTCTGGGGTTTCCACTCTTCTCAGTGTTATCCGTAATTTGTTATGACTCACACAGTCAAATGGCTTTGCATGTCAAAAATTACAAGTAAACAGCTTCTGGTATTAGCATCTTTCAGTCAAGATCTATCTGACATGAACAGTGTTATCTCTTGTACCATGGTCTCTTCTGAATTTAGCTTGTATTTCGGGCAATTTCCTGTTGATGGCTCCAGCCATTTTATCTTAAATAATCTTCAGCAATATTTTACTTTTATGTAATATTAATGACATTGTTCAATAATTTCCACACTCTGTTGGATCATCTTTTCATTTTCTTTAATGATAACAAGTATGTATCTCTTCCAGGAAGACAACAAAGCAACTGTTTTCGATATTCTTGGTATAGGCTAGTAACCATGCCCAGGGCTACCTTTGTTGAAACACCTCAAGTAGCATTCTATCAACTCCTGATATCTTATTTTTTGTCAATGCTTTCAGTGCAGCTTGGACATCTTCCTTCAGTCCTATTGATTCTTGATCATATACTACTTGTGCAGATGGTTTGGAGTCGACCAATTCTTTTGGGTAGAGTGACTTTGTGTATTCTCTCCATATTTTTTTTTTTGGTTCCTTGTTGTGTACCATCCAATCGTATCTGACATGCACAGGTGGAGATTGCTCCTCCTCCAGCAGATTTGAACCACGTGCCTTCAGGATTGCAGAGCAGCTTCTTGCCACTAGGCCACCAGAGCTCCCTTCCTCCTCTTCCTCCTTTTCTATCTTCTTTGGATGCTTCCTCATCATTCACTATCAGACCATCTGGTGGATTTGACCCACATGCCTTCAGGATTACAGCGCAGCTTCTTGCCACTAGGCCACCAGAGCTCCCTTCCTCCTCTTCCTCCTTTTCTATCTTCTTTGGATGCTTCCTCATCATTCACTATCAGACCATCTGGTGGATTTGACCCACATGCCTTCAGGATTACAGCGCAGCTTCTTGCCGCTAGGCCACCAGAGCTCCCTTCTTCCCCCTTCACCTCCTACATCTTTTTTTATGTTTGCCCATCATTCACTATTTTGTCCATGGAATCCATCAGTATTGGACCTTGAGGCTTAAATTTGTTCTTCAGTTCTTTCAACCTGAGAAATGCTGAGCATGCTCTTCCCTTTTGTTTTCAAACTCCAGATTTTTGCACCTTTTGCTTACTTTGCTTTTTCTTCTCAAGGTGGGTTTGTTTTTCTGGTTGTTTTGTTTTGGGGTTTGTTTGTTTTTTTTCAAATTTTCTGTTATCTCTCTTACTTCAACATTCCTTCTCTGTTCTGGCCTCTCGATGTTCTAGTGTAAGTGTCGGTCATTTTGGACTCAGAATAAAGAAATAAATCAAGTTCCTAGGATTTCAAGGACTGAAAGGAGTTGGACAAGTTGTCATCTAGTCTCTGCTTGCATTCCTCTACTGACCAAGTGCTCACTACCTTTCCAGAAAAGAATAGTTTACTGTTGGGTAGTGCCACTGAATTAAAATTCTGTGTGTCTCTTAAAAACTATCATCTTAAAACTTTCATATGTATCAATACAACCTCTTCCTCTGGACAATCAGTGTTTAGACATGTGTAGGTAACCTTCCCAGTCCCCTCACTAGCTGGTTGGAGCTACCCTTTTCCCTGATTGCACACACAGAACTCATCAGCTTAAACACACACTCATACCCAGTTCCAAACAAGAGCCTCCGCTTTCCTCTTCCAAGGGCCTTACTCACACATACAAAGCCAGAGACTCCTTGACTTCTTTCCCCTGGGAGGAGATGCCTTTGAAGATTGCTTTTCCACAGTCTAGGGGGAAAACCCACTTCACACAGTGGTTTATAAATGTAAAATATTCATAACTCCCAAGAAGCAGTATGGCAGGAAATAGAAACCGTTTCCAAACTGTTCGAGACAGATTTACGGAGACTGAGTCATGAACGGCTGTCATGAAGTTAGCCTTTGGAGATCTTGTGGTGCCAGGACGCCTCCTCTCTTTGATATCTCGGGATCTGTCTCCAAGTCTTTTGGGTTCCTGATCTTGATCTTGACCTCTGGTAATGGACTTTCTGATGACCCAGCCTGTTGGTCTATGAGCTTAGCTGACTCAAGCGGTTGGCCAAGGAAAGAAAGTTATTGACTATTAAAATGATGAATCTCACCACAATTTGATGCTGGCAGTTCTTCTCCTCTGCCTTGATGAAAAACAAAACCAAAAACCTCCAACTACCTCTGATGTTTACACTCTAACAGAAATAACAGAAGCATAGCTTAATCTTCACAATCTCCAAAGTGGATTTTACATTCTTCTGGTTCTTTGGGGCTGGTTTTGTCTTTACTCTGCAATCTGTTGGTGGCCCTTTGATGTATGAAAGATCCACTGGGAGGATGAGGGAGGCTCTAAGCCTTACCCAACCCTTGCACCACCACCTCCTATTTGTATCCCAGGGCAGAAATTACGAATGGAATCTGTCTTCGTGGTCCAAGAATGGGGGCGATAACATTAATGGTGAGTCTTCTGTTAATACATTTTAAAATCTCTTACTTTAAAGCTAAGCTAAACTGGGCTAAACTCTTCAGAAGCATGCCTGCACAGGAGTGCTACTATTCTCTCATTCTACAGAGAGGAACAGTGAGGTTCACAGAGGTTATGTAAGACCTCACTGGTGCACAGTGGCAGAATTAGGATAAGCCCTATCAGACTCCAGCATCCCTGTTTAAACGAGCCCTCAGCACCAAATAATCCTCCTGGTGTCTTTACAGGGCAGGCATCATTACCCCCACTTTGCAGAGTAGAAAAGTAAGGCTCAGAATAGCAATTAAATAGCTTGACCCCAGTTCTAACATCAAGGAATATCAAGAGACTTTCCAATATCAAGATAATTTCTTTTATCAGGAGGAACTGACTAGCGGTGAGAACAGAGGAATTTGTCATTCTCTCATTAGACTGGAAGCCCCTTAAAGTCAGATGAGTCTGATTCAGCATCCTCCATGCACACACAGCACTTCCCTCTATCCCCACAGCAGGCCCCGCAGGAAGGCTCGAGAATATGTGTGCTGAAGGATCATGCAGCACCTGGCCCTGAGGGAGAAGACAATTGAGGTGGCTATCCTGTCTGAGCCAGGGGTCTGGGAGACTGTGAATGGAATAGCAGGGAGCCATTGGGGTCCAGCGATCCAGACTGGCTGCAGAAGGAAAGGTCTATGCAAGGAAAAGCAGAGTCAGCCCTGAGGTCTTTGGAACAGGACACTGCACGCCACAGGGAGGAGCCATTCCTAATGCTGAGCATGGTTCTCTGGGGCCACGGGAGGTCAGGGGACAGTAAGTATGCACAAGTAAGGCCATGTTTACCTTGCTTATTGAGTAATCCGGCCCTGGGGACATATATTTTGATGGAGCAACAGACAACAAAGATGCTTTAAGCACATCTTAGAAAGGAAACCGACAAAGTAGTACAGAATAAGGTGGTAGGCCATGGGAAAGCCCCTCTAAGAGGTGTATTCAGCTGAGACCAGAGGCAGAAGCAAATGCCTATCTAATATCAGAAGCATTGGAGAGAAGTCACTTTGGGCAGCAAGAAAGACAAATGCAAAGACCCTGAGGCATGAAAAATACCAAGGACTCTCTAGGAGGCCAATACAGTCAGAGCACAGGGAGGCACCAGCTTTCTCAGCATTACCACAGCTCAAGGGAGCAAGGCCCAGAAGGGCGACCAGAGCCCCGGAGTCAAGTATCTGCCCGGGTGGACACCTCCGCGGGTGACTTGACTCAGGCCCTCTCCACCTGGGGATCTTGATCGTCGTTTGCATAATGTTGAGGCTGGCTCCCAGGGTCCCAGCTTTTATGAGAGGGGAATACTCTCCCACGGTGCTCCCATCCTCATCATTCTCATCACCCCTCAGTCCTATACTGGTGTCTTCCTCTTTGGGGGTTCCCAAAAGGTCCTAGAACTCCCCCCACCAGTCCTGAGGCTGAAGAGCTGAGAAAGGAAGTGCTCACATACAATTTTTTCCCAGGGAGTTTGTTCATGTTCCCAGGCTGACAACTGGCAACCCTCAGAACTCTGTCCCCCACTCCCCCTCCTCCTCCACCTCCCCCTGTCTCCCTCTCTCCCCCCACCCTGTTCTCTGGCTTAATGACTTCCACATGGGCCTCTGGCGGCTGGAGCCAAGCCTCCCAGCATTGTCTGAAATCTCCAAATTTAGAAGAAATATGAAAATTGTCAACCACTCCTTCCTTAGGGGGTAAAAGCAACATTCGGCACCAGGGGCAGGTCAAGGCGAGGCGATCACGTGGTGGGCACCCCGGCCAATGGGGGACCCCCGGGAGGACCCGGCACCCGCCACGCCCCGACACCGGGCTCGCCTCTTCAGCTCATATAAGGTAAAAGGCAGAACAGCGTCTATGGCCCTGGAGCCGCGGGCAAGGGGCTGAGGGAAGGGGGGCCCAGTGCCAGCCATTTAAAAATGCCCCTGTGCTGCCGGGGGTGCCAGAGGCTGGGTCAAGTTAGTTGAGAAGCAGTGACACCCCAACCATACCCCCTCAACGGACTGGCCCCCATCTCCAGAACGCCAAGAAGTCACCTCTGGACCAGACTGTGGGAGAGGTAAGACGTGGGTGCGTGGATGGGGGCTGCCGTGGCCTTCATTCCAGAGGGTGCTGCTTTGTGGCCAGGCCATGGTTCTCTTGCAAACTAGTTCTGTACTTTTCCCCTGCTCTGGGCCTCAGTCTCCCCATTCGTTCAAGGCTAGGCTTGATCTCTAAGCATCCCTCCAGCCCTGACTCTCTCCAGTTCTGATCTCCGAGGACTCCTTGCCCCTGCGGTAAAATGAACAAGAGGGAGTGGGCAGAGTTGAGTCATGGGGCCCGTTTCCCCGGGTGCTTCTTTGCTTGTTCTGTGAGGGGTGTGGGAGCCTGGGTCAGGTTGGCTGCGGGACAGTGATGGCCTGAGTTTCCTATCCTGAAGACTGTTTTCAAATAATGACTTCAAGAAACAAAGACAGAGAAGGAATGTTAGCTCAGGGCTGGGAGCGGAGTTGTGAGGAACGACCCCAGAAGCCCGGAGGCTGTGCTTGTAGCAGTGGAAGGGTGCTGATTGAAGTCAGAGCACTGGTCTGGTCTAGATCTGGGGCTCACTGCTGGATGTGTGACTGCGGATAGGTGCCTCACCTTCTCTAAGCTATAGTTCACCACCTATTCACAGAGTCAGTGGACTGAGGATAAGGCTCTTGAGCCTCCATCAAGCTCAAGGAGCAGTCTGCGCTAGCAGTTATCCCACAAGGTTCTTGGGCTGAGCCTGCCCTTTGACCCTGGACTTCATTCCTGAAGCCTGTACAAGCCTATGAAGGTTGAGTCCAAAGTGTTGCAGGAATTGGAGACCACTGACTGTCACCTGGCCCCAGAGAAGGACCAGCTCAGAGCTCTGGAGCCACGGAGAGGGGCTGGCCCCTCCGTGTTGCCTCTAGTGAGAAAGGCACTCTGTTCTAGGAAGCTACTGAGGCTGATGTTTGGATTTGTGTTGCAGAAGGTACATAACCCCACAGGTGGGAGGGTGGAGAGTGTCAGAAAAAGACAGTAGAGAGCTTCAGAGGGTGAAGTGGTGGGATTAAGGGGCACAGAGGAAGGAGGGAGATCTCTGATGGACATCACAGGGGCAGACTAGGTGGATTTAAGGACTTGAAATTGCAGCTCAAAGATGTGCAGGCAACAAGCTGGACACTGTCCTCAGAAAACACCCTGCACCCATCTGGGGACCAGAATAAAGCACAGTCCTTTAGCACCGATCTGTCCAGAACTCTCCCCTCTCTCATTCTGCTCACGCAAAACCGAAGCCTTAGTGCTCAAAAAGGGATCCCTTGTCCCCAAGTGTGCAGAGAAGTTGATCGTTCAAGTCCAACCAGCTACACCTCAGAAGAACTAAGGGGGAGGGAAACCCCAAGTAAACAACCCAAAATTCATATAACTCATTGCCATTGAGGGGGATCTAACTCATAACTGATTTTCCAGTGGGTTTTCAGAGGCTGTAAATTGGATGGGCAGAGATTGTCTGTCTTTCTCCCCAGCCACTGGTGGGTTCGAACCACCTATCTTTGGGCATTCAACTCCCTACTCAAAAGACCAGTGGAAACAGATGAAGCATGCTTGATCCATTCTTTTCCTTTAAGAAACTCTTCTGAACCCAGCCATCTGGGCCCAATTTTTCTCAGTCAGTTGCTGGACAAGTGACCCTGGATGAGTCACGTACCATCTCTGAACCGCAGTTTCTTCCTCTATAAAATCTTCCCTCTGACTTCACACAATTGTCAGGAAAAATGTGGGAAGTATAAAGGGGGCCAGCGTCACCTCATGGTTATATCCCATGCCACTTTCTGGCAAGATGACCTTAGTTATATTTGAAAAAAAAAATAGGGGAAAGGGCTGGCCAAGGAACACCCAGAGTTGCTGAGGAGGGAAGAGTCTGGGAAGAAAGAGGAGGGTGAGTCTGAAGTTCAGAGGTTTCAAAAAAGAGGAATTGACTTGAGAAAAGTAAAAGGCTAAGTGAGGTCTCACTTCCTGTAGTGTGGGGAACGTGTGAGCAATGAGTTTCCCCAAGGATGGCATTTGAACTGTTGCATCCTCATAGACTGAAAGAGAATCTATTTAGAAAGAGCCTGAGAATCTGCCTTACAACCTCCCCAGGTAATTCCCAGGCCCACGAAAGTTTTTGGGATGTGGTGCTGCAGAGCATCCTGGGATCCTTACAAATGCAACCAAAACAATAGAAGCCACAGAGGGAAAGCACTGCTACAGGTCTCACAAGATGATGGCACCACAGCCCAGGGCTCCTGACGTGGTATGAAGAAGAATTCTAATGCTATCCATGGAACCCTCTTACGATGTTCTAGGAGATGTGCTAAGGTCTGGATAGGAATTAACTTCTTTAACCATGACAACAGCCTGGTGAGGTAGATGCAGTGATCTCACTATGCAGATGAGAAAACTGATGCACGCAGAGACAAATGACCTTTCCTCTTGCCCACACTGCAGGCTATTAAGCCCGAGTCCTAGGTACCAGCCGCCTCAGGCTGATCTCTTCCTGGTGCCACGCTAGGACCCTCCTGTGTATCTTGTGGACAGAGTAGAATATGTATGTTGGACTTTCCAGGAGACAGGCACTGGGCGGGATCTGCTGCATTATCAACTTAGTCTCCACCAGATTCCTGGGAGGTCATAATCAGCATCCTTCTCAGCCCTTGGTAGAAAGGAAACCCCTTCAGGAGCAGGTTACCAAGATCACACATCGAAAAAGGTGCCAGGACAAGGTGAGGGTGGAGAGGACATGCACCCTGTCTGTCCAATATGGAATCACATGCTTCTGGCCTGCAATGTGATGAGTAGATATCTCTCTCTCTCTCTCTCTCTCTCTCTCTCTCTCTCTCTCTCTCT
>NW_006399880.1:4575989-4608362 GCF_000299155.1 Elephantulus edwardii | reverse complement strand
CTCTCTCTCTCTCTCTCTCTCTCTCTCTCTCTCTCTTTCTCTCTCATTGCTGCTGTGGAATCGATACTGAACCATAGCTGACTTTCCAGTATTTTTCCAAGGCTGTAAATCCAATACAGGGAGATTGCCCATCTTTCTCCCGCTAAGGGACTGGTGGATTCAAACAGCCAGAGGCTAAAGGCCTTTGAGTTAGGAGCACGTTTCTGATTCTGTATGGACCGTGTTACCAGAGCTGCCTCCATGAATAGCTAATTCCCTTTTATGGAGGAGACTGAGCTAGAGCGGGGACACCCATTTTCCTCCATGCCCACACTATCTCTGTATCCCCAGCACTGCCTCAAGGCGTGTCACTGGCCCCTTAGGGCCATACAGAATCTCTCTGAGTAAAGTAAGCCCTTTTACTGATCAGTTTGTCCGGTTTGTCCCAGAAGCACTGGGCATGTAGCCCTGAGGAAAAGAAGAAGCTGCAGGCCCTGGTGTCTCCACTGAGTGAGACTTAGGAGCTGGTCCTACCCTCAGAGTAGGGCTAGGCTGGGCTAAATTGGACCTGGGCTTCATCTCGTCATGTAGCTTTCCAACTACAGTCACCAGGGCTCAGGGCCGTGGTGTTATGCAAAAAGCCATAGTAAATGGCATTTCTGATTGTTGTTGCACTGAGCATGTCTGTACATTTCTCCTATTGTACATGAGTTAGAGTTTCCCTGGGGTTTGTACATGATAGGTTACAGGTCACGGAGCCCAGAAGAAACAGTGGTTAGAGCCCTCAGCTGTAGGTCAAAGGTTTGAACCATCAGCTGCAGTCTGCTTCCATAAAGATCCACAGCCTTGAAATGCCTATGAGCCAGCTCTGTCCTAAAAGGTCACTATGTGTGGGGATCAGCACCATGGCAGTGGGTTAGTGTATAGGTCAATCAACTTTAAAGGGAAGCCCCCCCATTCCGTTCCAAACTGAGTACTCCCTCCAGCCAACCTCTGTAAAAGCTCCGGGTAACACCAGAATGATCAGAGTTCTTGAAGCACTCATATTACACGTTTTATTTTGCATATAGCGACTTTTTATAATTGTGAAAGTAAAGGAAGAAGACAGAAATAAGAATATATGCTTATTTTTAAAAAAATGAAGTGTCTCTGTCCCACAGGATGACACAGCTCTTGCCCATGTCCAGGTCCACAGATCCGCCCCATTTGCCAAATTGCAGAACACCTTATCTCTCAAGCATATGAAGGACCTAGGATGGGGGTGGGCGCTGACTGCAGGACCCTTCTCCAGCCAGCAGTAGTTCCGTGTCAGTTCTCCAGTCAGAGGTCCCCTGCGGGTGAGCTACAGGAATTCGGGGGGAAAGAGCCCACACTGGCTGCCACTTATAATGGCCTGTCTAGACAGGCCCCACGGGGCCTCACCACACATCACAGCAGCCAGGCAGAGGCCAGGCCCCTCCTCGCTTGCAAAAGAGACGTCAACAGCAGTGCTTCAGAATCGGGAACCTTTTCTCCAAATAAAAGCATGCCTCAATGCAAATCATGCTTCACCCACTCCCATGAGTCACCCACTGTGTGGTTATCTCGTGCAGCCATAGCAGAAATACAACAGAAACTTGTTCTTTCAGAGTTTATTGTTGTTGTTGTGTACTATCAAGTGGGAACCAACCCATAATTGACCCTCTGGTGGGCTTCAGAAGCAGTTAATTGCATGGGGGGAGATTGCCCATCCTTTTGCAGAACGGCTGGTGGATTTGAACCATGTGCCTCAGGATTGCAGTGCAGCTTCTTGCCACTAGGTCACCAGCGCTCCCTTTACAGAGTTCAGGAGGCCAGAAGTCAGAATTTTGGGTCCTGGCTCTAGAGGAAGGCTGTCTCTGTCAACGCTGGAGGAAAGTTTTTGTCTCTGTTCAGCACGTGTGGGTCTGGGGTTTCCTGGAGATCTCGAGGTGTCTTGACAGTAATCTTCCCCTGGTTCTAGAAGGTTCTCAGGGCAGGAGCCCAGGGTCCAGCTCATCTCCTCTGTTCTCATCTCTCCTTTCTTGGTAGCATTGAGGCTCCTCTATCTCTCCTGGCTTGTTTATTCTCTTTCATTTTTCAAAAAGGCATTGACTCAAAATAGAATCTAATCCAGGGGATTTTCTCCTGTCTTGTTAACATGACTGCCTCTAATCCTGCCACATTAATATCACCGAGGTAAGAAATTATGACTCATAGGATAATTGCATCAAATTACAACATGGAGGACAGTCACAAATCCTGAGACTGAGAAGCATGGCCTAGTCGATCTGACACTCATTTTGTGGGGGGACATAGTTTGTTCCATAATACCATGGACACCTTCTCACCAGGCCCCCTTTTGAACGGAATGAAATTTGACTCTAAAGCTAGAAGGTTTGCAAATGGTCGGGAGGAACCTTGTGCCCTGGTGATGAGGGGGCCAGGCAGAGGTCAGACAGTGCTGGAGCAGGTCCACAAAGCATAGACTAGCAGGTAAAGGCATCACAGGAAGCCAGGATGTCTGGATTTGGAACCTGGTTCTGTCTTTTAGCAGTTTGTGGTCTTGGACGCTAGGAGGGCTCAGTCAACTCATCTCTAAAATACGGATGGAAGGAGGAAGAGCACCTCCTCCTTGAGTTATCACATTGTTGTCTGGATGAAGTGGTGACTGGTACAGAGGGGTACAGAGGAGAGAACAGGTACGCAACAGAAAACGGTTGTTAATGATGGAAGAATTGGTGAAGGCGTTAGAGTGATGGTTAAACGTGGCAAACAGAAGTCAGTATTGCTCAGTTGTACCTGTGAAGAATGTTGGCATAGCAAGTGTTTTGCTATACATGTGTTTATCATATTTTTTTAAGCAATTGCCAAAATGTGATTGTTAAAGAGGGTTTGTTTGTTTGTTTGTTTGTTTGTTTGTTTTTTTAAATATATATAACGCTTCACGAATTTGCGTATCATCCTTGCGCAGGGGCCATGCTAATCTTCTCTGTATCGTTCCAATTTTTAGTATATGTGCTGCCGAAGCGAGCACTAAAGAGGGTTTTTTGAGGAGGAGAGATTGTCCAGCTCGTCTTAGGACCAGGGGGATAAACGTCCTTGTTCCTTTAAATATAACGATTGGCATCTCTCACGTTTTCCCAGGTGCTAGGCCTTTGCCAAGCGCTCTCTGGGATAAGCCATCATCCCTCTGACGATCCACAGGCTGAGAGAGGTTTGGTAATTTGCCCAAAGCTGGAGTTTCTAGGTGGTCAGAGTGAGACTCAAATCCAGGTCTGGCTAACTACAGAAACACTTAGGCTCTTAAATGCTACATTTTAGCACCATCCAGGTGAGCACATTAGCAAGAGCTGATTCTGGTTCTGACCTGCCTTATCAGACCAGTGCTGGGCGTTTAGAGGTAAGCACCATTTAAAAGACTTCCATCTGGATTATTACTTCTAAATGGCTCCTTTGACTGTAGTAGGCACAGCTGTGAAGGACAGAAGTCCTTCTCCCATCATGACGACTTTGTTGTTAGATGCCATCGAGTCAGAATCGACACATAGCTGACTCTCCAGCAGGTTTTTAGGGCCTAGTCCAAGGCTGTAGGAAGCAGCCCCACCATTGACTCCTCTCTAGGAAACTATGGCAACCACAAACTTATACCTATTCCTCAGAGAACCCTCTTCTTTCCCAAGCTGTGCTCTGAGGGAGACTGAGAAGCCCAAGCCACTGAATAACAAAGCCCCAAAGTGAAAAACACACTGGACCCAGCAAACGTAATAGGGACTCTGCTCAGCGGCCACCAGTTCTCACCCCACACCTTTCTCCTCCTCCTTCAGGGTGATAGGGATTAGAGTCAGTGGCCATGACACTTCCTCTGCAAGGCCAGGTTCTGGGCTAGGTGTCCATGAGCAGAGCTGGGCAGTGCTTCTGGTCAGGATGCCTAAACTCTGTCAGGCATCAGGAATGGGACCCATGGCCTCACGAGACAGCCTGGGTAAGACAGAGAGAAAGAGGAAGAGGGGCTAGGACTCTGGTCCTGCCCTGCAGCCTACATACTTAGGTGAGCACCACCACGCAGCACCGCACCACCCCCACAGCTCTCTGAGCATCTTCAGGCTGTGATGCTCCATGATTTAAGATGTGTGGTAGTGGATGCCCAGATTCACAGAAGAGGAGAGCCTGTGGGCAGTCAGGGGTGCAGGGGAACACTATATAGAGAGGAGGACGGAAGCAGAATCTCTCTGGATGCTGAGGGCTCTATGGGGAGAGGGTTAGAGACTGGTCTGGAAGGGTACTTTTGGGAGAATAGAAGATAAGGCCGTGGCTGGAACCTATGGCTGGTCTAGGAGCTCAGTGGGGCATGAACTTGGGAAAGTCTGATTGTGGAATGACTTTAGCAGCCAGATCCAAAACCCCAGAAGTTGGGAAGAATTCCTCAGTATCTGTCAAGCATTCCTTAATGTATGTCTGTGCCTTGAAAGAAGGCATGTCTCTTCTCTTCTCCCAAAGCACCATCAAGCCAGGAGCCCCATGTGGAAAAGAGTCTAGACTTGGGAACTCTGAGCTGTCAGGCCATGGGGAATGGAGACAGCAGGATGGGATCAGGAACTGCAGGAACCCCAAATACTGCGGTCCCCATCCTGAAACCACTGTGGAGTTTTCTGGGAAGCAGAGACTAGTTCTCAGGCCCAGAGGATCAGGCAGGAAGTCTCAGTAAGGCAGGTACTCCTGGGATATTAGGAAGGCGATCTCCAGGGTTCTGTCTAAAGAGGGAACAGAATGATAAGCAATGAGCTCCCCATCATCAGAGGTAAGCAAGCTTAGTGAAAACACTAAAGAAGAGTCACATATCAAAAGAGTTTGGGCCACATAGTATTTCCCACTCCCAACTGGGGCTTGGACGTCCCTAGGACAATCTAGCCACCCTGGGACAGGCCTACAGAGCCAAGCACCAGATGCCTCATGCCAGATTCCCAGCTAAGCGGAACATCAATTCCTTGCAGCTTTGCACAAAGCCCTCTTGGGACCCTCCCTCGCTCCCTCCCTCCTCTTTTTCCACCCTGACGCTGCCTTCTGCCCTTTCCAGGGAATGCCAGCCCTGACCAGAGAGCCCTGGGGCCTGGATAGGAGACTGAGGTCCCAAGGGAACACTCGGATGAGCCTTCCGTCCGGCAGAAACGAGGTAGAGGGAGCAGGGGTCTGGAGGGCCCCATTCCCACGCTCCCAAGTCTGCATGGAAATTCCAGGAGGGTCACAAGGAAGCTTACAAATACAGCCAAGAGGCTCTGTCCTCCCCCTCCTCTTTTCTCTCAAGTCCCATCTTTCCTGTTCCCCTGGTCATGGGAGGAGTGTCACTGGAGGCTGGAAAAGGAAAGCATGCATCCCCAGTGAGCTGAGTCACAGAAAGGCAAAGTGAGGGGAGATTAGAGGTGGGCACAGATGGGAAGGGTCCTCACGGGGCCTGGGAGTATCACAACACATGGGTATGTGGAGAGAAAGGGAGCACAGGAAGGGAGGGAAGCCCCCTAGCAAGGGGCTAGCCAGGCCTGATGAGGGCTCCACGATGGTAGGCGTGAACCAGGGCCCCTGGATATCACTCAAGACTAAAACTTCCTGAGCCCGGCCTCAATCTGAAGCCAGAGAGTGAGTCTGCCCAGGGGATTCCTGGTACCAGGATAGAGGATTTCAGGACTGAGGCTTCAGGAAGCTTGAGTGACAAACAGGTCTCTACCTACACTGACTGTGGCTCTGCAGTGAACCCTGGATGATGCTTAATAAATATTCCTGGACTCAATGCTCTGGTGGCCTAGTGGGTAGAGAGTTGCACTGCCAACCCAAAGGTAGGCTGTCTGAATCTACCAGCTGCTCCATGGGCAATCTCCTCTTGTGAGATTCATAGCCTCTGAAAACCCACTAGAGGGACAGCCCATGAGCTGGTTCCAACTTGATGGCACATAACAATAACAACAAACTCATTCTTTCTAAGTCCTGTCAGAGCTGAAAAGAGTCTTAAAGAGCACCAGAGCCTAGATCCTTACTTTATAGATGTAGAAACTGAGGCCCGATGACAGAAGAGACTTGCCCACAATTACACTACCAGAGAGTGACTGCCCAGCCTTGAGCCTCTTTCCAAACCCTCTGGTCAAAAGTAGAGACTAGGGCTTGCTCCTCATACATAGTTTAGGACAGGGAGAAGAGAGGGGGTGGGCACCCCGCCAGGAGACAGTCAGAAAACAACAGCTTGTCTTGAGTTCTGCCTCTTCTGTCCAGTAAGACCCTTTTCACAGTCTAAAGAAGTCTCCAAAGCCATCGACAGCAGCTGCCTCAAGGGCTCCTGCAGAGGAGAGAGCCCAAGGTTGCAAGTCAAAACTTCTGGTTTAATTTCTGGCTGTCTTACCTCTCCATTTGATTTTGAGGTAGACCTGAAACATGAGATCCTTTCTGACCTCGGTTCCTACAGTGAGGGGCTGGGCCGAGGCAGCCTGAACAGCCAAAGATCCTGTCCATGTTTGGCCTCCTAACCTCCAGGTCTGCTGGGCCTCTTCTCTGTCTCTGTTTGGGTCCACGTCACTGTTTGCTCCTTAGCTTGGGTGCAAGGAGGAAACAGCAGCCTTGGGATTGCCTTCTGTCTGGGGACAACTTTTGCTAAGTCCAAGCTCCGCCTTTAAATTCCCAGAGAGGCAAAGATCTGGGAAGACCCTTAAGCTCATGGCTATGATGGAGTCTGAGAGCAGAGAGGTTCTACGGAATGCTCATATTCACACAGTAAGTCATGGACAAATTTGAGAGAAGGTCTGAGGTGTCCTGACCTGCAGACCAGTGTCTTTTCCACTCTCTACACTGCCATCCAGAACAAAAGGCATAGAAACCATCCGTATGTGATGATCAATTTACCCCTTGGCTTCAAACCTGTATTGGAAACCTACAATCACTTCCTTTCTCTGGGATTCGGTTTCCGCATCTGGAAATAGGAAGATAGGTAGGCCAGATGTAGGAGTCCTTCCACTCAACATTGGGGGTCTACTAGGACTCTAGGGCTACCCAAGGTGGTTCCTGTTGACCTCCACCTTGGCGTTTTCTTCACTGAGGCTACACAGGCCAGGAAATCCCACCAAGTCACAGCACCCATGTGTCCTGGGCTCTAGCCAACGCTGCAGGCTCCAGCCCAGCTCTCCTCTCTGAGGATCTGGATTTTTTCTTACCATAAAAGGGCAAGCGTGCCTCACTGGTCCCTGCTGCCAGCCCCAGGAGAGGAAAGGCTGAGTTATTTTTAGAAACCTCAAGGGTTTGCTCCTGAACTTGAGATGAAGCTCCACGAGACCTCCTTGCTGGGCGCCCCCGCTCCATCTTCTCTCACCTTCTCTTGCTCGTCCTCTTACTGGTCCATCTCTTCCTTCTGTTTCCTGTCTGCCTCTTTGTTTCTTCTTCTCACTCTCAACCCAGCTGTCTCTCGTTCTTTTTTCCTGCCCTCACCTCCCATCACTCATTCCTTGTCTCTCCTCCTTCCCACTCACGTTGTCCCCCTTCTCCTCAAATCTTTCCGTAGTCAGCTCTCTGTCCTCCCTCCTCCCCCCTCTCTGATTTTTTTTCCCTGATGGTTGGAGAAAGTAACACATCTGCACCCCCACCTCCTTCTTAAACACTATTTACAACATAAACTCCAAACATCCGCCATCTGGTTCTAGGAAGGGCCAAAAGATATTTGGAACAGGAAGTCATGATTATTCCATCTTCAAAGCCAAAGGAATTTAAAGGCCCTCCTCTCTCCTGCCTTCCTCCCCAAGTCCCTTCTTTGTTAAGATCTCACCGATTAGGAGACGGGGGCTCAGGACATTTGCTCGAATCCAGCCTGAGCCTCTGGCAGGCTGCTTCACTTTGGCCTCAGGACTTTTCCTCTCTCCATGGCTCAGTTTCCTTGTCTGAACAACGAGTGTGAGACTAGGGTATCTACAACACTAACGCTCTACAACTTCTAAATTCTAGTTCAGAAAATCCTGGTGTGTCTGGAGTCTGCTCTGGACCTACCTCGCCATGAGGGAGGGGCAGGAGGGAGGGACGGAGAGCAACAAGGGCAGCGACCTCTTCAACCATTGATTCGTCATCTCTTCATCTCTGAACACTGTTCCCCTTCCTTCACACTCACACAAATTGGAGGAGGGGTGTCTCACTACACAGCTTGGCCGACCTGGGAGGATCATGGACAACATGACGTCCAGTCCCTTCCCCACTATAAGTGGTGCAGATTTGAGCTCTGGAGCCCAGAGAAGGGAAGACACTCGTACACATCACACAGCTTATCCAGGGGACAGCCTGGTGCCCAACCTGCTCTCTTCTCAGTCAGTACATTCTGGAAGGAACCAAAACATACATTACCCAGAAAATATCCATCAGCCCCAGAAAAACCCTCAAGGCTTTGGAAGTTCTCTCTCACTTGTTACCATTGACTCAAAAGCTCATAGGTGACCCTCCAGCTGGTTTTCAGAGGCTATAAATTGCACAGGAGGAGATTGTCCATCTTTCCCCCCACGGAGCAGCTGGTGGATGTGATCAGACTGCCTTTGGGTTACGAGTGCAACTCCCCCCACCAGGCCACCAGAATTCCCTTCGGTGGTCCCAGGTCCTGTCAAATCAAGCAAGACCAAAGAGTGAAACAACCCATGTTGTGTTTTTGAATTTTGTTTTTTAGTAAACAGAGTGTAAGGGAGAAATACTACAGGCCAAAGACAATACAACAACCAAAATCAGAATCTCCTTGCCATGGGACGTGTACAGAACTTGACAGGGCCTAGATGGTACCACTTGTACCGAAATGCTGTCTATTCACCACCACTGAGAGACTAACACACCCGACAAATCATCATGAGATGCTGACTTAGACTGTCCCTCTGAAAAGTATGGTTCCTTCTGAGCCCATCTTGACCCCACCACTCTCTACTGCCAGGCTCTCCTCTGTGACCCAGAGTGAGTGCAGTAACCTCTGGAGCCTCTGTTTCCTCGTCTGTAAAATGGGTGCCTAACTCCTAAGTGCTTATAAGAGCCAGATGAGAAAATGTATTTCAATAAAGCAGTTAGCACATGTGGGGCCCATGTGCTATTGTCTTAGCTATTGTTCTGATGTAGCCTGAAGATGCCGGTACACAGCATGCCTAATTTAAAAACAAAAGCAACAAGAATCAATGGCGAGTGAACTCAGACATTGGTGGCCTGGTGTGTCACAGTAGAACTGGGTTCCATAGCGTTTTTCAGTGGCCTGTTTTTCAGAAGTAGATCTCCTGGCCTTTGTCTCCAGGACCCTCTGTGTAGACTTGAAATCCCACCTGTCTTTGTAGCATGTGTGCCACGCCATGTCTCTAATGACTCATAGTGGCCCTGTGAACAATGGATCCAACACCTGTGCTATCCTGTGCCGGCCTCACCATCTCTGACCCACTAGGGCCCATTGCTTCAGTGTGTTGATCCATCTCGTTCACTGACCCTCCACCTTTCCAAGCGCGATGTCCCTTTCCAAGGAATACCCCCTTCCAGCAACATGCCCAAAGTATATGAGCTGAAGCTTCCCCATCCTTGTCTCCACGGAGCATTCTGGTTGAACTTTTTCAAGGACATATCTGTTTGTTCTTGCAGCTGTAATGATAGCTACTATGTATGGGGCTCGGAACCCCGAGTAGTTAAATGGTTAACATGCTCCGTGGCAAAGCAGAAAGTTGGAGGTGGTGAGGCCCTTTCATTCCTTCCTTCTCCTCCCTTTCCCCTGCATCTTTCTCATTTCCTCCTCAAACTCCATTCCCAGGACTTGCTCAAAAGTCTCCAGCAGTAGCCTTCCCTGGGGAGGAAGTGGAGAGCGTGTGAGGCTGGTGAACTCAACTGGGCCATCCAGGAGGCGGGAGGGCGCCTGGGAACAGAGGCCCAGGCAGCCACGTGGCCACACACACCAGCCAGCCTCCACGGGAGCTCCCACCTCGACTCTGGGTGCCACTTTAGACCTTTGCCCACACTGTGTCGCTTCAGCTCTCCTCCCAAGCCTGGACCCTGAACTAATAAAATGAAAATCACTGTCACTTCTGTGACCTCACCTCGTGCTGGACACTAGGCTTACACTTGACATCTATTTCTTTCAGTCTTCACAAGCCAGCCTGTGAGGCCAGAAGTTACCAAGGCTCAGAGTGGTGAAGTCACTGGCTTTATATCACACAGCTAGAATGTTCAAGGAGTAAAATCAGCAGGCAGACTGTGTGACTCCAGGGTCTGTGTCTTCGTTGTTCTTTCTGAGTGTGCTGTGGAAACCCCACGGCTGTGTGTAACCCAGGCACATGGATGGTAGAGCTGCAGAGGGAGCACAAGCTGGGAGCCTGCAGTGGAGCCCGACGTCAGGCCTCTTCCACTGAGGGCCATCTGGCTCACAGATGCGGCCTCGTTCCCCGGCCTTGTGTTTCTTGGAAATGAGCAAAACCAGGAGAGGGCATTGGGGCTTTTGCAATGACTGCAATGATAGGAGCTTTGTCTGTGGCGAGCCTGCCCAACAACCCTGTCCAAGCTGAAGAGCCAGTTGAGTTGAGCATGAGGAGTCCTGAGTTCAAGTCCAGCCTCTGACACAGCAGATGCCCATGAGCACTTAACTCTTTGTTGTCACAGTGCCCTACGTGAGAGGAGAACTGCCCCCAGGGCCTTTCTAGACTGTAAACTTTACAGAAGGAGTCCTGGTGATGCAGTGGTTAAACATTCAGCTTGTGGTTGTGTTGTTAAGTGCTGTAAAGCTGACTTATACTCGTACTGGCCAAGAGCCTGCCAGATCCCACATCACCTCCACTATCTCTGCTGTGCTCAAGCTCATTGCTGTCTGTGTCAGCCCTTCTCACTGCGGGAGCCCTGACGGTGTAATGTGTAAAATACCAGGCTGCTAACCAAATGGTCAGCAGTTCAAAGAAAGATGGGTAGTCTCGTCCTATAAAGACTTATAGCCTCGGATACTCAGCAGAGGGCTGCTGTGAGTCAGAACCACCGTGAGAGCAGAGGGTGACCAACAGGCAGGCTGTGCAAACCCGCCAGACACTCTACAGGGGGGATTTGGGGCAGTCTGCTTTGTAAAAATTCATCGTGTTGGAAACCCTAGGGGGACAGATCTGCTCTGTCTTATGGGGTCATTATGAGTCAGAATCAGCTCAATAGCACACAGGTTGTTGGTTTTTTTACTTATTTGTTTGGGTTTTACATGTACACAGGAACAGATCGCCAAATCATTTCCTATAGAGCCACTGAGTGGGTTTGAACTGTCAAGCTGTCCCTTAGTAGCCAAGTGTTAAAGCTTTTTGCCACCAAATCCTCCCCACTACCACCCCCCAAAAAGCCCTACTTCTGCTGAGTCAGGGAGCTCTGGTGGCTCAGTGGTACGGAGCTGCGCCACCACTGCAAAGGCACGCAGTTTGAATCCACCAGCTGCTCGGCAGGACAAAGATGAGCAATTTCTTCCTGTGCAATTTACTGCTTCTGAAAACCTGCTGGAGGGTCAGCCGTCAGTTGGTCCAACTCAACGGTACACAACAACAACAGCAACAACTGTTGAGTCAGTTCCACCATATAACGAGCCTCCATCAGGTCCCAAAGGCTGTGGGTCTTTATGGGAGGAGACAGCCTATCTCTTTCCTGAGGAGTCGCTGATGGACTCAAACTTCTGACCTTTCCGTAGGTCTGGTAGGTTACACCCTATGCCACCGGGGCTCCAGAGCTCCTCCTTAAATCTCAGGTAAAGGGAAGGTGCCCTTCCTGCATCCAGAGAGGGCATTTCACAGGCTCAAGGTCTGTGGCTACAGCGGTCTTGGGACTGCCTCTTTAGCCTTACCCACCAACTCCACCCCAGGTTTGGTCTGTCCTAAAGGACTCCTCACCTAAAAGGTGGAACTGAAGGTGCCTGCAGGGAACTTCCAGATCTGTGTCTCCATTGGCGAAGCCCAGGTGCATTGGGAAAGGCAGGCAGGCCCTCCTGCTCTCAGGGACCCACTTTGAGCAGAGCAGAGGCAATGGCTGTCTCGGCCCAGTCACCAGCCTTTGAAGCATGGAAGGTCACAACTGGTTCAGCCTTGAGTTTCTCCGTAACCTGCTGCCCAGACCCACACAAGCCCTCAGAACCTGATGGTCAAGCCTCTGGCCACAGGGCAACCCTTAATTCTAGTCCCTTTGTTCTTTTCAGGCAAAGAGCTGGCTGGAATGACTGGAAGGACTCATCCCTTCACCTTTGATGTCAAAGGAGCAACAGTAAGGGAGCCGCCTGCGGACCAGAGGAGGGCAGCCAGAGAAGGACAGGCGGTAGCCAGCCTGGGAACAGAATTGTGAGTGCCATTCCCTCTCTGCACATCTGTGCACCCACGTCCACCCACACCCTGCCCCGCCTGCACACAGCTCATGCTGGAGCCCGCCCTTCTTCAGGGTAAACCCGTCCTGACCAGCCTAATGACCTGGCAACCAGGCTGTGGACTCCAATAGCCAGGAAGGGCTGGGTCAAAGGAAGACTGCTCTGTGAAAGGCTCAGGAGAGCTGTAGGCTGTTCTTTTGGGGCTGATGGAGAGACAAGGGCAGCGTAGGTGTTGCACAGCAACCAAATCTCTTGCACACGGAATTTTGGCCCCAGTACAGAATAAGCTGTCCTCCTGTGCAGTTTGCAGCCTCTGAGAACCCACTGAAGGGTCAGTTATGAGTCACTTCCAATGTGACTGCAGTGAGTTGAAAGCATAGACAGCGGCTGATCTATTAAGAAATGGCAAATGATAATGCTGCGGCACCCACCTGAGATCGCAGGATCAGCCACCTGTAAGCAAAGCCCCCCCTCAACCCCCTACCACTTACGCCACCTGTTTGCTAAACCAAACCAAGCGTGTAACCAGTGAGTCGATTCTGATTCGTGGTGACCATCTGTCGGGGTTCTGGGACTGTGGATCTTTATGAGAGAATGCCCCTCTTTCTCCTTTGGAGTACCTGATGGATTTGAACTCCCAACCTTTAGATCAACAAGTTTCTCCATTATGCACTGTGCCACCAGAGGTCTTTGCCTGCCAAATCTGACATGCGAGAGGTTTGGTAGCTATGTTGTGCCTGAACCATTTCAAGCCAGTTTGAAGCCCACCTGACTGGGCATGCTATAGGCAATTCAGATCCTTAGAAGAGGCCCTTGACAGTGGTGTGTCAGTAAAAGGTGAATGGAGCCAGAGAGCAGAAAAGCAATCAAGAGAATCCATCCCACCAAACTGAGCAGAGAATGCCCACAGTCCCATCCTCCCTATAAAACAGCAACACGAAGCCTGTGGAATTTGGTGACTAAATGACTAAGAGGAAAATAGTAATTACCTTTGCTCAGCTCTAAGCACAGGTAACTGTGGTGTGATCTCTGACAGGTTATTTAACCTCTCTGTGCCTAATGAGACAAGCTTTCAGGGCTTGGAGAGTTGACAAGGGCAGGCATGTACACTGACACGCGGTACTTGGCACTCGGTAAGAACTCTGTGAACATTTACAGTTCTTAACTGCTGCCTAGTCGGCCCCTGGCTCATTGAGACATCACGCACACGGAGGTCAGACCATTGTGATTCAGGGGGCTGATTTTGGGGAAGCAGATCACCAGGCCTTTCTTCCTAGTCTACCTTAGTCTGCAAAGTCCACAGAAAGCTGTTCAGCATCACATCAATGTTCTCGTTTCCATGGTGGCTGCACTCGATGGGTATTGGCTGGAAGTTGAGCCCAGGTTGCCTCCTCCTGGGTGATGAGCATTCTCCCACTGAACCTACTCCGCAAGTAGAAGTACCAGTTGTTTTCACTGTTCACGACATCCTTCCCACACTTTATGGGTCACTTTAAACCAGATGGTGGAGCAGGCAGGGTGGGGAAACTGAGGCTCAGAGAAATAAAGGCACTTTTGAACCACAGAAAGTTGTAGTGTGGGGAGGTGCAGGCCCATACCACACAAGGATGGTGGGGGGACGGAAAATGGAGAAAAATTTGAAGGTGAACAGAACGGAAGGCAGAAGGAAGGAGGGCTTGAGGAAAGAACTGACATTTGGGGCCATGGAACGAGGCCCAGGCCTGTCTTACATAAGGGAGCCCACCTGTTCACCTCTGCACGCCAACATGTGTGCAAACGTGCATCCCAGCCCAGCACACATGGGCCCTTGCTCGCCTGCAGATGAGCCTGGAAGACTGGGTCTAAACAAATTGCATTAGGAGGGCTGCAGACACCTCCTCCCCGACTGTGCGTCTCTGACACTAAGCAGGCCTGCAGAGCTGCCAGCTGCAGTCACTCGGCCCTGCTGACAGGCGGCCCTCGGCCCCTTTGGCCCTCCCTGGGCCCCCAGGAAGGGAGCCGGGGTCTGAGAGGAGGCCATGATGATGGATGGCGTGAGGGGGGTTCCAGGGTGTCTCAAGAGCACACAGGATGTGAGTGCTTGTGTGAGGCACATTCTGAGCTGTCCCCAGCAAGCCAGTCGCCTCTTCCCCCACTGTTCCTCCTGCGGCCTCTCCCACGGTCACTGCTGCCAGGACCTTGGCTCAGCCCTAGGCTCCAGCCAGCCCACACCCCAAGCAGGCTCATCTCTCAGTCCTGCAGTGGGCGGGTGGGGAGTCCTTACCCCCAAGCCAATGGCTTGGGGATGAAATGCAGGTGGGCATTTATGAGGAAAGAAGCAACTTGTTTGCATGAGCAGGAAGGACCCCACCTTATTTCATCCCTTGCTTTATTTAATCCTTGGAAATGTCTGGGAGTTGGAGAACTGCGCCCATACTGATGTGCCTACTGAGGTTGATTCATGCAGGGATTCCTCCCACCACTGCCTGAGCCTTGGCTGTGGAGCCAGGCCCTTTGCGGCTGTGGAGAAATGGGGGGAGTGAACGCTAGCCCTTGCTCTGCAGCATAAGGTAATAGTCTCCTGTGGGAAGGACCCCAGGCCGTGCTAGGAAGCAGCCCCATCAAATAGAGCCTTTTCCACACAGCACATATAAGTGGCTGAAAATGGTCCCTGATGGCACATGCTTGACTGGGAACCAAGAAGTTGATGGTTCCAGTCCACTCAGAGGCATGTTGGAAGGCAGGCTAAGTGATCTCCTTCTGAAAGCTCGCAGCGTGAAAGCCGTGTGGAGGACATGAGTGGGAATCAAGCCGGCTGCAAGTGCTTTGGTTTCATTGTTTTGGAAATGGCTGGACTGTCACCAAGGGGAGTCTTTGAAGTCTGCTGATTCAGGACGCAAACCCCGAGGTCAGGTGGCTGCCCACCTCACACTCCAGCTGCTCCAGATTCTCCTATCTCTTTTGTAAAATGGTGATACCAAAGTTCCTACCTCATAAGATTAACTGTGGAAATCTTTTTTTAAATCTCCTTATGGTTCATAACAACAACAACAACAACATATGACAAAAGGGAAAGAGAGGTCCAAAGAGGGAAAGGGCTAAGCCAGGGTCCCCCCCATGAATTAGAGGCTGAGTCAGGGCCACGTGGATGCTTTCCTCGCTGAATGCCCCCTCGCCTACCCCTTCTTCTCGTTGATGTTGTTGTGTACCATCGAGTTGGAACCAATCCATAGCTGACCCTCAGGTGGGTTTTCAGAGGCAGTTAATCACAAATGAGGAGATTGTCCATTCTTCTCCCGTGGTGTGGCTGGTGACCTCAAACTGCGTGCCTTCAGGATTGCAGTGCAGCTAACCCCTTACTACAACAAAATTCTTGTAATAGCTTGTGTGTGTGCACGCATACACACACACACACACACACTCCCTCCTTCCAAGCAGCCCAGAAGCTAAGAGTTGACCGGGTGGTAGGTGGTCAGTGGACATGTCCTGGGCCCTGTCTTCCACCTCCAGCCCTGGCAGTCTCTGTACATGGCTCCAGGTGGCCCTTGGTGGCCCTCAGCATGCCAAGCGCCTGGAGGGTGGGGGAGCGAGCGGAGGGCTCACAGCCCAGTGGCCTGGCCATATAAGGGAAGGAGCCCAAGGAGGCCTCCTCGCTGAGGCCTGGCGAGAAAATCCAGACAGCCACTGTTTATTTTCTCCTTCCTAGCCTCCTCTTCACTCACGCCTCCTCAGAGCTTCCCGACACAAGACAGAGGTTCTCCTCCTCTCGGTGACATTTCCCGAAGATGATGGGGAGTGGGAAGGGGAAGCAGCCATCCTCATAGGACACAGTGCCCCAGGCCTGCACTGAGAGCGGAAAGCACGGAGCGCCACCAGGTATGATGGGAAGCCCCTGGTCCATCCGCATCCTTTAACAGAAGGGGACACATAGCCACAGAGAGGAGAAGGTGCTGACGGGAAGTGACTGGGCAAGTTGGTGATAGAACCTGTGACTCCTGCACTCTCTTTCATCTCCTGGCTGGGGACTAAGAGTGCAAAAGGCCTTCTTTCAGGGTAAGTGGGAAATGGGGGGGAGGGCACAGAGCACTTTCTCAGTGAGACCCTCCCAAATCTACTTTCAGTTGAAAGATATCAGGGGTCAGAGCCCAGCACTATCTTACAACTGATCAAACCAAAGGCAAGAATTCGTGGGCCCACAGAGACCAGCGAACAACACCACACCTTGACTCTGTCCTCCCGCCTGCCACTCCAGCTCCCCTCGGGGGACTTGTTTGTCCTTCAGGCCCCTGGCGGTCCTCTTGGCCTTCTTTTGTGTCACTCTGGTCTGCTCTTTGGACCCCTTGCCATCCAGCCTGCCTGAGCCACTCCAGGTCATGGATGATGGGGGACTGTGTCCCAGCTGCCCGCTCAGCTTGCTAAATGAACCGGTGAAACGATTGGGCCATGTCTCTGCCCCAGTGGGTCAGGAAATTGATTAGAGGTGAGGCATCCAGAGTTGAGATTATAAATAAGGGTCTCGGGGATGATTCCAGCCTAGTCCTTGGAAAATTCTCTTCCCAAGGAGCTTCTAAGATGCATAGGGATTAACATAAGGAAGCATTCCATATTCAACTGCTCTTCTTAGTGTTATCATTGTTCCGTTTATTCTAGAAACAGAGGAGCAGAAGGAGGCAGCTGGCCACAGAGGACAGGATTAGCTTTGTCTCAACGGTTACATTGCAAACCTTTGTTCTTATATCAGGCTTTCCCTTGGGGGAGCATGGGGCTTCCTTTATCAAGCTCCTGATTCTAACTCAGGAGAGATGCTATCTTTACTGCAAGACTCCTAGACCAGTGAGGTGGAGTGGAAATAGTCCTCAACTCCCCTGGTTTGAGTCCTGCTGTGTGACCTGGACAAGGAGCCTCTCTTTTTCTAGTCCTTCATACTCACAGACAATAACCCTCTCTGCCCCCGTTACACCTCCAGTGTTGAAAGAGTAAGTGTAGCAGGTCACTATTTGCCTAACATTAATCCTTTCATAATTTGGCTTTGTGGAAAGAAGCTGTGCTGCAATCCCGAAGGCACACAGTTCGAAGCCAAGAGTAGTTCTCTGGGAGGAGGATGGACAGTCTCTTCCTACGTGATTGACTGCCTCTGAACACCTGCTGAAGGGTCAGCTACAGGTCAGTTCTGACTCTACGGTACACAACAACAACTTGTGCCAGATCTGGATATGCTAATACTCTTTGCTGTTGAGTCGGAACCAGCCCCTAGCTGGCCCTCCAGCGCGTTTTCAGAAGCAGTCTATTGCTAAGGAGGAGATGCCCACCCTTCTCCTGCAGAGCCGCTGGTCTATTTGAACCAGCAGCTTTTGGGTTAGTGGTGCATCTGCCTACAGACCACTCCACCAGAGCTCCCCTGAGGGAGACCAGGAGGAGTTAGAAAGAGGCCAGGAACAGAATAGCACCCGGCGGAGGCTCTCTAGCCCCTTCCCTCCCCAGAGCCCACCCCATAAAATTGAAGGACTGTGGGAGAATCAGTGAGGGTAACCTGTTCCTGGCTTAGTTAAAGGAGCCTCGGTGTCACAACAGTTAAGTGCTTGGTTGCTAACAAAAAGGTTGTCGGTTCAAACACACTCACTGCTGCATGGGCAGAAGATCAGGAGTTCTGCTCAGCAGTGAAGTCAGCAGCGTCGAAAACCCTCTGGGGCAACCTCCTTCATCACTTTCTTTCCGGGAGAAAGGTCCTTCCCCATTACTCTGAGGCATGCCTTTACTAACAAATCTTTCCTCTTTACCTTCTAAAAAACCCTCTTTGGAGCCCTTGTTCTCTGTCACGAGTTGCCATGAATTAGTGAGTCCACAGTGCCCAACAAGGCATTAGTTGATGCTGAGGCCATGGGCTCCCCCAGAATCACTCTTCCCCACGTGCCTCCTTGGGAAACCAGAAGCAGTCTAGGTGGAGGGGCTCTGGAGACAGTCACACACCAGACGAGTGGAAGGGATTATCCTCATTAGTTGGGTTCTGCTCGGCAGATCATCGCTGTCGGGGCATCCTCCCTCACCCATGTGACGAGGCCGGGGTCTCTCCCCCAGCTATGGGAGCTCCCAGACTGTGGAGCTGAGTAGAGAGGCTGTGAACTGTCTGTGACCCTGAAAGTGGACCCCAATTCTGAAGCCACTCTCCAGTCAAATGCAGGTGGGAAAAGATTCCTACAAGTGTCCGAGGAAAGTGAGATTTTATGGAATGCCTTATGAAGGAGCCCTCAGAACGGAAGTGCTCGAATGACAGAACAGTGGAAAACTTTTTCTAAAAGAGGTGTATCTTTCCCCCTGTCCTTTCTCAGCCTTTTCTGACCTACTTGTGAGTATCTGTCATCCAGCTTCAAGACCAGCACAGTGGCCAGCAAGCCAAGCAGGGGGATTTTCTGGGGTGCTCTGAAATCTCAGCAGCTGTAGGTAGAATCAGAGAAGGGCTTTGCTTGTGAACCTTGAGGTCCCATCCAGGCCAGGAGCACAGGGGAAAATGAATTGGCTTCACAGTCACTGTCTACACAGTGAGCTAGACACACAGTGGGCCCGTCAACATGTGCTGACAACTCTGTAAGACTCAGTCAGACTCAGACTAAATGAGATGTGGACATTGTCCTCGGAGAGCTGGAGAGCTAGACCCTAGTGTGATCAGCTCTGGTATTGGAGAGAGTGAGACTGAAGAATAGGGTCACTCATTCAGCCGGCCTTATTAGGCACAGCCCTGGCCCATCATGATTTCACTAGTGGGTGATTAGACAGGACTCCACAAAGTCCAGGAATGAAAGTGTCACAAGCAAATATCACATCACAAGCTTGTTCAGGGATGTGAAAGAAGGCGAGAACGTGGGTGGGAGAGTCGTGGCTTTGGATGGCTTAAAGTTAGAAGGCTTCCCGGAAGACGTGCTCTTGGCTTAGTAACAGAGCACAAGAGGAGCAGGCAGGTGGGGGAGCGAGGGATGGGGCAACCAGCACAGTGCCTGGGAAGATGGTGGGTGCTGAGGTGGGTGTGAGGAGGCCCTGCACCTGGGCTGGAGGAAGGCCAGAAGCAGGACCTAAGGGGGAGATGCAGGACCCAACAGGGACCGGAAAAGGCAGAGCTCAGAGCCATCATGTGGATTACAGGAATCAGTCCAGGAGCAATGGAGAGCCCTGGGGGGGGGGGTCATGAGGATGGCACTGAACTGGACAGGGTTTAGTTCTGTCATCCATGGGGTACAATGAGTCGGAGCTGACTCATTTCAACCTAATGCCACCATGATCCTATTTGCATTTTGGAAAAATCACTCTGGAGGCTGCCTAGAAGGATGGATGGGAAGAAGGAGGAGAGGAGGAGGGGGAAGACCAGGTCAAGGCAGACATTCAATGATGTGAAAGGTCAGGGAGGACCATGAACTCTACTACTTCACTGATGCTCAGGGACACTAAGCATCACGGCAGGACCGATGTCCAGAACAGGCAAACCAATGGAGACGGAATGTTTGTCAGGGCTGGGGGTGAAGTGGGAGTTGTAGCATTGGGATTTCTGTCTGGGTGGAGATGAAATAGTCTTAACCTGATTGTGGCTATAGTTGAACAAATTTCTCAATATATTCTGCATGTTCATCGGTCAAAGGAGTGAATTGTAGCTCAATAAAGCTGTTAACAAAGAAAGGTGCAGATCGATCCCGAGGACTCAGATGGCAGGCAGTTTTGGAGGAGCTGCATCCTGTTCTCTGACACCTCTCTCCCGCCCAGGTGGAGCCCACGGGCGCAGCACACGACACCCTGTCTCCCAGCCTGAGGTGCAGTGCTGCATCTCTGGTCAGTTGGGAGTCTGAGATGAAGCACTGTAGCTCGGGAAGGGAGAAGTTGCTCTGCAGCGTCAGCCTGGAGATGGTATGTATGGGGCTGGGGAGAGAAGGTGCCAGACTTGGGGCCACCAGGCACCCTGGGGCAGTCAGGTGGTGTGTGGTTTCTGTTCCATTGACCATTCACTGTGCTGGGAAAATGTTTGGACTTGAGTCCCTTCTATGCCACCGTCTTCATGATTCTGGGCGAGTCCTGACTCCTCTGTGCACCCCAGTTTGTCCATCTATAAAATGGAGCATTGAACCGTCAGCTGGTAGCCATCGGTGAGCACACTGTCTCTGTGGCAGGCTTGGCTAATCTGCAGGGCAGACATTTGTGGAGTGTTGAGTCGTACTTCAGGGTCCTTCTCAGTATTGGGTCTCAGATGGTCCTTACTAAGGCGTCACCGTTGAAACTCCTGTGGGAAGTAGACAATTCCCTGCCCCAAACACAACAGTCCCAGACGCTGAATCAAGCCCTTTACTCCCCTATCCTTGGCTCTAACCTGCAGCCTAAACCAGCCCAGGTAACCCACAGATATCTGAACTCCCTGACACTTCAGACAAGTGGGGAATAGTAAAGGGGAGCCTCTGGGAAAGGGGCCATTTCACTCACTCTTTCAAATGGCCCCTGTACTGAGCTATAGTATTGATCCATATTACAGATGAGGAAACAGGCTTGGTTAAGGGATTTGCCTAAAGTCACATGTACATAGTTCTGGGCTAGGGTCCTACTCTGGTCTGTCTGACCATAGATCTCACCTACTGCAATTGATTGTGGAAGCTGGAGATGGAGGTAGAAGCAGGAAGTTAGGAAGTTGTTATGTGCCATCGAGTCGCTTGAGACTCATAGTGACCCTGTGTACAACAGCTCTGAACCCTGCTCTAACTTGAGCCAACCCCGTTGTCTCTGACACTCCTACCCTCATATCCCCAGTCAGCAAGAGAACATAATAAATCTTTCTCTAGGGCGCTCTTCTAGCCTGGTGGGTAAGGAGTTGCACTGTCAACCCAAAAGGCAGGTAGCTCAAATCCACCAGCTGCTCTGCAGGAGAAAGATGGGCAATCTCCTCCTGGGTAATTCACTGCCTCTGAAAGCCCGCTGCTCTGGTGGCCTCGTGGGTAAAGAGAGCTATGCTGCCAAGCCAAAACCAAGTGGTTCAAATCCACCAGCTGTTCCTCAGAAGAAATATGGGCAATCCCTTCCCGTGTGACTTATCACCTCTGAAACCCCTCTGGAGGGTCATATGCATCAATGGTACATAACAGCACCAACAACAATCTTGCCCTTAAATCTTGGGTTGCTTTTAATAAAGACAGACTCAGACGCTTTCCACTAATACTGCTGATTCCCTCCACTTCCACCATCATCCAAAATCCTGTTTTCCTTGTCTTTTCTAGCAGGTTCTATATGATCCCATTTTCTTTGCAATTGAGGGAGACTAAAGCTCAGAGAGGTCCTCCCCATCCCCTGAGGAAGTTGTCAGGCTTCAAACTGATCTGCGCATTTGGTGTGGTAAATCCACCTCTCTGGCTGATGACTGAATGGCACACAGCCTGTGGCGTCATGGGAGCTGGTGGCTGGGATGCCAAAGGCTCTTTGGTTGACAACTTGGACAGCACTTCCCAGAGCACTTGGAGTTCCGGCTACTATTCCTGCCCAGGGCAGAGGGCCTTGCCAGGGACACGTGGTGCCCAGACTGGCTTCTGCAGGTGGCGCTGGGCGCAGAAGAACAAGCCAGCTGGTCCTTCGGGACACCATGCCTGGCTGCTGAAGCCACTCTCTCCCACCTTGTCCTCACGGTCCAGTTTTCCCAGGAATCCCTTAGATGCTAAGATGGGGATTCCTGGAAATACTGTTCTTGAGGTCATGGTTTAACAGCTGGATCCGCCTCCTTCCCATCTCAGAGTTGCCCCCCACCCCATGGGGCCTCTGCTCAAGCATGGGATCAGAATCAAGTAGAAGGCCATACGCTGGAGGTAAGAGAGCTTACAGACCACGTTCTTGACCTTTAAGTTGCTTTTCTTTCCATTGTGTGCACACACGATTTCATAACATCCTTGGGAGGCTGGGTGTGGGAATTTCACCATTGCCATACTCTTGGGAAATGTCCCCCCAATTCCCTCAGCAGAACAGCGGTTGAACCAGGACACCACACGTCCTGTGCTTCTTCCTACCCGCCCCCCCCACCCCTAGCCTTGTAGTTGATAAACAAACATGTTTGAACTTGTTTTAAAAGTTCATGGAATTAGCTAGGTAAACTGAAAGTCGTAAGTTAATACAATGTGCTATTGCAGTCACATAAAAATAGAAATTTTCCATCAAGAAAGAGCAGAACTCGGGATGCCCCCTTGTGGTGACACTGTCTCTACCCACCGCAGAAACACCAGCTCTCCACTACAATCTTGATACAAAACACAGGACTCAGCGGCTAGTCATCCAGCACCATCTGCGCCCCCTGCAGGGAGTTCATTCTGCTCAAAGCACATTTAGGTCCTGGCTCCTGTCTCATTGTGAGGAAAGCTCAGGATTCCGTTAGGTTCTATTGTACAGAGGGTCTCTATGAGTCAGAAAACAGCAAATCATCTTTTTACTCTTAATTCCTCTATCACTTACAGTTGGCCTTAAAAAAAGTTACTGAAAGGACACGTAGCCAAAGACACACTATCTCAACAATTTCTCCATGAAAAACTTAGCCACACTTGATTACATTCACCGTTCGCTGTCCTTTTCCACATTGTTCCACCATTATCATAAACTCTTTTCCCACTAAACTTCCCCTCTACACTTTCAAGTTAGCATTTCCGTTTTATCTCCCATACATAATTCTCTAAAAAGATCGCAGAGCTTTGCTAATTTAAATAGACTGATTTTTTGGTTGTCCTTGTACATACGTAGTCAGACTCAGGTAAAGCGAGAGCCTGAGGTCCCAGAGAGCAAGAGGCAGAGCCAGAGCTGATTTCAAGTCCAGGAGTTTGTGGCAATATCTTAGCCAAGAGCAAAGACTACAAAATTTAAAAATAGAAACAACACTGGCAACGGGGCCATGCTAACTGGCTGGATGCCGAAAGACCTGAAGTGGCCCAGGTGTAAAACGCAAACATGACAGAAACTCCTGGCATTTTTCGTGGTGGAGACAATAGGTAGCATGGCTCCAGGATCCTCAGTTTGACGTCTGACCCTCATGTTTCCAGAGACCAGGTAGGCTACAGGTACCCAGCACTGTCTTCCTAACTGGCCACATTAAAGACTTTACAATGTATCCCCTCACACAGGAGACTGGAGCTAGTCTCACTCAGAGATTTCTGATTTGCTCCTGGTAATAAGAAGGGAGGGAAGACTTTCCACCCACAAACTGCTTACAAATTGTGAGATACTGACCTCAAAACACTGTCCCAGGCATCATCTCATTTCATCCTCAGAACAGTCCAGTAAGGCATGTTCTAGTGCCTTCATATCGCAGACACAACCAGTGCCCAGAGGGATTAAAGAGACTTACCTAAGGGCACACAGCTAATACAATACGAAGCGGCGATCAAAACAAATTCGTTTTGCTTGTAACTAGTGTGCTATGGATCTGGCTAGTGACCCTCTGTTCCCTCAGTTTGTCCTGGCCTGGGTGGTGGGGCTACCTCCCAAAGAAGAGAGGGGAAATAAGCCTTCATTGAGACCCAAGTGGCCTCTACTGTGCTCTGTGATGAAAATAAAGTGCTGGACTCTTGACTGTATCCTGGTTTTTCCTGGGAACATGGGGTGGAGAGGACAAGAGAAAGAAGGGGAAGACCCCGCTATCTTAGACCACTTGGTAACCCCAAGTGGCTTCATCTTGTCAGATCTGCTCAGAGAGCAGTGAGGGCCCAGCAGGGCAGTGGAACATGCCGAGACACTGTCATCTCATGTTCAGAAATGCTCTGCCATGAAGCTTGGAGAGCATGCACCCCACAAGCCTCACTAAGACCTGACTGGCCAGGGCAAATAGAGGGACTCTGAAGTCTGAGAAAGCGCCCTCCTCACACAGGTGCCCGGGTTCCTAGTGAACACTCGACAGTGGTGTAGCACTTGAGCTGTTCCAAGTACATCATGGTCATCAGGGGCATGAGCCACACACATCCTCCAAACTCTGACACTTTGATGATGGGCGGAGGGGACACATTTGGTGTAGAAGAAAAACAAAACGCCTTGGACAATACCCTCTTCCATAATAGCTTCCAGATGCACAGATCTTCTCCATCACACTCGTCTGTGCCGCACACAAGCTGAGGGCCTTGGAGTCCTGCACTTGATGCTAAGAAGGCTGCGGTCCAACTAGGGTGCAGCCCCGGGACCCCTGGGAGGCTGTGGAAGAGCCAGGACAAGTGTTCCTCCTGCCGTCCACTGCTCCTGTCCACACCCGCCTACACGCCCACTCCTCACTCAGCTTCAGAACAGACCCCACCAGCCACAGGCCTCACAGTCCCTGTCCTTGTCACAGGTACCTCGAGATCTCCTCCTCCATCTCTGAGGGACATGTACCCCACTCTTCATGACCCCCACAGCTGGATAACATGCTGGAGTTTGGGGTTCCCAGAGCTGTCAGGGTTGGGAGGTAGACAAGATCCTTTTCTGGTTTAGCATGATGATTGGGTGTTCATGCTTCTGTATGATATGTGTTACCCTTTAAACCTTGTTACAACATAGGCCCATTTCCTGTCTGACGTGGAAAAAAATAAAAAGAACATCCGTGAATAGCCTATCAAAGGAGCAGCAATCTTGGTGCAACTTGAAGAGTATTTTACGTGAGCCTCTGTGGTTCCACGGCTGGGGACTCAGCAGGGAATAAGACAGGAAATTCTCAGGGTGAGGATCCACTATGACACACATGTAAATAGGAGATTTTGCACCCACTTGCAGATTTGGTGCTGGGACCATTTCCCAGCACAGCCCTGCAAGCAGTGGCAGTGCCCCATCCATCCCTGAACGCCACCGCCTGGGCCTCTGTGCTGCAGAGAAAAACAGCTGGCACCCCTATGACAGGCTCCGAGGAAGGAGCTCCACACCCAGGCCTCTGGGACAGCGAGAGCCCTTTACAGGGAAACCTGGATTAAGTCTCTCTGGAAGAAATGGCCCAGGGAGCCTGACCCCAGGTGGAATCTGGCCTTCCTTCATAAATCACCTAAGGAGACAGCAACTCTGCCTCCTGGAACTTCAAGGGGCAGCTTTGCTTGCCCCCTTGTGGCCCAACCTGAAAAGACAGGCTTCCCAGTCGAGAAGGCCTTGCTCTAATTTACCTCATTAATGACCATTATTTAACAGAATAGGGAGCTCGGGTGGCCTAGTAGTAAGAATCTGGGCTGCAGTCCTGAAGGCACACAATTCGAATCCTCCAATCGCTGGGCGGGAGAAGGATGGGCAGTTTCCACCCCTGTGATTAACTGCCTCTGAAAACCCACTGGAGTGTCAGCTATGACTCAATGATACAGAACAACAACAAAACAGCAACTGGTGGCGTAGTCTATAGCGAGTTGTGTGCTAAACTCAAAGGCCACACTTTTCTAGCAATTCATATCCATCACTCTGAGGGAGAAAGATCAGCAATCTTTTCCCATTCACTTGATAGCCTTGGAAACTCACTAGAATTTTAAGTCAGAAATGTCTCAATGATGAGGAGAGAGATTTAACACATTTATATAAGATTTTGCATTTTAAAATCACTCTCCAATTCACGATGTCATTTCATCCCTTCTGTGAGATGCATATTGTCATGCTTCTTATGGAGACCAGGAAGGCTAAGCAATGGGTATTGTTATTAAAAATAGTAGTAACACAAATGATGTATTGTGTCCTTTGTATGTGCAGACATGGTTAATATGTTTTACATATAAACTCTTGTTGTGGAGTCTCCCTGTGAGGGCCTATTGTGGGCCTTATGGTGGTGGTTATGGGCTGTTAAGTCAGAACCGACTCATAGCTGACCCTTGGGTGAGTTTTCAGAAACCGTAAATTCCATGGAAGGAGACTGCATATCTTTCTCCCTCAAAGCTGCTGGTGGATTCACACCTGCCTTTGGGTTGGCTGCACAACTCCTTACCGACTAGAACACCAGAGTTCCTGTCAAACTGATTTGTAGAGTCCTACGTGAGCAGTCAATAATGAATAAGGCTGACAGAAAAACAATTGATGCCTTTGAGTTGTGGTGTTGGAGAAGAGCACTGAATATCCAACCCATGGACGGCTAGGAGAACAGATATGTCTTGGAGAAGGTACGGCCAGAGGGATCACTGGAGGCAAGAATGATGAAGCTTCACCTAACATATTTTGGGCATATTGATAGGAGATGCTATTCTTTGGAGAAGGATATGATGTTGAGAAGTGTGGAGGGTCAGCGAAGGAGAGGAAGACCCTCAACCAGGTGGATTGACACAGTGACTGCTGCAGCGGGCTCTTGTGTGTCAGGAACTGCGAGGATGGTTCAGGAGAGATGGTTCAGATCTTTTGTTCATAGAGTCGCTATGACTCGTGCTCGATTATATGGCATCTAACAACAGCAACATGAGCAGTCTAACATGAGCTCCATAGGGTTTTCAAGCTGTAACCTTTCAGAAGTAGATCACCAGGCTTGTCTTCTTCTTCTTTTTTTTCCCAAATACAGTTTTATTTTAAAAAGAAAATTTAAAGTTTAACAATAGTCAGAGGCCACTTTTTCTCCCTTAAGAACCAACCTCCCAGGGAATCCAGAGCCTGCTAAGACTGATTCTCATTGCCCATGGGGTCTGCTGACCCCAGTTTCTCATGATTCTAAATTTCCCAATATAAAACAAACAAACAAAGAACCCACCAAAAATCATGATCCTAAAAACCTCCCAGAAAGGCAGGTCTGATATATCCAAGAGTTTGTGACCACTAAACCTAACTTTAAGCTCAAAGACAGGTCTCTAGACTGAGTGAGCACCATTTAGCATTAAAAAGGGCCACATTTGTCCCAAGAATAAAGCTTAAAGGCAAGATGAGATACAGAAACGGTATCCTTGATTGGATTACAAACACACAGAAGTGCAAGTTGTTGAATGGAAAAGCAATCCTAGAGTTGTAGCCATTGCCACCAACATCCTCTTATGCTCTTGCCAGGCTTGTCTTCTAAGGCACCTCTGAGAATAGATTAGAACTGCCAGTCTTTCAGCTAGCAGTCAAATGCTTAACTCTTTGCACTCCTCAGAACTCTTGGAGAATTGATGGAGAAATAAACTCAGAAACTAATAAGCATAGGAACTATCTCAGGAACCTTTCACTGGTGAACTGGCGAATCAGAAACCAAATGTAGCTGAGCTCCAGGCCCATTGCCTCCCACCCCAGCTTGGTGAGAACAGCGTCTGTTATGATTCCCCCACTCCTGAAAGAGCCCTCAGCCCCTCCAGGTGGGAAGAAGGTCCAACAGACTTCATTCTCCAGGACGAACTCCCCACAGATCCAAGACACTTTGGAGCCAACAGCATCTCTGGAGACCCCATCTCCTTCTTCCTTCTTTCTGGAACAAGAGCCATAGGAGAGAGTTTTGTTGTGATTATTTTAATTCAGGGAGAAAGGTTCTCCTAAGCTCCCGAGGCCACAACTATCAAAGAAGGAGAGCTAGAAGAGCACCTTTGTCGCTGTCCATTTGCCAGCAATGAACAGTGACACCCTGATGGGGTAAGCACAACGGAGACACACCACGCCAGGAGCCACTCAGAGAGTCAATCCGGCTAAATTTTATTGGGGGCTGCAGTGCACTTATATACGAGCAAGTAAACAGGAAGACAGGATAGGGTGGGCTTGTGGATGTGGAACATGCGGATTCGATTGGAGAACCTCAGCCTTGTGCTGACTACTCCCAGCTCAACAGATGCAGTAGCCATCTTCCCAGGTGGCGCGCTTTCTCAAGCCAATACAGCCAAATACAGGAGCGCTTTCTCTATCCCATATTAAAGGCCCTTAGGAGGCTTGCACTTATCCAGAGCTAGGCCATCTGTCCTGGCCAGAGGCCCTCCCTTCCTCCCCAACATTCGCCAACACACTTCAACACTGATACATGTGCAGAAAGGAAAAGGAAATTAAATGGGACCCTCCAGATCTGGAAGCAAGGACTTGAAAGAAAAGCCACCACCTTTGAGGACAACTGAGGGAAGCCTAGGAGAGGACTATGTCCTTCCTAGGGCCTCGTGGCAGCATGCATAACCCACTCACTGCTATGAGAAAGCAGTGGCCAGGAAAGTGGACTGAAGCCAGTTCCTGCATTTCAGACCCAGACAGCCCCCTCCTACAGTCTCGGGGTCAGCAAGGCCGCTTGTGACCTGGAAACCTGGGTGAGGGGGGCAAGATCCAGAGTGGAGGCTGGGAGAGGATGACACTCAAGTGACCTCACTCTGGGAAAAGACAAGAGCCATGTCAGTTGCACTTGAGCCTGTCAGAGGCTGGAGGAACCAGAGACCAGAGAGATTGTTCTCCTGACCTAAGCTATCTACCACTCCTACATCCTGGAATTGTGTGTTTCCTTGGCCATGGCTTCTGCATCTCCTCAGTCCAGAGCGGTTTCTGGCAGAGGGTCATATCCATTGAGCCATTCACATACCAAAGGCTTGATGTGTTCCAGGCACTGCCGTGGGTGCCAGGGAGCAAGGGATGGAAAGGACACACAAGGTCTCAGCTCCAAAGAACCTGCAGTCTCGTGACAGGAGCCAGACCAAATAGGAAGACCATCAGTGAGACCATCTTACAGAATGTCTGGAAAAAAAAATAAAATAAAAAAAAAGAATGTCTGGACTGGTTTTGTGAAAATTAACTATGATGGTATGCTAAAAAGTGGTTATTGTTATGTGTCGTCGAGTTGACTGCAGCTCATAGCAACACTGTACACCACACCTCTGAAACCTGTCCTATTCTGAGCCAATCTCACTGACTTTTGACACACTTGCCCCCATTATCCTAGTTACTATGTCATCCATCTCATCCTGGATCTTCCTCTCTTGTCCCTCCATCCTTCCAAGCATGATGTCCTTCTCCACGGACTGGTCGCTGCTGGCTATATCCCCAAAGTAAATCCAATGGAGCTTTAATATTCTTACCTTCTAGGAACAACTTGCTTTCACTTTCTCCAAGACAGACCTGTTTGTTCTCTTGGTGGTCCATGATATGTTCAATACTCTTCTCCAGCATCACAACTCAAAGGCATCGACTCTTCTTCTGACACCCTTAGTCACTGTTCTGCTCTCTGGTGCATAGCAAGCAATTGTGAAGATCATGGCCTGGATCAGATGCACCTTAGTCTCTAGACTGACTTTGCTGTTCTTAAACACTCTGGAAAGGTCCCTCACAGCAGATCTTCCCAGTGCAATTCATCTTTTGATCATCCAGACCATGGTCTTCTCAATTACTTGTTATACTTCAGAGAGCTGGACAATGACTAAGGATGACTGAAAAATAGATTCTTTCGAGTTGTGGTACTGGAGAAGAGTCTTGAACATACCATGGACTTCCAAGAACACAAATGGGTTTATCTTGGAGAGGGTGAAACCAAGTCTCCTCTTTGAGGGTAGGACTTTGAAGCTCTCCCTCACATACTTTGGGCATGTGGCCAGGAGAGACATCATGCTCAGAAGGATGGAGGGACAGCACAGGAGAGGAAGACCCCGGATGAGATAATTCATAACAATATCTGGGAGAGGAAGATCCCAGATGAGATGGATTGATACAGTAACTGGGGCAATGGAGGTTGGTGTGTCAGAATTAGTGAGACTGGCTCAGGACAGGAAAGGATTCAGAGCTGCTGTACATAGGGTTTCTATACATCGCAGGCGACTCAAAGGCACATACAACAACATACTATATTGGTTGGTGTGGGTTTGTTGTTGTTGTTGTTGTTGTTGTTGTTTTTATTTATGTCTCTTATTTAGAGTCAACAAGACCTGGGGGAGGGCCTTTGCATTTAAAGTTGGTTGTTATCACATTTTGGAGGAACATTCTTCTAAGTGCTACAGCACTCTTCTGTCAATATGCTGTACTGAGGTAACCTGGGGTTGTTGTGATGCTGAACCTTGTGCCATTGAGGTGTCAAATGCCATAACGGTTACGAGTGGTGGACAGTGTTTGGTGGGACTCCCAGTTTAAGACAGGTTTGGAAGCAAGAGTGACGTCCACTTTCTAAACAATATGGCTCTGGAAACTGTATGAACTTTGATAAATATTGATAGTTGTAGAAAGGCTTCAGGACTTTTGTTGATAGTGTTGCTATGAGTTGTGCTCAACTTAATGACAATCAACAACAACAGTGCCAAGAGTGTTGACTGTGGAACTGAGTACTCTGAAATTGTTAACAATCTCAATCTCCCATCTATCAAGGTACTGCCAATTGGACCAATGGTGAGAATCTTTGTCTTCTTGATGCTTAGCTTCAACATTGAAGACTGCAGTCCTTGATCTTCTGCAACAAACACTTCAGGCCCTTTTTAGTATTGGCGAGCAAGGTTATGGCATCATCTCATCAGCAACCGAGCATAGTGTTAAGTTGCTGATGAGTCTTCCTCTAATCCTGATGCCACATTCCTCCTCATAAAGCACAGCCTCCCAAATGATTTGTCACACATAGAGATTGAAAAGTATGGAGAAAGGATGCATCCCTGACACACTCCTTTCCTGATTTTGAGTCATGCAGTGTTTGTTTGCTTTATTCTAACAACGGCTTCCTGGTCCATGTATAGGTTTTGCATGAGCACAATCAGGTGTCCTGAGATTTCCATTCTTCTCAAGGTTAGCCACAATTTGTTGTGATCCTCAGAGTCAAATGTCTTTGACTATTCAATGAAGCATAGACATTCCTCTGGTACTCTCTGTTTCTAACCAAGATCCATCTGACAATGTCTATGATGTCCCTAGTGCCGCGGCCTCTTCTAAACACAGCTTGTACTTCCTGTAGTTCTCTGCCAACGTACTGTCCCAGTCACTTTTTTATAATCTTCAGCAGGATTTTGCTAGTGTAATATTAGTAATTTTCCATACTCTGTCAGGTCACCTATTTTTGGAATGGGAATAAATATGGACCTCTTCCAGTCAGTTGGCCACGTAGTTGTCCTCCAGATTTGTTGGCACAACCTGGTGAGCACATCCAGGGCAGCACCCATTTTCTGAAATATATCAGATATTCTATCAAATATATCAGATATTCTATCAAATACCAGGGCCTTGTTTTTTGCCAATTCCTTCAGAGCAGCTCTCCTTCATCACCACTGTCTCTTGATAATAGATTTTAAATGTCAGGGGAATTCCTTAGGGGGCATAAGTAGTTTAGTGGTTGACCACTAGCTGAAAGGTTGTCAGTTCAAACCCACCCAGAGGCTGGTGGGAGGCCAGGCCTGGTGAACTGCTTCTGAAAGATCACAGCCTTGGGAACTGTGCAGAGGAGCTCCCCTCGGCAACAAGTGGGTCACCATGTTGTTGTTGCTGTTAGGTGCCACTGAATTACCTATAACCCATAGCGACCCTGTAAACAACAGATCTGAGCCCTGTCCCATCCTGTGCCATGCTCATGATCCCTGACATGCCCAAGGTCATTGTTACAGTCACTACGTGTTTCGTTTTGGGTTACAATGAGTTGCAGTCAACTAAACCGCAACTTGTTGGCTGAGAATCTATTATCCTAAAACAATGTTCTGCTTCAACTCTTTCTACAGTACAGTTGAGGATATTTTGCAGTGAGAGATGATACTTGAATAGAGACCTGCAGGGGGAGAGAAGCTAGAGGGGCTGCTGGTCTGGAGTCCCAGACGGGAGGAAGAGTCGTCCCCTGGTGACTGACGCCACAGGAGGTGCGATTGTCACCAGTGAGAGGAGCAATGGCCTGAGTACGGCAGGGATATGGGATAAGGCCAGTGAGGGACACAGTCACACGACACACGGATGGAAAAGGCCCCTTTCGCATGAGCAGGGAAACCATAGTATATTATTTCTACTCCATATTTTCTTGTACCATATGGCCTGTTAGAACTGGAGCTCAACATGATTGCCTGTTGTGCCGAGTCCACCAAGCCTTCCCCTTCTGACGGGGTGCAATAGCCTCTCTTCTCTGTGCTCTCCTTCCATAGGAAAGTTTCCATTCTACTTCCCTGACTGGTTTCTACCTTACATAGTCTCTGACTTCTGAAAGTTTTACTGCATCTGAGGAAAACAAACCAACCGAAACTCCTGGGAATATACAAAACAACTGAATTTCACCTGACGGTATGCATAGGAATCAGATC
>NW_006399880.1:4563666-4573849 GCF_000299155.1 Elephantulus edwardii | reverse complement strand
ACAGGACAGAGCGGAGTTTAGGGCTGTTGTACATAGGGTCGCTATGAGTCGCAAGCGACTCGACGGCACATAACAACAACAACAACAAACAAGACTTGCTAACACATATATTTTATATCATTTTGACATTATAACCACATGTATATATTCTTTGGTTTTGTTTCTTGTGACTTCCATGTCAAACTATCACAAATTGGGTGGCTTAAAATGACAGAATTTTAATCTCTCAAAGTTCTCAACAAATCTCAAATCGATGTGCTAACATCCCCATGCTCTTCTGACTCTTGGGGAAAATTATTTTTCAGTCTTTGGTGGTCCCAGCTATTCCTTGGCTTGTGACTGCAGCACCCCCCACCATCTTTCTTCACATGGACTCTTACTCATGGTGTCTCTTATAAGGACATTTGCTATTCGAGTTAGGATCCTCCAAGATGTTATTGTTGTTATTGTTATGAGCCATTGACTCACTTACAACACACAGCAACCCTATGTACAACAGCTCTGAACCCTGCCCTGTCCTGTGCCAACTTCATCATCTCTGATGCACCCACTCCCATTATCCCAGTCACAGAGTCAATCCATCTCATCCAGAGCCTTCCTCTCCTGCACTGTCCCTCTGCCCTGCCAAGCATGATGTCCCTCTCCAAGGACTGGTCCCTCCCTGAACCATGCGCAAAGTATGTCAGATGGAGCTTCAAAATCCTTGCCTCCAAGGAGCAGCCTCATTTCACCCTCTACAGCACAGACATGTTTGTTCTCCTAGCAGTCCATGGTATATTCAATACTCTTCTCCAGCACCACAACTCATTGGCATCAATTCTTCTGTCATCCTTAGTCATTGTCCAGCTCTCTTATACATAGCAACTAACTGTGATGACCATGCCTGGACGAGGTCCACCTCAGTCTCTAGACTGACATCATTGCTCTTCAGTCCTCTGGAGTGGTCCCTGACAGCTGACCTTCTCAATGCAATTTGTCTTTTGATATCCTGGCTACTGGTACCAAGAATGTTGATTGTGGAGCCAAGCAAGCTGAAGTTGTTAACAATCTCAAACTCTTCACTGTCTATCATGATACAGACATAAATCAAGATCGTTCATTATATCTGCCAAGGCCCTTTTGCCGAATATGTTCACATTCGCAGGTTCTGGGAATTAGGATGTAAACATCTTTTTGAGAGTCACTATTCAATCCTACTACCTTAACAATATGGAAGGAAAGAAAAAAAAAAAAACCAAACACAACAAAGCAACATTAAAATGTCATTTGGCTCTGGTGTGCATAAAGACAGCTTAATGGCCAGAAGGAGGCAGTAGGGAAAAGGAACAGAGCTGGGCTGTGAGCTGGCAGGAAGTCCCCTGGCTTGCTGGGGAAGGGCAGGTCTATTGTAATGCAGGGCCTGCTGTGGTCCACTCCCCTGGCCTTTTTGCAGCACTGTCCCCCACCTGCCCCTCTCCAGGGCCTTGCTTGAACAAGTGAGCAGATTTTGGTCCCTTTTCTAAGACTAGGAAACTTGGAGAACAGAGGGTGCCACGGAACTAGGAAGTGAGACACAGGAGGGAGAGATCCTGAACATATCAATGTAGACAATGCCACGGGGTAGTGGATTCATTTGCAGTGAAGAACTGAGAGAAGCAAAAGCTAAAAGGTAACACAGGGTAAACTCTAGAGGAGTGGAGCCCGTAGTAGACAGTTGTACTGCTAACCTGAAGGTGGTTCTAGTCACCGCTGGCAAGGGGGACAGATGGGCAGTCTTCTCCCATGCTATATGTAACCTCCAAAAATCTGCTGGAGGGTCAGCTATGAGTCAGTTTAGACTCCATCCATGGCAATGAGGTTTTTAGATAAAGTAATAGAAGTCTCAGATGCAGGCTAGCCCAGGCTGCAGAAACTCCAACACCTCTCATTTGTGGACTGGAGCCAGGGCTGTGGTAAATTCCTCAAAGCCACATCGCAGGGGTGTCTGTAATTCCCCTTGGGAATTCTCGGTTTCTTCCATCCTGTCCTTGTGCAACCAATTCTCAGAAGCCAAATGGGAGACTACTCATCTCCAATGTAAATTTCAGGATCCCTGTGACTAATCTTTTTACATAATTCTGCCTCCAAACCAAACAGGACACAGCACATAGCATGATCCCGTTTTTGTGGGGGGACAAAGGGCTTGTCATTGTGTATCTAACAGCAGCTGTATAATCCTTTCTGAGCCGGCATTATGCTGAGCACTGCATACTTTATCTCATGTGATTCCCCAACCACACTGTGAAGTGGGTGCTATCATTAAGTCTCATCTTGCAGAAGAGGAAAATGAGGCTCAGAGAGGATGAGTAACTTGTCTCTGGTCACCCAGCAGTGGTGATTTTGGATTACTATTGGTGGTGGTGGACTCTGGCTTGGTCTTTGTGTCTATAATTATTACCACCCTCTCCCCACCTCCTTTATGCCCATTTGTGGATATAAATGCATATTTAAAAAGTACAAACCTACACAGCTGTTCACAGTGGGTAACTCTGAGGCAGGAATGTGCAATTGACAGAGTACAGCACTGCACTAGTGAGGAAGTTTATAGGGAATTTACCCAAAGGCTGAGCCTTTCTGCTACTTCAGATCTACCTACCAGTAGCTGAGAGGGAAAAGATAAGCAACTTTGGAAACCCAGTGGAAGGTCAGCTAGGAGTCAGTTCTGCTCCATGGCTGTGAGTTTGAGCTTAGGAGACCAGCTGGCACTGTGCATTCAGCTACTAACCAAAAGTTCATCAGTTCCAACACACCAGTTGCTCCTCAGGAGAAAGTGAGGCTGTCTGCTGTAAGGACTTACAGCCCTGGCAGCTCAGCTAGTTCCCGTCTGTCCTACAGGATCTCTGCGAGTCGGAATCAACTTGATACAGGGGGTTAATTGGACGGTGCTTTGATTATGATTTTTTTTTTTACAAGAAACAAACAAAACCCTCCTAACCTCATTACCTTCACAGAATTCAGTGTCATGGTGATCCCATGTCACAAAGCAGAATGGTTTTACCTGCCTGGTGACTTTTCAAAAGGTAAGACTTGTTTAAGGAGCTTTGCAGGGAGAGTTTGAACCGCCAACACTCAGGTGAGGAGTCAAGCCCTAGCCGTTTGTTTGTGCCACCCAGCGATTGTCTCTGTAATCAACCTGTTTCTCTGAAACATTTTCATCAAAACAGACTCTGGTAGAGAGCAACTGACAGAATGACAACCGTAGCTGTGGAGCACGGACACAGCAAAGAACACACTTCCTCTACTACATACACAAGTGTAGTCTGGACTTGGTACAAGGTCCTGCACTTTCCTGGAGACAGGCAAAAGTAAGCACAATTTTTCAAAAGGAAAAGGAGGATGACTGAGCAAATCCCAAGAGGTATCTCACCCAGAGCTCTGTTTCCACTTCCCCCCCTGCCCCCCCTCACCCCACACACACTTCTAACCAGAACACCCTGAGGGGCCTCAGACCTCAGTTCTGCTGCCTCTCCCTCCTCCCAGGCTCCAGCCACGCCATACTCCTTGCTCCTGCTGACCTCACGCAGACAATAGTTCCTCCATCAAGGCTTTTGTAGTCTACTGGGGGGCCATGCCAGCAAGTGTGTGATCACGGCTAGATGGGTACTGGCCCCCAACCCCACCCCCTTGTTGAACAGACTGAAGTTGATGTTTTAGAAAGCGAAACTTCTTGCTCAAGGCCATGTAGCGAGTCAGTGATTGAGCCTAGGCCCAAATTCCTGGGCCTAATTTCTCTAAAGCTGAGTCAGTTCAAACTCGTTTCAAGAACCTGTTGAATCCTGTTTCACCACATGAAAGTGCAGCTGTGTGCCTATTCTCCGAAGAGCCAATCCCTACATCCTCCCTGGCAAACTCAGCTGCAGCCCTGCCCTGCCCTACCCTCTCTGCGCTGGGGCTGGGCCTGAATTCAGGGCAGAAAGGACTGGCCTTTGGACCACGAAGGAGGAAGCTGGGGTGCTCACTAAGCCACAGGGGGCAAACCCACAGGCTAGGGCAGTGAACAGGGCGTGGAGCAGCTTCCAGCAAAGCACTGAACAACTCATTTGGAAAATGGGTTTATCGTCACACCACCTATGCAGTAGTTCTGACTGAAAGAGGAACCCCTTCAATGCATTGAACACAATGCCTGGACATAATAGATGATCAATCAGCAATTCGTATCACTACGGGAATGAATTGGTTGCACCAAATGAGTCCAGTACTTTCCATGAACATGACAGAGAGCATGTTCTCAGCCAGGTACTGGAGTATAGAGGGGAAATGGACACAGCTCCTGCCCTCACATAGCTCATGAGCTGTCAAGGTGGCCAGGGCGTTTGGACCTCATTCACTCTTGTGGGAGGACAAGGGGCCTCAGGGAGCCGGATAAGAAAGGGAAGGTTTTTAGTGTCTTGATCCAGGGAAGGTCTCTGAGCAAGGGAGTGACTGATCTAGTTTTTTTCCTTACAAAGTCATCTGGTACCTGAAGCCCACAGGCCACTGCACTGTCACTGGGACAGGCTGGGAGGGGGGGCCGTCATAGCCAGTGAAGGGGCTTTGTGAGAGCATGGGAGTAGGGCCAATGGGTCTGAGAAGGGAACAATATCAGCTTAAGTGTAGGGTGACCTGGAATGGAGGGCACAGATTGGCCGGCTGGGTCTGGGTCCTGGAGGAAGCAGTAGGGGAGGAAGTCCCTTAGACTCAAGGCAAACTTAACTGGGCTGTGTAGGGTTAGGGTTAGGGCTAGGGTTAGGGTTAGGGTTAGGGTTAGGGTTAGGGGTAGATTCCTGGGGCGGGGTCACAGGTGATTTTACTTTCTGCTTTTTACATTTTCCCTCTTTCTGAATTTTGTAATTAGAAGGGGGAGGGAGCGCTGTATTTCTGAGGGAGCCAAGGGACTGGAATCAAGAGGCCCTGCCTCACCAGAGGCCGATGGAGTAGCTTCGCAGAAAAGACAAGCCGATCCAGAGGTTCGAGTCTTGGACACACTTTGGACAACTCTGGTCTCTAAACCTCAGTGCTTCATCTGGGGAGTGGGGGCGGGGTGTAATGACCTGTGTGGAGAGGTGCCATCCAGGCACCATGTACAACCTCTCAGGGCCGGGCGTGTCCGCGTCTGTGTAATCTTCTGCCCCAGGCTTCACCAGCTCAGCACTATTCGTAGGGCAGGCCAGAGCACCAGGGAAAGGAGGCTTGGGTCCCCGGCCCTCTCTGCCCACCACCCCAGTCTGAGTCAGCTGCCCCAATGTGAGAAAGCCAGTTCCTCCAGGCAACCCTATTGGTCAAGTATGGCTTCTAGAGAGCCGGGAAAGGTGTGGCTCTGCCAGCTCAGAACTTATTCCCTGATGGAGCTACAGTGGAACAAACTCTGGAATTAGGGGAACGTGGTCCGAGTGCCACTTCTGGGCCTCAGTTTCTCTCTTTCACCATAATCTAAGCCTAGCTGAATTCATTTTCTCACCAAACCTTAGCAAAGCATCTATCGAGTGTTTGATATAAAGAACCCTGGCTTCAGGGAGTGCCCAGGGAGTGCCAGTTGAACACAAAGGCTGGGCCTCCACACTGCCTGGCACAAAGTGCACAGCTGCTCTGCAAGGCGGTGGGGGGCGGGGGACCACCACATGTCCCCGAGTCCGCGACTGGTAAATGGCCAGAAGAGGGCGGCAGAGAGCAGGTCTCAGCTCCACGGGCGGGGAGGATCTACGCGAGAGGCAGCGAGAGGCAGCCGGTGACCTTGGAAGTCCTGGAAGGCGGAGGCCTGGGGATTTTCAGCCTCTCTGTTGTCAGGAAAAAGTTTCACAAGCACTTCTGGCACACCAGCATTTTCTCGGCCCTAAACTCTCATGCGGTCACACACTCCCCGACACACACACACACACACACACACACACATGCCTGTCCCGAAAGACACCCCGGCGCCCTGGCTACCCTTCTCAGAGGAACCATCTTCGGCTGAGGCTGCAGCAGGCTACGCAGGGACAGGGAGCAGGCTGCCAGCTCTGACTGGCGCCAGGAAGAGAAGGGGAGGAGGGGACAGAGGCACCGAGCCATCGAGTGTGGCCTTGTCCTAGGAAACGTGAACCTTTTAATGGTTCTGATCGCTGTGTGTTTTCTGAAGAGCACACTGGTGCTATGCCGAGGACAATCACACACCCTCGCATTCATTCTCACACATACACACTCGCACTAGCACTTTTCACACTAATCACAGACTCGCACACACAATCTCATGCCTGCAAGCACGCACACCCCTCAGCACATGGCAACATACATCACATGATCATAGTCATACACACGCACACTCATTTTCACACAACTGTCACACACAGGTTAGCATGCCCAACTCTAGCATATTCAGGTGAACACATCCACTTTACACAACTCCCAAACTGCACACCACACAGTCTTAAATCTGTCTGCTCACACTCATGCACGCACACTTATTTGTAGTCACACAGACGCGAACACATGCATTTGTGTTCACACGTGAGCGTGAGCCTTAAAGAAGATGAGAGGGCAGAGCCAGATGGGCACCCTCCGCTCCCTCCCGCCCCCTGGGGTTCCAGAGATAATCCTGGCTTTCTGTGAGGCATCTGTGACGTGTTTCCCACCCACTTCCAAAAAGGATTTCAGACAGTTTAGAAGATTAAATCTCCAATAAAACAGGATCATTAAAAAGAAAAACAGGGGAGAAGCATTAAAAGTATAACCCTTGTTTCTCCTGGCCCAGCGCCTCTTTGCTTTATAAGTGCTGTTGTTGTATAATGTCAGAACTAACCCAGAGTTGACCCTTCAGTGAGTTTTCAGAAGCAGTAATTTGCAGAGAAGGAGAGTGGCCATCTTTCTCCCTCGGAGCAACTGATGAATTTGAACTGAGTTCCTTTGGTTTGGCAGCACAACTTCTTCATTCATTGTTAGGTGCCTTCAAGTCTAAACCGACTCATATCTGACTCCCCAGCAAGTTTTCAGAAGCAGTAAACTGTGACGGAAGAGATTGTCCATCTTTCTCCAAAGAGCAACTGGGGAATTCAGACTGTGTGCCTTCAGCTTGGCAGAGCAACTCCTTACCCCTACAACACCAGAACACCTGTTGTACACCAGAGTCATAACCATAGCTGGCCCTCTGGCAGGTTTTCAGAGGCAGTTAATCGGGTGGGAGGAGATTGCACATCCTTTCCTCGAGGAGCAGCTGGTGGCCTCGAACCACATGCCCTCGAGATTGTAGCACAGCTTCTTGCCACTAGGCCACCAGAGCTCCTAAAAGTCTGCAATGCAGTCACTACCCTTTCTTTTCCTGCCCATCCGACTGCACTTGGGCCTCTCTGTCTACCCACTGCTTGTCCCCAGGTGGGCTGTGGGAGGACTTAATCCCTGTCAGCATGTACCGCTCTGGGGTGTTAGGGCACCCAGGTCTCTATCTGCCTCCTGAAAGAGGCTGGGCTGATGGGCATGTGACTGAATCTCCACATCACAGTGTCTCATCTGCCATTAGTTGGCTTGGGAGCTAAAACCTTGGCTTTGACATTTTTCTTCTTTCAAGGTCAATTCCAAGCCACTCAGGACCCCCAGTGCTGAGGAAATGTCCTTTCCCATATTGTATGAGAGCCTCATTACTTGATGTTCTGGTGTGAGCGTCTCGTAATTGATGTTCTGTTGATCTGGCCCCCAGTTACAGTAATTCTTCCCACTATTTCTCAATGAAACCCTAATTCAAATAAGATACTCAGTGACCCATCATAACACTGCAAAGTTGTTAGAATGGATTGTTCAGTCAGCTGTTGTTGCATAACAAGCCAACCAAAAATCTAATGATTTAAAACAGCGATTTATTGTTTCTTATGATTCTTTAAAGAGCCCTGATGACATAGCCGGTAAGGAGTTGTACTGCTAATGCCAAGGGGGCACCTCTCGGGCATTCAAATTCACCAACTGCTCCAAAGGAGAAAGATGGACAATCCCCTCCCAATCAATTTACAACCTCTGAAAATCCTCTGGAGGGTCAGCTATGAGTCTATTCTGATTTGACCGCAAGGAGCTTCCGTTTTCATGCTTTCCTTGGGTGAGATGGGCTTCTTCGGATGGCTCTTCTCCACAAGATGACTAAGACTACTTACGCATACTGTAATTATTGAGAGCTCACTGTGATGTTTGAGACACACATGTCTCCTATCTTACATGACCTCTCTAGTAGAAAAGGCAGATTGCTTTCCAGGCCAACTCAGGACTCGGAGAGAGATACTGGGGTGGGGGTGGGGGGTGGCCCTGAAGCCTCCAGGCCTCTTAAGGCCTAAGCTTGGACCTGGCACAGCATTACTTAGATCACATTCTATTAGTCAAAGCAATTTATAAAGCTAGTGTTCGAAGGAGGGAAAGGAATTCACTTCTCATCCTAGGATGATTTAGCAGTCTTTTTCAGAAAATTCTTATCCTCCACAAAGATGTAACTGTGAGCGCCCAATATAAAGATAATCTTTCCCAGCCTGCTTTGCAGCTTCGTGTTGCTGTTGTTAGGAAAAGTCCGACCTATAGTTACCCTATGAATAATAGATCTGCATTGGGCCCTATCTTGCGCCATCCTCACCATCTCGGATGTATTTGAGCCCATGGTTGCAGTCAACTGTGTCAATCCAGCTTGCCAAGGGTCTGCTCTCTTTTGCTGACCCTCCAACTTCCCAAGTATGATGTTATTCTGAAAGGAATAGCCTCTCCTAGTGGCATGCCCAAAGCATGTGACATGAAGCTTCACCGTCCTTGCCTCTTCTGGCGATACCTTCTCCAAGACATATCTGTTTGTTCTTTTGGCAGTGCATGGAATATTCAGTACTGTTCTCCAACACCAGAACTCAAAGGCATCAATTTTTCTTGTCATTCCTATTCATTGTCCAGCTCTCAGATGCATGTTATTGTTGTTATGTGCCATCAAGTCACTTGCGACTTATAGCAACCCTATGTAAAACAGCTCTGAACCCTGCCCTGTCCTGGGCCAACATCATTGTCTATGACACACGTACCCCATTACCTCAGTCACTGAGTCAATTCATCTCATCCAGGGTCTTCCTCTCTTGTTCTGTTCCTCCACCCTTGATGTCCCTCAACAAGAACTGGTCCCTCCTTACATCATGCCCAAAGTATGTCAGACAGAGCGTCAAAATCTTTTCCTCCAAGGAGGACCCTGGTTTCAAACTCTTCTGGTTGAACCTCTTTGTTCTCCTCACAGTCCATCGTATTTTCAATACTCTTCTCCAGCACCACAGGTCAAAGGCATCAATTCTTCTTCTATCATCCTCAGTCAATGTCTAGCTCTCCGAGACATAGCAAATAATTGCAAAGACCATGGCCTGGATCAGGTACACCTTAGTCTCTAGACTGACACCGTTGTTCTTTGGCACTCTGGAGAGGTCCCTGAAAGCAGATTTTCCCAGTGTGATTCATCTTTTTATTTCCTGGCTGCTGGTACCAAGAGTGTTGATTGTGGAGCCAAGAAGCTGAAGCTATCAACAATCTCAATCTCTTTACCATCTATCATAATGCTGCCAAGCGGCCCAGTTGTGAGAATCTTTATTTTCTTGATGTTGAGCTTCAAGCCATCTTGAAGGCTACAGTCCTTGACCTTTTGCAGCATTAGGTCCTCCTCAGTTTCATCAAGCAAGGTTGTGTCTTCTGCATAATGCAGGTTGTTGATGAGTCTTCCTCCAATTCTGATGCCACATTCCTCCTCATAGAGCCCAGCCTCCCAAATGATCTGTTCCACATATAGATTGAAAAGGTATGATAGATAGAATCCATCCCTGGCCTACAACTTTTCTGATTTTGAACCATGCAGTGTTTCCTTGCTCTGCATTCACAACTGCCTTCTCCTGGTCCAAGTAAGAGTTTCTCATAAACACAATCAAGTGTTCTGTGATTCTCATTCTTCTCAGAGTCAGCCACAGTTTGTTGTGATCCACACAACAAATAAATGCCTTTGCATAGTCAATGAAACACAGATAGATATTCCTCTCGTACTCTCTGTTTTCAGCCAAGATCCATCTAATATTAACTATAATATCCCTAGTACTACGGCCTCTTCTAAACCAAGCCTGCACATCTGGCAGTTATATTTGCCAGTATTTTATTTAGGATTTTTGCATCAATATTCATGAGAGATATTGGCCTATAGTTTCTATTTTGGTGGTGTCTTTTCCTGGCT
>NW_006399880.1:4539831-4562176 GCF_000299155.1 Elephantulus edwardii | reverse complement strand
GGTAATTTCTGTACTCTGATGGGTCACCTTTTTTTTTGGAATGGAAACAATTATGGATCTCTTCCATTCAATTGGCTAGGTTGTTGCCCTCCAGATTTCTTGGCACAACTTGGTGAGTATGTCCAGGGCAGCGTTTGCTGGTTGAAATACATTGATTGGTATGCTGTCAATTCTTGGGGCCTTGCTTTTTGCCAATTCCTTCAGATCAGCTGAACTTCCTCCTTCACCACCACAGGCTCTTGATAATATGTTGTTTCATGAACTTATAAAGACCATGGCCTGAATTAGAGCCTTTTTAGTCTTCAGTCTGACATCATTATTCCACAGTTCTTTGAGGAGTTTCCTGACAGTATACTTTCTCAGTGTAATGCATTGGGTTGGGGTTTTTTTTCCCAATTCTTAATTTATATTCGTTTGTGTACAAAATTTGTATTCATTGTGTTTCACACTTTACTTCATTTGCATTATGTATCTTTCAATCATTCTCATATATTTTGTTTTATAAACTTAATCCTCATTGGAATAGGCCCACCATTATCCCAATTTTTAGGTCCCTGTCAGATCTTTCCCATTTCCTTTACGCCCCCCTCCTTCTACCCACCAAATTGTACAACCCTATGATTTCCCCCCTACCCATCCCCACCTCTCTCCTCTCACCACTTCCTCCATTGGATCCTGAGACATGTTTTACAAGTTATCCTTCTGTTTTTATAATAATGGTCTTATGCAGTATTCGTCCTTATGAGACCAAGTTAGTTCATTCAGCATAATGCTTTCCAATCTCTCCCAAGTTATGTAGTAACTTTTTAAATCATTGTTCCTGAGGGCTGCATAGTATTCTGTCATGTGACTATACTACATTTTCTCAATACATTTGATTGTGGTTGGACATTTGGACTTCTCCATGTTCTTGCAATTGTGATAACACTGCTATGAACATCGGTGTAAAGATGTCTGTCTGTGTCTCAGTTTTAATTTCCTTGGGGTATATTCCAATCAGTAGAATAGCTGGGTGATACATATAGAATTTCTATGTCAGCTGTTTGAGAAAATGCCAAACTGCCTTCTGGAGTGCTTGTATCATTTTACAATCCCACCAACAGTGTAACAGAGTTACTATCTTTCCACATCCTCTCCAAAATTTATTACTTGCTGTCCTGTTAAACTTTGCCACTGCTACTGGGGTGAGATGGTATCTTATTGTGGTTTTGATTTGCATCTCTCTTATTGCCAGCGCAATGCATCTTTTGATTAATAAATTGCTGATTCCAAGGTTGTTGATTGTGGATCCAAATAAAATGAAGTCATTGACAATTTCAATCTTTTCTCCATTGGTCAAGATACTGCCTATCAGAGAGGTGAGAATTTTTTTTCTCCTTGATGTTGAATTGTAATCCATATTGAAGGCTTTGATCGTCTGTAACAAGAATTTCAAATATTCCTCACTTTCAGAAAGCAAGTTTGTCATCTGCATAACACAGGTTGTCGATGAGTCTTCTTCTGATCCTGATGTCACATTCTTCTTCATGAGTCCAGCTTCTCAAATGATGTGCTTAGCATTAAAATTGAACAGATATGGAGAAAGGATATAGCCCTGATGAACAGCCTTCTTGATTTTAAACCAAGCAATATTTCCTTGCTCTGTTTGGACAACAGGTCTAGGTACAGATTCTGTACAACCATGATTAAACATTCTGGGATTTCCACTCTTCTCAGTGTTAACTGGAGTTTTTTTATGGTCCACACAGTCAAATACCTACGTTTAGACATGGCCGTATGACTACAGTCTGACTAATGTCAGCTGAAGCATCCTGGGACAGCTTCTGAGGTTGTCCATTTGCTCTTTCTCTCTTTGTCCTTTTATCCTATGACTCTGTCCTTTCTTCCATATTGATTTCTAAAATGTGAGTAAAATAAGCACCAACTTGGAGGATGAGGGCCACACAGTAGGAGCTGTTGTTGTTAAATGCCGTCAATTGAGTATGACCCATAATGACACTCTGAACAATAGCGCTGAATCCTGTGCTATCCTGTGCCATCCCCACACTTACTACCCCCACACTAGAGACTACCGCAGCAGACACTATGTCAATCCACCTGGTTGAGAGTCTTCCTCTCCTTCATTGACCCTCCGCCTTTCCAAGCATGATGTCCCTCTCCAATGAATGGCCTCTCCTAGCAACATCCTCGAAGTATGTGAGATGAAACTTTATCATCACTCTGGCTGCACTTTCTCCAAGACAAATGTATCTGTCCCTTTGGCCGTCCATGAGATATTCAGTGCTCTTCTCCAACACCACAGATCAAAGGCATCAATTCTTCCTCTGTCATCCCTATTCATTGTCCAACTCTCAGATGCATGGCAAATGATCAGAAAGACCATGGCCTGAATCAGATGCACTTTAGGCCTCAAACTGATGCAATTGTTCCTCATAATTTGGAGAGGTCCTCAATTGCAGACTTCTCCAGTGCAATGTGTTTCCTAATTTCCTGACTGCTGGTACCAAGAGTGTTGATTGTGGATCCAAATAAGATGAAGTTGTTGACAGTTTCAGTCTTTTCTACATCTTTTCACTATGATGTTGCTTATTAATCTAGCTGTAAGAATTTTTGTTTTCTTGATGCTGAGATGCAATCCATATTGAAGGCTGCGTTCCTTGAAGCAACAGGTGCTTCAAGTCCTCCTCACTTTCAGCAAGCAAAGTGTGTCACCTGCATAACACAGGTTATTGATGAGTCTCCCTCCGATGGTGATGCCACACTTCTTCATAAAGTCCAGCTTCTCAAACAATTTGCTCAGCATATAGATTGAATCGGTATGGAGAGAGAATACAACCCTGACACGCTCTCTTGTTTTATTTTAAACCATGTAGTATTCCTTTGCTTTGTTCACACAACAGCCTTCTGGTCTAGGTATAGGTTCCACATGAGCACAATTAAGTGCTCTGGGATTCCTATTCTTCTCAATGTTAGTCACAACTTGTTATGATCCACAAAGTCAAATGCCTTTGTATCATCAATAAAACATAAATAGACATTCTTTTGGTATTTTTTACTTTCAATCAGGATCCATATGACATCAGCCATGTTATCACTGGTGCCACAGCCTCCTCTAAATCCTGCCTGAAATTCTGGAAGTTACCTACCTATGTACTGTTCTAGCTGGGCTTTTAAAAATAATCTTTAACAGTATTTTCCTTGCATATGACATTAATGATATTGTTTGATAATTTGTTTCCACATTCTGTTGAATCCCCTTTCTTGGGAATGGGAACAAATATGGGTCTCTTCCAATTTGATTGCCAGACAGCTGTCCTCCAAATTTCCTGGCATAGATTGGTGAGCACATCTAGGCTGCATCTGTCAATTGAAACAAGTCAGTTGGTATCTCATTGATTCCTGGGGCCTTATATTTTTTTTTTGCCAGAGCCTTTAATGCAGCTTCCACTTCCTCTTTCAGGGGGTATAAATCACATGACGCCCATGTTTCTGAACATCAGGCAGAGCAGGACCACTATACCAGCCTGGATGGGGAGGAGTCTCATGCTTATTCATAAGGGAAGATGGGGAACTCTGAGAAATGGCCAATATAGGAAGGGATATGATAATTAAGCGAGCTCACAGCTGCTCCTCCAAGATGACTACTGTTGCAGAGCCTTCTGGCTAAAGAGGCATCACTTATGTGATGGCTCAAATGGGTTGTGTAGCAAGTTCCTCTGGTCTGATTCCCCTATCTGGTACATAGCTTTACTTCTTGCTTGGCAAAGTCACCTGTTGGTCATGAGTGGTGTTTCTGCACTTTTTCCAGGAACTGATTCTAACTGGTTTCACTTCAGACCAAGTTTTAAGAAAGTTAATGTCTAGAGAACAATGTCTTATCACAGGGATGATGAACCAGATGTTAATGGATTGCAGAGTTTAAAGTGGTAACAGGAGGGGCTGAAGGGTGAATTCCCAAGGTGAGCCCTAGTTCCCTGTCCCGGGCTTATGAATGATGTTTTTGCTGATATCATTAACTACATAGATAATTGTATTAAAAAATATTAAAATTCTGATAAAACACTGCACAGAAATTTTAGTCATATTGCCACAGTGTCATCCAGTGTGGTCTGTACCCCCTGCTAGATGTCTTGGGGCCAGTCTGTCTGAAGGAATTAGGTACAAAGAGTAGGGAAGGGAGATAGAAAGAAACCAACAAGTAGGGAGTTCTAATGGCCTAGTGGCAAGAAGCTGCACTGCAATCCTGAAGGCATGTGCTTCAAATCCACTAGATGCTGCACTGGAGAAGGTAGGTCAGTCTCTTCCTGTTAACAGTTGGCTCTGACTCAATGGCACACAACAACAACAACAATAAAAATAAAATAAAATAAAGTATCACTAAAAAAAGTTAATAAAAAAAGAAGCAACCAGCTAGTCCTACCATTTTGAACCTGTGGGACTTAACATAGTCAGCCTCCCAGTCTCATTTTGATTGCTGATAAATTAGTAATAACATCTGTAAACAAAGTAGGAGAAAATAGAAAAAAATAGTAATAACATCTAATTTACAAGGTGGTTGTTGTTGTTAGGTGCTGTCGAGTCGAGTATGACTCATAGTGACCCTATGAACAAAAGATCTGAACCCTGTTCTATCTGGCACCATCCTTACAATTCCTGACACACAAGAGCCCATTGCAGTAGTCAGCTTATCAATCCACCTTGTTGAGGGTTTTCCTCTCTTTTGTGGACCCTCCACCCTTCCCAGCAACATGTCCCTCTCTAAGGAATAGCACCTCCTAACAACATGTTCAAAGTATGTGAGGTGAAGCCTCATCATTTTTGCCTCCAAACAACATTCCAGCTGCACCCTCTCCAAGACATATCTGTTCATTCTCTTGGCCGTCTATAGTGCAGTGTTCTTCAACACCACAGCTCAAAGGGGACAATTCTTTTTCTGTCATCCTTATTCATTGTGTACCTCTCGGATGCATCGCTTGTAATCAGATGCACCTTAGTTCTCAAACTGACATCACTATTTTTCAATACTTTGGAAAGGTCCCTAACTGCAGATTTTCCCAGTGCAGTGTGTCTCCTTATTTCCTGACTGTTTGTACCAACGGTGTTAATTGTGGATCCAAAGCAAGATGAAGCTGCTGACAATCTCCCCTCCATCCATCATGATGCTGCCTAACAGTCCAGTGGTAAGAAGCTTCATTTTCCTGACATTGAGATGCAATTCATACCAAAGGCTGCATTCCTTGATCTTCTGCAACAAGGACTTCAAGTCCTCCTCACTTTCAGCAAGCAAGGTTGTGTCACCTGCATAACTCAGGTTATTGAAGAGCTTCCTTCCAGTCCTGATGCCATACTCCTCCTCATAGAGTCCAGCTTCTCGAATAATTTGCTCAGCAAACAGATTGACTAGTTATGGAGAAAGAATACAACCTTGACACACTCCCTTCCCAATTTCAAACCAAATTTTAAGACATTGGCAAAAAAAAATAAGGCCTCAGGAATCAATGGGATACCAATTGACTTGTTTGAATTAACAGATGCAGCCTTGGATGCACTCACCGGTTTATGCTAGAAAATTTGGAGGATGACTATTTGTTCCCACTTCCAAGAAAGGTGATCCAACTGAATGTGGAAATTATTTAATAATATCGTTGATATCACATGCAAGCAAAATACGGCTGAAGATCATTCAAAATCAGCTCGAAAAGCACATAGATAGGAGCTCCCAGAGGCCCAAGAAGGATTTAGAAGAGCTGTGGCACCAGGAATATAATTGCTGATGTCAGATGGATCCTGGCTAGAATACCAGAAGAATGTCTATTTTTGCTTTATTATTTATGCAAAGGCATTTGACGTGTGGATCATGACAAGTTATGGCTGATACTGAGAAGAATGGGAACCACAGAGCACTTGATTGTGCTCATGAGGAACCTATCCCTGGATCAGGAGGCTGCTGTGTGAACGGAGCAAGGGAGCACTGCATGGTTTAGAGTTTACAAGGTAGATATGAGGATTTAATTAGATTAAGCTCTTCAATGTTTCAGGATCTTATGAACACTAAGAACTCAACAAATGGTGGGTACCATTATTTCACTTTTTGTTGATTGATCTCAAAAGTGAAAATGTGGGAAAAGACTCTCAAGTGTATTAGGTGCTACACAAATGTGAGCCATTCTCACACAGTCCAAGTGTTTTGGAGCTGCCTTACAGTGATATATAACATAGTGCATCACAGAAACAAAAACCTTGCAAACCTGCAACCTCGTTCACATGCTGGAGAGCAGCTGCAATATGACAATTTTCCCCACAAGGCCTTGAAAACTAACATGATGAGAGTGCTGAAAGCAAGCAGGATTCATGAGAAATAATGGCGGAACCAGGAGGAGGCCCTTCTGAGCACTGTCTGAAAGACTGGTAGGATTTCATGAGAGAGAAACGTAAAAATATGAAGATAGCATAAATGAAAATAGGCAAGAACAGTCTAACATTTCTATTCCAAAGATAAAATCACATAAACTTGTTGTTGTTAGGTGCCATTGAATCGAGTATAACTCATAGCAATCCTATGAACAACAAACTGAACCCTGCCAGCCTTAAAATCTCTGACACACTTGAACCCATTAGAGCAGTCACCGTGTCACTGGTTGAGGGTCTTTCTCTCCTTCACCGTCTCTCCACTCTCCCAAGCATGATGTCCCTCTACAAAGAATAGTATCTCCTCTCAACATGCCCAGTGTATGTGAGACAAAGCTTTATCATCCTTGCCACCAAGGAGCACTCTGGCTGCACTTTCTCCAAGACATATCTGTTTGTTCTTTTGGCAGTCCATGGGATATTCAGTACTCTCTCTAACACCACACTTCAAAGACACCAATCAATTCTTCTTCTGTCATACTTAATCATTGTTCAGCTCTCAGATGCATAGCAAGTAATTGAAAAGACCTTGGCCTGAATCAGAAGTGTATTTGTTCTCAGAATGACATCATTGCTCCTCAATAATTTGGAGAGAACCTGACAGCCAACTTTCCCAGTGCAATACGTCTTCTGATATGCTAACTGCTGGTACCAAGACTGTTGATTGTAGATGCAAGTAAAAGGAAGCTGTTGACAGTTTCATTCTATTCTCCATCTTTCATGATATTGCTGCAAGCAAATGAGAGGTAATAAATTCCTTGTCACTCTGGATGTGAGTTTTAAAAGCACCCTAAAGGAGCACTGATGGTGCAGTCTGTATGTTGTTGTTGTTGTTGTTGTTATGTGCCGTCGAGTTGTTTGCGACTCATAGCGACCCTATGTACAACAGCCCTAAACCATGCTCTATCCCGTGCCAATCTCATTGCCTCTGACACACCCATCCCGATTACCCCAGTCACTGAATCAATCTACCTCATAGAGGGTCTTCCCCTCCTGTGCTGTCCCTCCACTCTACCCAGCATGATATCCCTCTCCAAAGACCTGTCTCTCCTTACAACATGTCCAAAGTATGTCAGGCGAAGCCCCAGAATCCTTGCCTCCAAGGAACAGCCTGGTTTAACCCTCTCTAGGATGAATCTGTTTGTTTTCTTGGCAGTCCATGGTACATTCAATACTCTTCTCTAGCACCACAGCTCAAAGGCGTCAATTCTCCTTCTATCCTCCCTAGTCATTGTCCAACTCTCTGATGCATAACAAGTGATTGCAAAAACCATGGCCTGTATCAGGCGCACCTTAGTCTCCAGAGAGACCCCGTTGCTCTTGAGTAGTTTAGAGAGGTAATAACTGACTAAAGACTTCGCTGTTTGAATCCATAAGCTACTTCATAGGAAAAAGATGAGATAGCCTTCTCCTGTAAAGATTTATTACCTATGAAAGCTGATGGAGGATCATTATGAGTCAGAATTGACCCTTAACAGTGATTTGGAGAGGAGTCAATCCTTGGAGTGCGTGTGGGGTGTTCTGGTGACCTAGTAGTTAAGGAGTTGCACTGCCAACGCAAAGGCAAGCGGTTTGAATCTAACCCATAGGTTTTCAGAGACTGTAAATCACACAGGAGGAAATTGCCCATATTTCTCCCCTGGAGTGGTGGATTTGAACTGCCTCCATTGTGGTAAAGCAACACAACTCCTTACCCACTAGAGCCCCCAGAGCTTTAATGTTATGGTATTCTGCGATTGAGGTTGATAATAAACATTACTAAGATTCTGTATGATCTTCTATGGGGAAAGAGGCCAATAGGGGTGGGGATGCCATCACAAGTTACTGCATTACCAACTATGATGATGCCATCGCTCTCAGCCTGGAACTGTCTTCCCCGTTATTTGATGCCAGAGTCTCTCTCACACATCTTGCCGGGAATATCATTCCTGCCTAGACCTTCTCTGAAGTCATGCCCAGAACAGGGCTTCCTGCTCTCCTAACTCATTCATCACACGCGCTCTCTCCAGCACCAGCTCCTGGCTTCAACACTTGATTCCCTCATGGAGAACGGAATTGTGTCTCTTTTACCTGTTACTGTAAAGCACCACCTAGAGCACGTGTATATAAGTGAACATCCCTGCTCAGCACCACCAATCCACGCTGTCTTCTTGGCGAGTATCCTTACCAAGGCTCTAACCCCTGACTCCTGGGATTGAAGGAACTCTTAGACGTCGCCTCATCTAATCCTTTATGATAGAAAGGGGACTGAGGCCAGAGAGGGTCAAGAGTTGGTCAAGGTCTCATGGTATTCTCACAGAGCTGTACTAGGAACCCGGGGTTCTGATTCCAGTGGGTTGCCACAACTGTGTCAGGCCTTATTAAACCTGTGGATGTAGAAATGTGGCTGGTGGGAGGGGTTGCCTAGAACAATGGCTGCCTGGCCAGCATGCAAGGGAGGATGTGGAGGGGCCGCAGGCCTGGCTGGGAAAGAATCTAGCAGGGGCCTGCTTGCTTTCCTCTCAGCACAGGGCTGAGTAAACACATTCCTGGCCTGTGGAGGCAGGCCGGCTGCGGGTGCCCTCCAGCTGCCAGGGGCCCAGGTCTACAGTTCATCGGTTGCACTGTGGAGGGGAGGCCCACAGAGGAGGTGTGACTGCCTTAATGACACCCAGCATCTGTGTTCCATGTCCTTTGTGCTGCCTCATGGCCCAGCATGTTGAGAAAAGGACATTAGGGCTTCCCATCTCCCCATCTCCACTGGGCATAGATAATGCTCAGGGAGAGCTAGGTTAGATCCTGGGCCCCATCAGCCTAAAGCACTCCACTTCTACCTTCAGCTCCCAGCTGGTCCTCTGCACACACTGATGTTTCCATCCAGGACTCCCTTCTAGAGCTTGTTTGACCATGCAAACTCCTACTTGTACTTCAAAACGTTTTGAGCTTCCTCAATACCCAGACCAGACCAGATCCTGCCACAGTCATTGTCCTTAGACTCCCCGACCAGGACTGCAGCTCAGCCTTCCCCTTGGCGGCAGCAGGGAAGAGTCACAGGGAATGGAAAGACAGACATCCCTGGGTCAAGGTCTCAGTGTCCAAGCAACAAATGCTGGCGAGGTTGTGGAGAAACTGGAACCCTGATTCACTGTTGGTGGGAGTGTAAAATGGTGCAACCCCTGTGGAAAGCAGTATGGCGCTTTCTCAAAAAGTTGCAAATAGAGATACCATTTGACCCAGCAATTCCACTACTGGGAATATACCCTGAAGAGACCATAGCTGACATCCAAGCAGATATATGCACACCCATGTTTATTGCAGCTTTGTTCACAATAGCAAGGAGTTGGAAACAACCTAAGTGCCCATCAACAAACGAATGGCTAGAGAAGCTGTGGTATATTCGCACAATGGAATACTATGTTGCATTAAAAAACAAGGAACTCATGCAATATTATTCAAAATGGTTGACTCTGGAGAACATTATGCTGAGTGAAATATCCCAGTCACAAAAGGACAAATATTACATGATGCCACTGTTGTAGAATGGGACTGTCCTTGGGGTTGGGGAGAGACTGAGTAAGATGGGTTCAATAATGTATACTGCACTGAAACAGAGGAGGGAGAGAACCGTTTAAAAGAGAGATATAACTGGGTATTTCTGTCATCACAGGAGACTAGAGCGAGGGCTACATGGTGGAGGGGACCTGGGGGAGGGTTTGTAAAACAATGAAAGAATCTTTTCTTTTACTTTTCCATAATTTTTGGACTCATGTACTTATAACTTGCTAGTCAAATTTGTGTCTTCTAGGTTGCAACACCCCCATGATACATCTTCAAGGATATGAACATGTACGGCCAAGCACAATCAATAAGAGTGCATCTGAATTCCAAAATCAATCTCCATAATAGTCTATGTGTTTCCTACTGCCAAAGGGGCCCTTTAGAGTAGGGAGAGAAGATCTTCACCCTGAAACCCACAGCGTCCCTTTTCAGCAGGAAGTAGCTAAGAGAATACGCCATCCCCTTTTCCTTATGACTCAGGGTGAAGTCTCTCTCAGGGAGGAGTGATAGGGAATGGCAAAGGACACACTGACAAAGAAGATTAATCAGAACTGGCTTTGACAAGCACTGTGGCATTTGGACAAGAACAAACTGGGAGGAGGGTAGAGAGAATAGTGCAACAATGAATGAGTGGAAGCCCAAAATCTCTGTAAATGTTTATGAAAATTAATAAAATATAATTATAGAAAAAAAAAAGGTCTCAGTGTCATGAAGAATGCCTTGAATCTGGATTTGGGAGACCCAACTTCCTGAGCTGCCTCTTTGGGTTATAAGACCAGAGGTGAGTTCCCCCACTGCTCTGGGTCTCTGGACACTGGGACATACTATGGAGTCCAGAGCCTGGATGTGGAGTTAGAGCCATAAGGGCAGTGTTTAACTCTGTGCTCACACAATCAATTGAGAGCAGTTGCCTGAGGAGATGTGTTGAGGAGGATTCTAAGGGTGAGTGCTGGTCTATCAGTCATTGACCTGACATTCTGAACTGGGACATCCTCTCCTGTATGCTCTGGCCCTGAATCACTCCTGAGACCTGAATCAACCACTCTCCCAGCTTGGGCAGGGCCCTTGGGGAGACAGCAGTGTTTGTGTCTCCGTCATCATTACCGTCACCACACACACAAGTGCTGACCCAGGGTCTCAGAGGAGATAAGGGCCCTGCGCAGGGAAGGGGCCTCAGCCTGCAAGCCCCAGCCCTCTCTCTCCTCTACTTGACCTCAGATAAGCGTGCTTTCCAGCTAGTTCCAGCTACTGGGTTTTGCCCTAGCTGCTGCTTCTAGCTTATTCTGGCCAGCTCAGCACAGAACAGGCGTTGGCTGAGCTTTAAGCTAAGCTGTTTCCTGCAGCTGCTGCAGAGAAGGGTAGTAGGACAGGAGAAAGAGATAGGGAGGGCTGGGAAGCTGAAGTCCGATGCTGAGCTGATAAATAGCTCTGGGTATTGGCCCAGGGAGGAATTTCCTGTTATGGAAACACTTTCCTCTCTCTCCTTCCTTACATCCCTCCACCAGCACCAAAGCATCTGACCAGTATGGACTCAGGCTCCTGGGTCAGAGAACTCTACTTGAAGCCCATTTTGCTATGTGGCTTTGGACTATCTTTGCCTAGGCTTTTTCATCCATAAAAGGGGGGAAATGACAGCCTCAAATTCATTCTGATGAGATGATGACTAAAGGGAAATTGTAGAACATGCCATTTAGTATGTGCAGCTGCTGTGTTACTGTTCTCTCCTCCCTGGCCTCCTCCCTCCATCTTCGCCTCCTCTGACTTGCTGTTGTCCTCCTGACCCACAACCCTCAACACACCCCTTGGAAGCCAAGGGCGTGGCGATCAAGGATCACTGACCTGCTCCGTTGTTAGCTCTGTCCACTTTAGAACTCCAGCACCTGGCATCAAGTGACTTGAGAACTACCTACGACGTGCCAGTCACCATGCCCACTGCGCACATGTATCCCCACAACAAACGGGCGCTGTTATTGCTGCTGTTGTTGAGTTACCATCGAGTCAAGTACGACTCACAGCGACCCTGTGAACAACAGACCTGAACCCTGCGCTCTTCCCATCCCCTCTCATATACTTGAGCCCCTTGCAACAGAGTCACTGTAAATCCATCTCCTTGAGGGTCTTCCTCTCTTTTTTTTTAAAAAAAAGTAATTATTTATTTGTTTTTATATTACTCTGATTTATGAAGTTTGAATACATTGTTTTTCACAAATAATCCTTCCCATTTCCTTCATCCCACTAACCTACTGAATTGTGCAACCCTATGATTAACATCTTACCCCCCCATCCTCAATCCCTCTATTTCCCCCCTCCCCCCTCCCTTGGATCTACAATAATGATTTTTTTTCCACAGCATACATTTATTTCTGAATTATCAGATAAATAACCAAAACACACTGTCAGCAAAGATCATTAAGAGGTAATGTACTTGGTAAAGTTCGGTGATCAATGTATTTCACAACACACACATTGTTCACACAAACTTTTAGACTGTAGAAATCCTTTATCAGCATTTAAATGGCAGCAGCTGTGGAATCGAAAAGCATAGTTAAAAGAGCCGTCTCTGCATTTTTAACTTAAAAGATTTTACACAAAAGGTTATTTGCCAGTTTCTAAAATTTCAACAGCCTGGGCTGCCCTCTCTTCCCACAACCCTTTCTCCTCTCCCCACTTTTCCCCCCTTTCCTCTTCTTCCACACTGATTAAATCTGTAAAGGACGCGGTCTCCATGCACTTAGTTAATACTAAAGGTAAGAATTGACCAGATCCATTTGACAACACAAATATGCTCTCCCCTCAAACTGTGCATGTACAATAATGATTTTATACAGTATTTGTCCTTGTGGGACTGAGTAAGTTCATTCAGCATAATGCTTTTCAGTTCCTCCCAACTTAGGGAGTAATTTACAAAGTGATTGCTCCTGCATGCTGCATAGTATTCCATTGTATGAATGTACCACAACTTCTTTTTTTTAAAATATTTTTAATATTATTTTATTGGTGTGTGTGTGTGTGTACCGTCAAATCGGATCTGACTGGTACAGGAGGAGAGTGTCCCTCCTTTCCCGGCAAGCATCTGGTGGATTTGAACCGTGCGCCTCTGGGATTGCAGTGCAGCTTCTTGCCACTAGGCCATCAGAGCTCCCCTAACTTCTTAATCCATTCGTTGGTGGTTTGACATCTGAACTGTTTCCATGTTCTTGCAATGATGAATAACACTGCTATGAACATTGGTGTACAAGTTTCCATTTGAGCCTCAGTTCTAATTTTCTTGGGGTATATACCAAGCAATGGAATAGCTGTCGTCTTCTCTTTTGCTGACCCATCACCTTTCAAAGCATAATGCCCCTCTCCTAGCAACAAACTCAAAGTATGTGAGATGAAGCTTTGCCATCTTTGCCTCCAAAGAACGTCGCAGCTGCACTTTCTCCAGGACATCGTTCTTTGTTCTTTTGGCAGTCCACCGGCTATTCAGTACTCTTCTCCAACACCACCTGGAAAGGTGCCATCACATCCCCAGTTCACAGCTCAGGAAACTGAGACACAGTTCATCTGGCTTGCTCAGAGTTACACTGATGACCCTTCAAGCCTGGAACCGGAATCACCCTTGTGACTCTACTTCCAGACAAATGACACATGGGACTAAAAAGTGGTCAATAGCACCAAGAGAAGTGTACGCCTTAGAACAGCCAACCACACAAAATCAAAGGGGCTGCATTTGCCCAGAGATAAAGCTCGGAAATCCAGATGGGTTAACTGAAGCCCTTTACCATAGACTCAGAACCAACTCAGAGCTGATCCTCATCACAAAGAAGTAGATTGCTCCTCTTTCTCCCACAGAGCTTCTGGTGGGTTCTCTCTACAGACTTGGCCGCTTAGAGCTCCTAGTAAGCGAGGAGCTGGTGAACAACAGAGCTCCTACTAAAACTAATGGTAGTAGTAAACACAGGGAAGGAATGGGGAGAGTCTCACGGTGCAGAGATGGTAATCAATGTCAGGAAATGCAGTGTCGGTCAATTGTTTACTTTTATTAACACTTGACTGTGTGACTCATAACAAATGAAGGAGAACACTGAGGAGAATGGGAGCCCAAAACTCTTAATCGTGTTCATAAGAAATCTATACAGACAACAAGAAGCAGTTGTCCAAACAGAAGAAGGGAACACTGCATGGTTTAAAACCAGGAAGGTGTGTGTCAGGGTTGCATCCTTACTTCACACCTATGCAATTTGCACACTGGGAAAATCATTCCAGAACCTGGACTATATGAAGAATATGGTAACAAGATTGGAGGAAGACTCATCAGCAACTTGTACCATGCAAATGACATAACCTTTTGCAAAAAGTGAAGATGACTTAAGAACTTATAAAGAGCCAAAGACTACAGACTTCAATATGGGTTACACCTCAACTTCAAGAAAACACAATCCTCACCGCTGGAACAGTAGGCAACATCATGATAATCATGATAGATGGAGGAAAGACTGAAGTTATCAACAATTTCATTTCACTTGGATCTACAATCAAAACCCATCAGCAGTAACAGTAGTCAAGACATGAAAAAGATTAATGGCACCATGGAAATGTCCTGTCAAGGCCCTCTCCAAAGTTCTAGAGTAAGGTTGTCAGTTCAAAGACTAAGGTGCACCTGATATAAGTCATTATATTTTCAATTACTTGTCATGCATCTGAAAGTTTGACAATAAATAAAGATGACAGAAGAATAATCAATAGCTTTGAATTGCTATTGAGAAGAGTATTGAATATCCCACAGATTGACAAAAGAACAAACAAGACTGTCTTGGAGGAAGTACAACCAGGGTACTCCTTAGACTCAAGGACAGTAAACCTCCATCTCACACATTTTGGGCATGTTGTCAAGAGGGGTCCAGTCTTTGGGAAAAGATATCATACTGGATAAGTGGAGGGTCAGAGAAAGAAATGAAGACTGTCAATTAGATTGACACAATGATTGTATCAACAGTCTTGAGTGTATTAGAGGTGGGGGGATGGTAGGGCAGGGTTCATATTTGTTAACAGAGTAGATATGAGTTGAAGTCAACTCAATGGTACAAAAAATCATTGCTGATTGTTCAGTAGAAAATCAATTTGCTCTGTAAATGTTCATCCAAACGACAATTAAAAAGTTTTAGAAAAAACAAATTTTAAATAAATATAATAGTAATAACAATTAAATTTGACCTTCCCAGTAAGTAGCAGGCTTTTCTCTAGTCACTATAAACATTTATGAAGTCACAATTGTTAAATCTTTGCATTGGACGTAAGGCCAAGGACTCAAGGAAAGGACCAGGGAAAGAAAAAAAGCTAAAGCAGCTTTATTAAGGGGTCTCCCAGGTGGAATTCCTTGATCTGCAGAGAAAGAGCGAAATCAGGGAATGTCACACCCCGTGGTGGATTAGGGCAGGTTTTATAGTGAGGGTCTTTAGGGAAGAAAGGGAAGGACATCCCATTGTGGTTTGGTCAGGGGGTGGTCTTCTAAGGAGGGAAGGGTGGGGCACTCTGGTAGTTTAGTCAGAGGGAGGCTGTTCACTCCCTTTGTTGACATGTTGACATTCCTTGAAGCCTTCGTTCTCCCTTTGACCTTGGTCCCCGCCTGACAACAAAAAGCCAAACCCAGCCTGCAGCCATGAACACACACACTTAGGCCAGCCCAAGAGCTTTCCTTGATCCAGCAGGTGAAGCCAAGCACTTCAGGACACCACACTCTCCTAGAAGCAGCCAGTCTGCAGGGCCTCGGTGGCAGTGACCCCATGAGTACAGCACACGCTCTCCTGACGTCAGCTCTCTCACTAACAACCGCACTCTGCTCTGTGCTAGCAGACAAGCCCTCCCCAGCTCACCCTAACTGACGTCCACAGCGGAGCCTGAGGCAGGAAGTGACCCTGCCAGCCTGGCTCGTTGGCCAGAAGCAGAGCCTGTAAGAGTAGTGGACACTCAATTATTGACCAGCCAGCACTCATCAGTTCTGGTAACCCATCTGATGGACCAAGGAGACACTGCTGGAGCTGGGCACTCAGCTGCAGGAGTTGGACATGGGACAATATAAGGCCTCTGATTAGGGCACATGGTTTCCACCAGACCACTAACATAATAAATTTTCTTCTAGCTCCACAGAGGAAAGGCCTGGTGATCTGCTTTCACAGAGATTACAGTCATGACCATCCTGTGGAGCAGTTCTACTCAGTAAAACATGAGCTGAAACAACAACATGACCAGACAGGGCTTATCGTTAATCTCACTCAATCTGCCTGCCTGTCTGTCTGTCCCCTCACTTTGTGGATGTTATCGTTTCTGTTCTCCCACCTGTTCTACTTTGATTTCACATTCCCCAAAAGATAACCTATTTCGTCCTGTTGTTTTATCTCTCCAGGTCCCCTGACCAGTGGGCCAGCCTGTAGACCAAGCACACTCTGAGGTCAGGTCCTCATTCACTGTCCAGTCTGCTGTAGCCAGGGAACAACACAGTACCAACCTGGCTGCTTCTGAGGAAGAGGCTGTGGGAGTGGCTAGGATGTTCAGGGTGCAGCCTAAAGGTATGTCTCCTTCACACCTCAACTCCCTTTACAAATGCTGAAGCTCAGTTCTCTCTCATGGGTTCTTCTCAGCTGAATGAGGAGTCTCTGACCCACAGAGGAGACTCAGCATGCCAATATGACTCATATATATGTACCACTCCACCCTCCCACATCCACGGCAGATATTATCAAGAGATCATAGCGCTGTGACCAGCTCAATGGAGCAGAATTATTCTCCACAGAGCCCTCCTGGCAGTCTTTGTCAAGTGATGCGAACTGACGTGAAAGAACTAGACAGGCCAGGCTGGTCCTAGAGTAGCCTCAGGTGTAAGTGTTGTCTGAGTCTGAGTCAGGGAACCCCACCCTCAGCACAGCACCCACCAGGGCGTGTAACCCGTGGTCAGGGTTCTGAGAAGAAGTTCTAGTTACATACGACCCTTAGGATATAGGCATCAGATATGCTATGTGAGGGGCACCCTAGCCACAGGCAAGAAGGCTGGGCTGAGATATAGACTCCGGGCTTTGGGTTTCAAGTTTGCCACCTGGTCTCCACCTCACTTGTGCCTCAAATAGGGATCCTTCCACACCCCAGAGACGCTCCTCAGCCCTCTAACGTGAGTGCCCGGTGGTTTGAAAAGATACCAAAGCATTAACCCTGAGTTCCTCCTAGAAGACATGGAATCAGGGTGCTTGTCTGAAGAAGGACCCTCTGTAAAGGATGAAGACTCCTGTGGTCTAAGTAATCAGGACTTCCCAGAGCCTTACTACAGTGAAGCAGTCCGAGTCAGCAAGAGGACAGTGTAGGCAGGTGTCATTGAATTATTTGACTTGTTTTACCAGAATTTAGAATTTTGAAAAAAATTTTACCTACCTATCAAGGAGGGAGGTAACAGAAATGAGAGAACAGAACTAGATATAAGGAAACAAACCAAGATTATAAAGATCCTGAAGGGCCAGCAAAGCAGCTGGGTGTAGCACACAGCAGTGAGCAGAACGGAAAGGTCTAGCTTACCCAAAGGCACCTCAGCAGGAAGGCCGGACAATCCACTCCCCAAAACTCGGCCATAGAAGACACTGCCAAGCATGGGCTATAGCCAGTCACCCTTGAGGTCACCATGAATTACAATAGACTTGGGCAGCTACCGGTTTTGAAGGAAGCACACTATTCTATTCTACAGCAGGGTAAATGCCCTCAGCTCCTACAAGTTTTGCCACGTAGAAACACAGAGCCAGCGCTGCCAGATTTCCCAGTTTTTAACACAAGCTGAAAATCCACGTATGTGTATGAAATATTTTTGTTAAATGTTAATAGCTAATTGATTACATTCATTTTCACTTGAGGCCTTCATTGGGGTGGGGGGTGCTTACACCCTTAAAGAGAGAAGCCCAGGCTCTTCCCTTTCTGTTTTTTCTGAACGCCTCCTTCACGGTGTGGGCTGAGGGCACAGTGAAACGAGACCGCAGCAATGGCAGCAGACACAGCACCTGAGTCCAGACGGGGCTGCCCTCAGGACTGAGGGGCTTGCCCATCACCAGCTCACTTCCCAGTGACTCAATGTTCCATCAGCACCCCACCCACAGCCTGGGGCCCCAGGCTGGCCTGGTTGGGGCACTGGACCTCTTGGAGAACCGGCATGAGTAGAGGAGGGTGGCTTGGCCACTGTGGTCAAGTTAAATCTTGCATCGTTTTTTCACTAACTAGTGTGAGCCAATGCACAAAGTAGAGTTCATCATGGAAAATGAGAGGGCAAAGGACTGGCCAGTGCAGAGTGAGGCGGGCTGCATCAGGGACCAGACATGCTTCTTTAGGGGCAGCTGAGCCTTCTAGAAAGTCCACACCTGAGAGCATGAAAGAGTCTTGGGAGGACAGGTGGAGGTGGCAGCACAGTTCAGGTGACCAAGGCCCATCGGGCAGATGGAGTGGCCAACAGCCTTAGGCCTGTGATGAGTGGGCCTCACTTTTTGAGAGAGCTGAGATGACTGATTACAGAGCTTTGTTCTGAGAGGATCTGGGGGTGGCAGCCAGGCTGACTTCTTGCTGCACAGTACACCCAGAGATGCTTCCCCTTCCCTTCTGGGGCGGGTCAGAAACAGGCCAGGCCCTGACACCCAAGTGGGAGTGGGTGAGGAAGAATGGCAGGGTGTCAGTACTGTCTGGGCGCAGGCAGCTGGCCAGGCTGGCATGGGGATGGGGAGGGAGCCGTATCTTTTCAAGGCAGTTTGCAGGTTGGAACTAGAAACACACTGGACTAGCTTCCTACCGCCGCCTGCTTTGGCTTTGGTACAGCTTCCTCCCATCATGGCCTTGACATCACTCTACAAATTAGGCGAAGGGAGGCTCCTTAGCAGAATGGGTGTAGGGGAGAGGCACTCTCCTGTCCCCTCTGCCTTAGCCGAACGTCTGAGGATGAAAAGCTGTGAAGCCTGAGACTGAGAACAAGTTTGTGAACAAAGCGTTTCCCAGCTGTGTGAACTTGGACAAGTGACATGTCTCCTGAGTCCTACTTTCCTACCCTGAGAAGTATGATCGGAGCAGCACCTACTTCTACAAGTGTGAGGACTGAAGATGACACAGTGGACTGAGAGCTTTTCCCACCTGCTACTCAGTAAGCACTCAATAAGGAGCTGTTGTCTTTATAAAAGCAAACCAAATACAGAGTGTTTTTGTGGATAAGAACCACACTGAGTTTGTATGTGGGAAGACTGATGCCAATGGAGGCAAAAGGTCCCAAGAAGGGTCCAGGATGAATCAGTGAGGACCAGGGTTTCCAGCGTAGTCCCAGCACCACCACAGCCACCTAGCAAATATGCTGAAACACAGAACTAATGACACCTAGAAAGCCCCAATCTTTCTTATCCCCCAGGCCCGCCCAATACATCTAGTTGGCAGCCAGGTAGCTCTTCAGAGCCTCAGGCATCTGCATAGCCCTGGCACTTGGGGTGCACATTAGAGAAGAGACAGGGGTTCTGCCCACCCACAAATGAGGTATTGTCTCCCCAGGTGGTCATTAGGAGCTGGACTGGAGACAAGGGAGGATGAGTAGGCAACACCTACCTGGCCTCTGGCCTCCCACCTCCCTGCTGCCTGCTTTGCTGGGAGTGTCCTTCACTCACACAGCCTCATCAGTGTCTGCCTCCAATCTTCTGCTTCACAAAGCAGTTTCATGCGCCTCCATGAGCTCACTGCTTGCTATCTCTGTCAAAACTACAAGTTGCGGCCTGGATGCAGTCCAGAAGCAACCAGGCCAAGCGTGAGACATTTACTGGCAAAAGTGGACAACTGGAGCTGGACTAGCACTGGAGCTGGGCTAGAACTGGAGCTGGGCTAGAACTGCTGGCTTGCATGTGAGGGCCTCCATTCAGAGCTGGACTGGAGAAGGTTTAGAGGTCTCAATGAGAAGGGCACAGGTACAGAGTTAATAGGATAAAATGGAGATTTATGCAGTGAATAACTCCTGAAAGAAAACTCAAGAACTTCACCAGACAGTCCTTCAGATCACTAGACTTGCTTTCCAAAGAGCTCTGGGTGGGTGCAAACCATATCCATTTGAGTTTCTATTACTCAGTATAATTTCTTCTAGATTAATCCACGTAATATACAGTGTTTTGTGAATTCTTTATTGGCTTTTCAGTGTTGCATAGTATTCCATTGTATAATTGCCCATAGTTTCTTTGGGCATTTGCCTATAGATGGACATTTGAGTTATTTCCAACTTTCCTACTGTAAATAATGCTGCAATAAACATGGTGTATGTATCTGTAAGTCACAGCTCTTTTTCCTTTGGTATATATACTTAGTAGTGTGGTTAAACCAGGCTGTTCCTTGGAGGCAAGGATTCTGAGGTTCTGTCTAACATACTTTGGACATGTTGTAAGGAGGGACAGGTCCTTGGAAAGGGACATCATGCTTGGGAGGGTGGAGGGACAGCGCAGGAGGGGAAGGCCCTCTATGAGGTGGATTGATTCAGTGACTGGGATAATCGGGATGGGTGTATCAGAGACAGTGTGATTGGCACAGGACAGAGCAGAGTTTAGGGCTGTTGTACATAGGGTCGCTATGAGTCTCAGCAACTTGATGGCACATAACAACAACAACAACAGTGTGGATGCTTGACTAAATAGTATTTCTAATCTCAATTTTCCAAGGAAATGCTAAACTACTTTCTATAAGGGTTGCAAACCGTATTGCATTCCCACCAGCAGTGTATGAGAGTTCCAATCACTCCATACTCTCCCCAGGCCTTGTTCTTTACTGTTCTACTGAACTTTGCTACTGTTGTTGGAGTTAGATGCTACCTCATTGTTGTTTTGATTTGCATCTCTCACACAGCTAATAGTCTTGAGTATTTGTTTGTGCATTTGTTGGTTATTTTAATGTCTTTTTTGGTAAAGTGTCTTTTCATGTCTGTCCATTTTATAATTAGATTGTTTTTTTCTTGTTGAGTTATTGGAGTTTTATACAAATTTTAGAGGTGAGCCCCTTATCAAATAAGGCATTGCTGAAATATTTTTCCTAGCCTCTGGGTTTTTACTCTTTCAGAGAAATCTTCTTACATACATGAAAATGTCATTTTTAGGAAGTTCTAGTTCAGCACACAACAATACATGACACGTCTAGTTTTTTCTCTGCTGATTACTAGAAAAGGCCATTACCAAACACACACACACACACACACACACACACACACACACACACAAATATATAGAAAGCAAACTACGCACATGTAGCTAGCTGGATGGAATATATAGGAATCTAATAAAGTAGATGCCTGGAGACAGTGTAGAACTTTAATATCATCAATCCAAGAATAAGACCAGGGGCTAACTGTGCAGCAGATCCCAATTACTCATCTGCAAGTTCAAATTAAAGTTGAACAAACTGGAAATCTGTTTAGAGCCAAAATATTACCTTGAGTCTATCCCACTTGAGTTTGGAGGCCATTTCACCAATAGATGGCACACTGAAGATCACCAAAGGCTTGACGAGTTGTGAAATGACTTAAAGAACAACTTACGTTAAGAACGCAAAAGGTCACAGGAAAGACAGAGGAGACCAACATAAATGTCAGAAGAGACTCTGAAACCTTCTCTAGTACTTGAAGAAGCTTGAGTGGAAGGAAGAAATGAAGTGAGAAACCGCAACAGACTCTAAAAGACATCTTGAGAAGACAAAGCAAAGTATTACAGTGTAAAGTGCAGAGACCTGGAGTTGGGGGGGTGGGGGGGGAAGGTGGGGAAGAGAGAAAAACAGGCTTAGCTTTTCTCAAACTGAAAGAACTGAAGAATAAATGCAAACCACAAGTAGCAATAAATATGAAGGATTCTATGGGTAAAATATTGAACGACACGAGGTGCATCAAAAGGAATCCACAGAGGAAGGAACACACAGAGTCATTGCACCAAAACAAATTAATTACCACTCAACCATCTCAGGAGTGAGGTAGCAAATGACAAAGAATTGAAGGTACTGAAAGTAAAAGTTCAGCTGACACTGAAGGCATTGATGAAATTCCAGGATGGATGCAGCCCTGGAAGTGCTAACTCATTTATGCCACAAAATTTGGAAGACACCTACCTGACCAATAGATTGGAAGAGTATTGTATATGTGCCCGTTTAAGAAAAATGACCTAGCAAAACAACTATGCGATATCATCTCACCCCAGTAAGAACAGCAAAACTTAACAGAACAGCAAGCAACAAATGCTGGTGAGGTTGTAGAGAAACTGGAACCCTTATTTACTGGTGGGAGTGTAAAATGGTCCAACCACTGTGGAAGGCGGTGTGGAGCTTTCTCAAAAAGTTGCAAATAGAGATACCATTTGACCCAGCAATTCCACTACTGGGAATATACCCCAAAGAGACCATA
>NW_006399880.1:4514267-4539591 GCF_000299155.1 Elephantulus edwardii | reverse complement strand
CTGCATGGTGCCACTGTTGTAAAACAGGACTGACATCGGGGTTGGGGTGGGGGGGAGACTGAGAAAGATGGGTTCAATAATGTATACTGCATTGAAGCAGATGAGGGAGAAAACTGTTTAAAAGGGATATGTGATTAGGTATTTTTGTCATGATGGGAGTCCAGAGCGAAGGCTGCATAGTGGAGTGGACCTGGCAGGAGGGATTGTAAAACAATGAAAGAACTTTTCTTTTACTTTTCCAAGAGGGTAGTGTACTGGGGAGAGGGTTGGGACCGGAGAAAAGAGCAAGCAACAATGAATGAATGGAAATCCAAAGTCTCTGTAAATTTTCATTGAAATGAATAATAAAACTTTTCTTTAAAAAGTGACCTAGCATAATACATAAATCACTGGAAAAAAAGAATTCGTATGATTGGCAAGTAAAACCTTGCTGAAAATTATTTTGAAATGGCTGAAGCAGTACATAGGAGCGGAGCTACCAGATATTCAAGCTGAATTAAAAGAGGCTGTGGAACAAAGGACATCATTGCTGATGTCTGGTGGATCTTGGCAAAGAATAGAAAATACTACCCTTATTTTCCAAAGAGAAGGGGAAAGTAATCACCATCTAAATGCAGAAAGAAAGGAAAGAGATCCCAGATAAGCAAAGTGACACTGAAGAGAAAAAAACAAAGGAAGTGACCTCACACTTCCTGACTTCAAACCCTACTACACAGACACAGCACTCAGAACCCTGTGGTACTGCTCCAGCCACAGGTACAAAGACCACTGCAATAGAACTGAGAACCTCGAAAGACACCCATCCACTGTGGACAACTGATCTTTGATAAGGAGATGAAATTCACCAACTGGAGAAAAGGCAGTCTCTTTAACACATTGTTGTTGTTGTTGTGTGCCAGTGAGTTAACTGTGACTCATAGTAACCTTATGAACAACAGGTCTGAAACCTGCCCTATCTTGTGCCAGCCTCACCATCCCCAATACACTTTTGGGTATTAATTTACAAAGAATTGAAACAAGACTCATACCTCACCTTTATACAAAAACTAACTCAAGACGAATCAAAAACTTTGGTGTAAAATTTCAAACTATGAAGATTATTTTAAAAGGGAGCTCTGGGGGCCTGGTGGCAAGAAACTGTGCTGCAATCTCAAAGACATGAAGTTTGAATCCACCAGATGCTCCACTGGAGAAGGAGGGGCAATCTTCAGTTGGATCTGATTTGAGGTACACAACTTTAAAAAGAGCGAGAGGGAGAGGGAGAGTGAGAGGGAGAGCGAGAGCGAGAGCGAGAGAGAGAGAGAGAACAAGATTATTAAAGAAAAAATTTGGGCAAATTTAGGAACCCTAACCAATGGCATAAATGGACTATCAAATGCAATGGGAAATATATGATCAACAGAAGATAAGCTAGGCAATTGTTGTATCTATGTGCCATTAAGTCTTCTGTGACTCATAGTGACCCTATGTACAGCAGCTCTGAACCTTGCCCTTTTGTGAGCCAGTCTCACTGACTCGACACACCTACTCCCATTGCCCCAGTCACTGTATGAATCCATCTCATCCAGGGTCTTTCTCTTCTGCACTGTCCCTCCACCATTCCAAGTGTGATGTTCTCCAATGACCAGTCCCTCCTGGCCATGTGCCCAACTTGAGATGGAGCTTCAAAATCCTAGCCTCCAAGGAGAAACTTGGTTTCACCCTCTCCAAGACAGAATTATTTGTTTTCTTGGCAGTCCATAGTATGTTCAAGACTCTTCTCCAGCATCACATCTCAAAGACATGTGTTGTTCTTCTGTTATCCTTAGTCATTGTCCAGCTTATTTATGCCTTCATCTGACATACTTTGGACATGTTGTCAGGAGGGATGGGTCCTTGGAGAGGGACATCATGCTTGGGAGGGTGGAGGGACAGCACAGGAGGGGGAAGACCCTCTATGAGATGGATTGATTCGGTGACTGGGGTAATCGGGATGGGTGTGTCAGAGGCAGTGCGGTTGGCGCAGGATAGAGCAGGGTTTAGGGCTGTTGTTCATAGGGTCGCTATGAGTCGCAAGCGACTCGACAGCACATAACAACAACAATCCTTCCCTGAAACTGGTACATGGGGTTTGGACTTTAATCCTCCTAAACATGAGACAGGCATCAGCATGAGAGACCAGCAGCAGTGTGAGGCACAAGACATCACAGAAGTGACTTGTGGCTTAAGCCATCATATCAAGGGGTGGCTGTGGGAGGGAGGTGCTGGATGGGGTAGGTAGGAGTGCAAGGGATGCTGATGTAGCAGGGAAAGGGGAGGGACAAGACACATGCACTGTACCTGGGTGAGAGAATGAATTGTTAAGAGGAAGTGTCTTTCATCTGCTCATTTCAGTAAAACGGTTGTTTGTCAGATATTGTTCTAAAGCTAACCATGCAAATTAAGACAGACTAGGAAGAAGGATTGGCCATCCACTTCCAAAATATAACAGACCTTAGAAAACCCTGTGTACAATAGAGATGATTGGGATCTCCTAAATATCAAATCCTTATGAACATCCACACACTTCTCCAAAAGAGAACTGGGAAAAGGTATTTGGCAAAGACACATCTCACAAAGGAGTCATCTCTAAAATATATAGAAATGTCCAAGTTTAGCAAGCTAAGGACCTCTTCAAAGTGCTATTCAGAAAAACTCCAAAGAGCTCTGATGGCCTGGTGGTAAGAAGCTGTGCTGCAATCCCAAAGGCACTTGGTTTGTATCCACTAGTTCCTAAAAAAAGAAAAAGGATGGGCAATCTCCCATGCGATTACTGGTTCTGAAAATCCACTAGAGTTTCAGCTATGGGTTGATTCCTACACAAAGGCACACGGCAACAGCAGAGCAAAGATGTCATTTGAAGTCTAGGGTGCCTTGAATTAAGTATTGGTATTTTCAATTGTTTCACGTGAATGTGAAAGTAGGGCAATCGCCTCCTATGTAAATTATAGCCTTGGAAAAATGCTGACGACTCAGCTATCAGTCAATTGGCAATGAATGAGTGAGTAAGTGAAAGAAAACTTGGTAACTTTGAATTGTGATTGTGATAAAGAGTATTGAACATGGACTGCCAGAGAATGACCAAATCTGTCTTAAAGACGTGGAGTCAGGGCGAACTTCTTAGAAGCAAGGACGGTGACACTTTGTCTCACACATTTTGGGCCTGTCCCTTGAGTAGGACAGCATGCTTGGAAAAGTGGGGAGTCACGGGGACAAAAAGAGGAAGACCCTCAAGGATGGACTGACATAGTGACTACAACAATGGGTTACACGCAGCAGAGACGTGCCACAAGATTGAGCAAGGACTCCTTGCTGTACACAGTGTCAGTATGAGGTGGAGTCAGACTGATGGCTCCTAACACATCTGCATGTTGTTGCTAAATCTAACCCAACCTTTTCCTTTTCTACTTTGTTGTTCTTGTTGTTAGGTGCTGTCAAGTCAACTATGACTCATAGTGACCTTGTGATCCTTGCCCTATCCGGCGTTACCCTCACAACCTTCGTCATTTTCAAACTCAAGGACTGCCCTCTCCTATATCTGTCTCTCCTATGGAGGCTGCAAAAAGTCGCCAACTGGCTTGCACAGTCTCCCTAGAATTTCATCCAGTTTCCCCCATGGAAATTGTGGTAGAACCAGGCCCGGCCCCTGGCAGCCTCACATTAATCCCCACACCAGACCATCCCCCACTCACTGTAATCATTTGCAGAACTGTTTCCAAGTCCTTCATATGATAATTATTATAGCAATCACTAACATTTAATGAGCCTTTGCTGTGACCGTGCTGAGTGAGGTGGTCTTTGATTGTTTCTACACTATAAGAGCAGGGAGCTGGGGCAGCATAGTCCGTGGAGAGCTGTGCTGCTGACCCAAACGTGGTGCCTCTCTGTAGTTCGAACTCCAGAGGCCCCTATAGAAAAAGATGGACAATTGCCGCCTGTGAAGTTTACCGCCTTGGAAAGCTGCTGGAGGGTCAGCTGTGAGTCCAATTTAGAGTCAATGAGGTTCTTTTTGAGACTCTATTCCATAAGAAAAAGATGAAATCAAATTCACCCAGGCAATGCATGAAGGAAATAGGATTGAACAGAAAACTAGTGTGCCAGCACCCTGTCTTCTCTTAGACGGCTAGCCTCTTTCCTAAGCTGGCGGCCCCAGCCTGTATCATTCTGTGCATTTGACAGCATCCCTACTTCTACCAGAGACTTCCCAAGAATTTTGAAGATGAAAAGATGTGAAAGGGAGGATGGACACTAATCTAGGCTGTGCTGGCAGCTTTTCTGCTCTCAAGCACCCTCCTTATGGAAGTCCAGCCCCTCAACCCTCAAAAAAACCCAGCTTTTGGCTAGCCCCAAATACAGCTCCTGTCTTCAACTCCTGAGGCCCACAGGGCAGCACAAGTTACCAGGCTGCGCCTGGCATTGCAAAGTCCATGCTGTTACATGCTTGGGGACCCTCGGCCAAGCAGAAGTCTGCCAGGAAGATCCCACCCCAATTGCCGAGGAGGAAAGGGTCCCTCTTGAGTTCCTCTGGCCCTACCTAAGTTTCTTCGTCACCCACACTCCATCTAAAACCTGAACAGAGTCAAGCCTTCTATTTTCTCATCTATTAAATCAAGATAACAGTAAGGACCCACCTCACAAAACTGAGTGGATTTCAAAAACTAGTCATTACATGCCTAGCACAGAGTAATCACTTAAAAGGAGTTAATTATGCGATAATTGTTTCATTGCACAGTGGTCGCCACTGTCCTCTGTGGGGTGACTGTCATAGGAACAGAGTAAGTGTGTCCCTGGAAAATGGCCAGTAAGTCATTGTAAGAAGGAGTTGGAGGAGGGGACTTAGCACACACAGAGCTGGGAATGTAGAGTTCTGAAATCTCATGTTACACAACAACAAAGACAGCAAAAGATCTCAAAGATGCTCCATGTCCTGCTTAAATGCTTCACTAAGACATTGCTACTTGCCACCCACATCAAATATTATTGCTGTGTGGTTACACCTTTTGAAATTCTGCAGTCAGGTACCTCTCCAAATTATTGAGGAGCAATGCTGTCAGTTTAAGGACTAAGGTGTGTCTGACTCAGGTCTTTTCGATCACTAGTTATGCATATGAGAGCTGGACAGTGAATAAGGATGGCAGAAGAGGAATTGATGCTTTTGTTCTCTGGGGTTGGAGAAGGGCACTGAATATCTCATGGACAGCCAAAAGAACAAACAAATATGTCTTGGAGAGGGTGCAGCCAGAGTGATTTTTGGAGGCAAAAATGATAAAGCTTCATCTCACATACTTCGGGCATGTTCCTGGGAGAGGCTAGTGCTTGAAGAGGAGCATCATGTTTGCAAAGAGAGCAAAACCCTCAGCCAGATGAATTTACACAGTACCTGCTGCAGTGGGCTCTAGTGTGTCAGGAAGTGTGAGGATGGCACAGGAGAGGACAGGGTTCGCATCTGTTGTTCACAGGGTCACCACTGATCATTCTTGACTCGATGGCACTAAACAGCAACAGAAACAGGAGCTGAGGGTCATTACTATGGTGAGTGGGGTGTCAAGGGATCCAAGACAGTCCTGACGCTGTCACTATGCCTGTCACCCTGTGTGCCATGTCATTATGGTGAGGCAGCTGGTCCAGACAGGGTGAGTCATGGTTGACACAGGATCATGCCGTGTGTCCTTCTGTGGAGCCGGGTCCCTGTGCACTGGCGGGTGGCAGCTTCCTAGCTGGGAGGAGGAGGAGCAGCCATGGTGTGTGGATGTGAGGTGGCTCAGGTTTCTTAAGTCTGGGAGAACAGATTGAATCTCACAGGCCCTGTGTGTCGCTGATTTCCCTGAGCTACTTCCTCAAGTCAGCATTTTATGAAGCTCAAGTTCAAAGTCCTAGGCAAGACCTGATAATTAATCTGACCAAACAAGAACACAAAGCTTTAATTATGGTGCATGTAAAATGGTCTTTCGTTTTTATATGTTTCCTTGTAATTCTTCTGGGGTCTGGTTGTTTCTCTGGGCCCATTTTTAAGAAGTGTTTCAAGAGTTGGAGAAAGTGAGCAGACAGCCTGGTAAAAGTGCATGGAGGTGGCTCAGAAAGGGCTAAAGATCAGCTTGTGGGAAAATGTTTTCTGCCTTTGAGTGAGTCTGAACTGACTTACAGCTGACCCTCCAGGGGTTTCCAGTGTAAATCATGTGTATGTGGGGTAGCTTGCCCACCTTTCACCTAAAGACCAATTACTCAATTTGGACTGCACGTCTTTGGGTTGGCAGGGAAAATCCTTGTACCCTAAGTCACCAGAGATTCCAGTGATGACTGTTATGTGTGAGCATCTGGTGGTCTAAGCCATAATGAAAATGTTGGTGCCCTGGAGTTGTCCTTGGACTGATGACAACACTATTCACAACCGATTCAAACCACAGTGATCAGTCGATCTTCCAGGTCTTTGCTTCTAGTCATATTAGTCTGAAAACTCTGTCAGAACCTGTTCAGGATCTCAGGCAAGCTTCCACTGTCAGGTGTATTGGCTAAGAACTAAAGGAGAAAAGCGAGTCTGTCTCTCTCACCTGTGTATCCACATAAAGCCAGAGACCAGAAGAATGAAAGCATAAGGGGACTCACCATATTTTTGGTTAAGTCCAAAAAACCTGTAACTCCACATTCAAGGGAATGGGAAGAGGAATACTATACAGCAATCAAAAAGAACTTCCACTTCTAAGTATATACCCAAAGAGTTGAAAGCAGATACTTATACACCAATGTTCCCAGACAAATTTATAACAGCTAACAGGTAGAAATTAATCAAGTGTCTGTCAACAGAAAAAAAAAATAGATAAGTGAGTGTGGTATATGCAGATAATGGAATATTGTTGTTGTTATGTGCCATTGAGTCCGCTAAAACTCAGCGATCCTATGAAAAATGGCTCTGAAGCCTGCTTTATCCTGAGCCAATCTCACTGTCTCCAATACACCTGTCCCCATTACCACAATTACTGTGTGGATCTAATTGAATGGAATGTTACTTAGCCACAAAGAGAAATGAAGGTTTGGTATAGGCTTACAACATGGATGAACCTTGAAAACATTCTGAGTGAGATACATCAGTCACAAAAGGACAAATGTGTGATCTCTTTTCAAGGAGATATGTAGAATAGACAAATGTGTAGAGACAAAAGTTCATTAGTGGTTTGCAGGGTCAGGTGGGAGGGGAGAAGGAGGAAGTTTTGCTTAAGGGTGGCTGGAAGGAGGAGGCAGAGGAGGGAAAATTGCAGGGATGAGGTCTGAGAAGTGAGCCAGAGCTAGTGCAAGCCGGACTGTATTCAACTCTGGGTCTACCTTGCTTTCTTAGTTGGCAAAGACCATGGGGGCCATGAAGGAAGCTGAGAGCAGGGCGGTGAGACACCCCCACCCCCAGCCCTCCCAGCTCTCTTCTCTTCTCCTTTGCTTCTTCGTGTGCAGGGAGAGATGTGGCTGCTTGCCCTCCAGGGCCTCCTGCCTTCCCTTCTGGTGGTCCTGTCTAGGGAGAGGCTGGAAAGGGCAAGGGCAGCCCCATGCCTCCAAACAGAGCAGGAAGGCCTCCACCAGTGCAGCTTGTGGATGTGAACTCCTTCCTGTCATTCCTCTGGAGGTTGTTGAAGGAAGCAAAGGTTGTCTGGTCAGGCTTGGAAGATGCTCTGGGCTGTGTGGTCAGAGGAGGAGGAGGAGATGGTGAGATCAGCCAGGCGGGGCAGCTCCTCCTCCGCAGCCATCCAGGAGCTGCTGACCTCAGCTCCTTCCAGATGCAGAGCTTCCCCAACTGCACAGGTTAAGAGAGCTGCCCCTAACTGCAGTTCAGCTTTCCTCACTGTTGAAGGCCCGGGGCACGAGGGGCTGCCGGAGTGTCTGTTTATGGGAGGAGGGCTGGAGGGGAAGGAGGCCTATGTTTGCAGGGGTGGCTCTCCCAGTACTGCAGGGGCCCCTGGGCACCGGAGCTCCCTCTCTGGCTTTCCCTCTTCTGGTCAAATAAGAGGCAGGGCTGTGCGCCTCCCTGCTTTACTTGCATTTCACAATTAAGACCAGAGAGGCCTTGCCTGCGGATCACTGTTGGCATCTTACTGCCCTGAGGGAAGAAGTATGACCAAGCAGTGTGACCCGATGGCTGAGAGCTCAGGAAAAGGACTGAGTTCCACATATAAGGATAGGGCCCTGAAGGCAACCCCTCTCCTGCAGATGCTTTCACGGTCTCGGAGACTTAAGGACTCTCTCGGATTGGGTATTCAAGGGTCCTGTGGTCAGGCACCTCCCTGCTACTCCCCTCTGCCAGCGGGTTCCTCTCCTCTGCGATCTCTTCAGTAAGTCAGACTCACCAGCCTCGGACCTTAGATCAGATTTTTTCCTCTTAATTCCACCAACTCAGTGTGTGCACAGTCCTTTATGTTTAGCTGCATGCTATAAAAAAATTCTCATAAACACCCTGTGGACAGACGCCATTGCCTTCCTAGGGTCTAAGGTCACTTGGCTTGTGAGGGTGAGCTTCACTCACACCCACGCTTGGAGGTCGGCTCTCAGGGCATGCCCACTCACACTGCCCTCTCTGCTCCGGAGCCGAGGTGGGGTCTCCCCCTCCTGTGGGTGGACACGGTCAACAGGGCCTGGTGCCCCTCTTCCTTGCACCCTTCCCCAGTCTGGCCACTCCGGCCTGGCTCTCCCACTGACGGCTCAGCATTCCCTCCACTGAGCAGGTGGGGCCAGTGCTGCCCGGACATGTGGCTACCATGACTCACCCACAGCTGGGCACCACCCTGCCCACCTGCCAGAGCGGCCGTGGAGACCAGCCGGGTGGGGCCGCCTGGCGGGGGCCCGCTCAGCCACTTCTGCCAGCTCGGGCATGATGTGGCCTTTGCTTTTTCTGGTCAGATACTGGATTTGAGGGGATATTGTTTTAATTCTCTACATCTGCTCAGAAGTCCAAGCTGTGTCTTTCTTCATCAACACTAAACTATCCTCCACAGTTCCTGGGGTCAGGAGCCAGGCCTCAAATTTTAGAGAATACTGCCACGTTCCACTTGGATATTTATAATAGCAGCCAACATCCACCAAACAGCTACGAATGTGCTTGGACTATCCTAAACACAGGGAAGTGTTACCTGTCTCTCAGTCTGAGGTCGGAACCGTGGCAGAGGAGAGAGGCCTTTATTAGTTTGTGACACGCTGGAAGGTCTGTGATTCAAATCCACCAACTGCTCCTCAGCAGAAAAATGGGCTGTGTCCTCACATAAAGACTTATGGTCACAGAAACCCAACGGAGAGCAGGCATGAGCCAGAATTTGTGGAAGTGGATTTTTGTTTTGATCCTTGGTAGCACTAGGACAGAGTGACTATCTGTATCCAATCACTTAGGGACATAGTCTCAGGTAGGGAGGGGACTGGTGGCGTTAGGTGCCATCCAGTCACCATCACTTATAGCGGCCCTGTTAACAGACAGAAACACTGCCCTATCCTATTGTCAGCAAGAGTGACATCCGGCCTTCTGTCTCCACCAGCACCAGTGCTGCTGTCCCCAAGGCACCAGGCTACCCTCAAGAGGAATGAGAAGGCCACTTTTGTTTTATGACAAAGGCTAATGCAAGAGAAGGTTACCAACGTCTAAGACTTCAATATTCTGAATGCACCTTATTAGAAATGGGAACAAGCAAACGAGAGAGTCTTCCTTAAATCAGACATAATTACTGTGGCCAGAAAGAGGCAAGAATCCAAGCAGACCCAGAAACAAAAGCAGAGCTGAAGCCACGAACGCTAATGGAGGCAGGAGCCACGCAATTCCCCAGGTGGTTTGGTGAATCGGGTAGAGCCTGCTGGTTCCCACACTGTGAAGGGCTGATGGTAAATGACTCAGAGAGCTGACATGGAAAGCTTTCAACAAATTTGTCTCTTAAAAGCATATAATTTTGAATCAGAGTGTGGCTCTCAGAGGTCACTCCTCTCGATGCTGTTTTTTAAAGAAGGATCATCATTTCGGATCACTGGATTGATTTGCTAATGGTAAAGGGTGGAATTTCATCCTGCAGGAGATAATCAATTTAATGGGGAGAGTTGGTAGGGTGGCAGGAGGAAAAAGAAAACCCTGAACCAGAGATTTAGCCTGGAGAGATAAAAAGTAAGGCAAGAGCTAGAAGAACACTTTTTTTTTCCTGGACGGCCCCTTGAATGCTCAGGAGCTAGAAACACTATTTTCACAGGCACCCAACCAAGCCAACATTTTGTAAAACTACTCTTTTGTTCTAGAAGCTTCAGGTAAACTTCCTTACAGAAAGAGATTATCAAGATACAGAATTGGAGGGTGTGATAGAGTTTTTCACTGATTCTTGATAACAGATTCATCAATTTTTGTCATAAGTTTTTAAAAATGCAAAAAAAAGTTCAAATCCACCAGCTGCCCTATTGGGCAAAAGTGGGCTATTTCCACCTGTGTCATTAACTGCCTCTAAAACCTGCCACAGGGTCAGCTGTGGGTTGGGTCTGATTCGACATTATACAACAACGATTCCGTTACATAGAATTAGGTAAACAGACTTCTAAACAAATAATATAGATTTTTTAATATTAATTTTTTAAAAAATATTTAAATGAAAAACAGGGATAGTAGTGAGGCAAATTCCTTTTTAAATCTTGGACAAAATAACATTACTATGTATATGAATAGAAAAAAGCCATCTCATTGAAGTAAGTTTTCCTATTAAAATTATCAGAAGTTATAATGTACTTTGTTGCTTTAATCAAGTAGGTCTAATAAGTTTAATGGCAACTCCAGCCAGAAGAATCAATATTTAAGCTTTATGGCCACAAGAAATTAAAAATTAAACTTGGAACAGAAGTGTCTATTTGTGTAACAAAATATATGGTATTGTGATTATTACATTATCAAAGCATGAAAATGAATTGTATGTAGGATAAAATCTTATGGGGGAAGGGAGATGAAAAAAACCAAAGAAGAATGAAGTAAAATTTGACTAAACTTTGTGTGGTTCTTTAAAGGACTCCCTCAGTGGAGTACCACCAACCCCAAATACTCATCATTAAAGGGAGGCCAGGCTGTGGATGGCTTCCTGCGTCCCCCGTTGGGATATAACTGAAGATAGAAAGTCCCACCAGGGATGTCCTTGATGTAGCTCTGAGTTAGTGCCGACCATCAAACTTCTTCTAATCAACTACTACTACTAGTATGTAGCTCCCTAGTCAGTAGGGAGCTCTCATCATTACTCTCATCGCTGTAAGAACTAACTCATAGCTGGCCCCTCACTGAGTTTCCAAAGCTGTAAGTTACCTGGGAGGAAATTACCAAACTTCTCCAGCAGACCTGCTGGTGGATCCCAACTATGAGAAATGAGAGACACAGGCTTTGGGGAGCAGCCAAACTGATATGGTGTTGTTATCATGTAGCATCGAGTTGGTGCCAACCCATAGCTGATGCTCCAGAGGGTTTTCAGAGGCCGTGAGTCACAGGGCAGGAGGCTGCCCAACTTTCTCCAATGGAGTAACTGGCAGATTTGAACTGTGTGACTTTGGTTTAGCAGCACAACTCCTTATCACTGCACTACCATAGCTCCTTCTATTAAAGGTACAGATAGGAATAAAAGGCGGAAATGTGTTTTTGAGCAATCACAGAAATAAAATTGGTAATAAGTTAGATTAAATGCTACAGTGAGGATGTAGAGAAGAAAGAGATCAATTTCTTAGTGATGATGGAGTTGAGGTTTTGAACAAGCGGGTAGATGAGAGGAGAAGTGAAGTAATTTCCAGCACAGAGAAAAAGACAAAGGCATGAGGATATAAAAAGGCCTGGAAATTGAAAGTTTCTGGAGTATATAGGTGTTACAATAATACTGGGGCCAGTACACGTTAGACGTGTAAGGAAGTAAGGAATAGATTATGAGTTTGGCTCATAAAAATGATGTGGAGAGTGCAGATGTTAGGCTCAAGGCAAGGAGACGAGGAGGCAACTGTGAGAGTTCATGTGAGTGATAACAATGGCCGAGTTAAGGCAGGAGAGCAGAGGACAGAGAGATGAACTTAGCAGAGGAGGCAAGGGCTCCCATGTATCTTGCTTGAGATCTTCCATCCAAGAGAAAATTATAGGAAGAACAGGTTTAGGGAGGCAAGATATGCCCAAGTTCTTTCTCAGACGTAGTGAGTCAGTCCTACGTAGTCTGAAGTGGAAGAAGGAGCAAGGTGTTCTATTACCATTTACAAAACCCAAGCCCAACCCACTACCATCAAGTCCAGTCCCATTTGACTCTCCATCAGGTTGTTTCAGAGATTACAGATCTTTCCAGGAGGAAACTGCCCACCTTTCTCTCACAGAGTGGCGGCTGGGTTTGAACCTAAGACCTTTCTGCTAACAGCCCAACACTACACCAGCTACTAGGGTATAAAATTCAGCCTAAGTAACAAACTCCCTGAAGCATGGGCTCAGGAGCCAGCTATTAAGCAAATCCAAGAAAGTTTTGAGGTCATCTCCCAAGACTTTTCCAGAAGCAGGACAGCTATAAAGCTTTTCCACAAAGGGTAAGTATAAGGAAGCATTTGTTTTAAAGTCTAGTTGAAGAAGGTGAACCCAGGCTGCTCCTTGGAGGCAAGGATTCTCAAGCTTCTTTGACATGCTTTGGGCATGTTGCAAGGAGGACCAGTCCGTGGAGGGGGACATCGTGCTTGGGATGGTGGAGAGGCAGCACAGGAGAGGAAGACCCTCGATGAGATGGATTGATTCAGTGACTGGGGTAATGGGGGTGAGTGTGACAGAGAAGTTAAGGTTGACACAGGATAGAGCAGAGTTCAGAGGTGCTATACATAAGGTCGCTTTAAGTCACAAGTGATTCAATGGCACATAACAGTAACAACAACAGTTGAAGAGTCAACAAAGACTGGAGGAAGAAAGGATTAAAATACACATACAGGAATTCCACACTGACCATGTGAAAAAAACAAACAAACACTTAAACACACAAAACGACCTTGCACCGGGAGCTGCGGTGGCCTAGTGACAAAAAGCTGCACTGGAGTCCCAGAGGTGTGCAGTTCAAATCCATCAGAGGCTCTGCTGAAGAAGGAGGGACAATCTTCTCTTGTACCAGTCAGCTCCGATTTGACGGTACACACACAAAAAATAATGAAATTAAACAAACAAATAAACAACAAAATGGCCTTGCACCAAGTACTGACCAAATTTCTTATTAGTCAAGGAGAGGAAGAAGCAAATGTTATGTCACTTTTATGGCAGTACTGAGTAATGGTGGACTGACTTTAAAATTCGGATTCTAAAATCAGCTTGTAGGTTAAAAAAACCATAAAAAGCCATAGTTCCAAGATAGAAAAGATGTAGTAGCCTGGCAAGAGATTTTAAAAAGGAAATATGTGGGGGTTTTAAGTATTCATAAATCCAATAGCATGATTCTGTTGAGGAAATATGCTTCTGGTCTGCGTGAACATTCAACATAGGCTTTTCCAGACACCTATGCTTATGTTGATTGTGTATACTAGATTTTAAAGATACAAGTTTTATAAAGAGAGAGGAGAGGAAGAAGAAGAGGGACAGGGAGAGGGAGTGGGAGAGGGAGAGGGAGAGGGAGAGAGATGGGGGAGAGAGAGAGAGAAGAGATAGGAGAGAGTGAGTGAGATAGGAGAGAGAGAATGAGTGAGATAGGAGAGAGAGAGAGAGAGGAGAAAGATAGGGGAAAGTGTGTGAGAGAAATGAGAGAGAGATAGGAGGGAGAGGGAGAGAGAGAGAGAGAGAGGAGAGAGAGAGAAAGAAGGAGGAGGAGGAGGAGGAGGAGGAGGAGGAGGAGGAGGAGGAGGAGGAGGAGGAGGAGGAGGAGGAGGAGGAGGAAGAGGAGGAGGAGAGGGGAGGGGAGGGGACAGGAGAGATGTGGTTTCTTGCCCTAAGAAAAACTGGTCTTCTGGCAAAGGAGATACTTATTCTCAAACATTCCTTATTCTTACACCACCAACAGAGAGACAGACGCATGCAAAGGTCAGACAGCTGTAGAGATGGGGAAAGTTGCAATGCTAAACCCTCAGCATGTTGTCAGATCATTCCGTGCTGTGTTTATGTATTTCCTAGCAACAAGGAATGGCATGGCTTGTTTTCCTAGGTGACAAGTCCTCAAAGAAAGGCGAGGCACCTTTGCCAGAGAACCATCTGAGCTTACCAGCGCCTAGCCTTGCCTTCTTAGAAGAACTGTTTGGAGGGTACACAGAACCAGAGTTCTGCTCCAACCCATCCAGCTTTCATCACAATCACGCTTGCAAACAACCTGTGACAGAGAAAGCTGGAGCAAGAAAGTACTTCTCTGCTTCCCTCCATTTTATAGCTTCCTTTGTGATAGTTTTGAGTTGATCTATAAAGGACGCGGCCTTGTGCCACGTTTCAGCTGAGGCAGCTCATGGTTGGTCTGACAGTTTTGGACAGTGGCACCACTGACCTTCTGGATGTCCTCTGTGACTCCTCCTCATTCATCAGCAGTGCACCTTTCTTTATTCTTGTATTGTAGATTTGTATGCAAACCTCTTCAGTTCCATCTCGATATTCTCCTCTTAGAAAAACATCGTCTCGTCTCGAAGTTTCAGCCATGATTCTACCAGTGGCAATCTCACATTGACACTTCTGGATTCTCTTCTCACCTCACTCTTCAAAGTTATTCAGAATGTGGGGCTTCACACAATGTGTGTCAGATATTGATAGAAAATACACGGTTGTTAGATCCTGTCCTGCACCATCCTCACACTTCCTGACACATTAGAGCCCATGGCGGCAGTCACTGCATCAATCCACCTGGTCGGGGGTCTTCCTCTCCTTCGCCAACCCTCCTCCCTTTAAAACATCACGTCCTTCTCCAAGGAATAGCCCCTCCTAGCACCATGACTGAAGTATGTGAGAAAAAGCTTTATTATCTTTATTATCTTTGCTTCCAAAGAGCACTCCAGCTGCACCTTCTCCAAGACATACTTGTTCTTTTGGCCATCCGTGGGATGCTCAGTGTTCTTCTCCAACACCACAGCTCAAAGGCATCAATTCTTCTTATGTCATTTTTATTCATTGTCCAGCTCTCAGATGTGTAGTAACTTATTAGAAAGACCATAGCCTGAATCAGATGCACTTTAGTCCTCAAACTGACATCATTACTCCTCAATAATTTGGAAAGGTCCCTAACTTTCCCAGTGCAATGCATCTCCCTCCTTATTTCCTGACTACTGGTGCCACAGGTGTTAATTGTGGATCCAAGTAAGATGAAGTTGTTGAAAATACACATTCCTGCTAAAATGTCAAAATCAGAGTTTCCCCTTAAATTAACATGCTTAAAAAAGGATTATAACCTAAAGGAACAAAGTCTAAAGTAATTTGGACTAAAACCCTTAGTTACAAATTATGAGGTTGGTAATCTGGTAATGTGTGTGCTGGTAAAACAACTAGTGTGAGAACAGAGGCTGCATTTGTAGGGTTATTTCATGCATGGCTAAGTGGTAAGTTATCAAGTGAAAAGAGATGGGCACAATCATTGTGTGTGAGGAGAGCGAGAGCGTGAGCGCTGGGGCTATTCCAGCTTTTCACTGTTTTGGGCAAATTCTGCTGTTAGGGACCTCTCCAAAGTACTGAAGACCAATGGTGTCTCTCTGGAGACTAAGGTGCATCTGATACAGGCCATGGTCTTCACAATCACTTGTTATGCATCAGAGAGTTGGACAATGACCAAAGAGGATAGAAGGAGAATTGATGCCTTTGAGCTGTGGTGCTGGAGAAGAGTATTGAGAGTACCATGGACTGCTAGGAAAACAAACAGATTTGTCCTGGAAAGGGTCAAACCGGGTGGCTCCTTGGAGGCAAAGATTCTGAGGCTCCATCTAACATACTTTGGACATGTTGTGAGGAGAGGCTGGTCCTTGGAGAGGGACATCATGCTTGGGAGGGTGGAGGGACAGCGCAGGAGAGGAAGGCCCTCTATGAGGTGGATTGATTCAGTGACTGGGATAATCGGGATGGGAGTGGCGATTGGCACAGGACAGAGCAGAGTTTAGGGCTGTTGTACATAGGGTCGCTATGAGTCGCAAGCTACTCAACGGCACATAACAACAACAACAGCACTAGGTGTCTGTCTATTCCATATACCATCACCAGTAGGCTAATAATCCAGGGATTAGTCTTTTTGTGCAGATGAGAGAATTGAAACCGCAAAACTAGTTGGAGGTAGAATAGGCTTCATGTCGAGGCTCCTTCCCCGTCCACTCAATGGTTTCATTTGCATTTTCCAGTCCTTCTAAGGTAAGTTTGCACCAGAAGCATCTGAGCATCTTCAAATCGGCTTTCTTGCACACCACCTTACCCACTCACGACTGATGTACCCCAGTGAATCGAGTGTAGTGGGTGAATTTCCATTTCTTTTCTTTTAATTGGGAAAAAAACAAATTGGGGGTACAAGGAGGTGAGGGTTGGGGCAGAAGGGTGAGGATGGGCAGGGATGCAGTTGCAGAGCTGTAGAAATTGGTTGGTGGGGGGAGCAGGTGAAGGAAATGAAAGTGATCCGGTGGGGACCAGATGCTACAGAAAAATGACAAGCATTTTCCAATGGTTGTTAAATCAACTGTCTTACTGATTTGAGAACTGGATGCTGACTCTCTGGCTTCTTCATGCTGAACAGGGGTGTTGATGTGAAGGGGGGAAGGGAGGACACTTTATCACCTTACTGGTGATCTTAGGTTAAGGCTGCTTGCCTTCTTGTTCTGTTAGAAGATATTTTCCTGTCATTTGCTCCCCTCTGGACTGCAAAGTGTTTTCCCAGGTGGGTCCAGTGGGGATGGCTGGTTGAACCCAGAGGCTCCATCCTCCTTTGCTTCTTTAGCTGGCAGTTGTATTTCCTTTTTGTCACTGGCACTGGGTTCGGGGTCAGGTCTGAAGTAAAACTCAGTGGTAAGGTTACCTGTAGGAAAGGGAGCAAACCTAGAGAGAACAAATTGTGAGTTACAAATAGAGGGGTTTTGGGGGTGTTGCTTTCAGGTTTACTGGGGGAGAGGGTGGCAGAAAGTTGCCTAGATAAAATTCTCTGGATACCCTAGGCATTTTTTTTAGGCATTTTTTTTCCTACCCAGGGGTCAGATGGCACAATCTGGGGACTGAGGAGCTCACCCTGAGGGCCATGGCGGCTTGCCCCGAGCCAAGGGCCAAAGACAGCCCACCCCGGGGAGAGGGCCATGACAGCTCGCCCCGAGCCGAGGGCTGAAGACAGCCCGCTCCAAGCAGGGCAATTGCCCCCACATTAATCTGGTCCCCTCAGCTGACCGAGGAGTGTGTGGCCAGGGACAGCATCTCCAATTCCAGCACCACCACTTTTACCACCCCCCCCATAAGTGGTCATACTATAATTTGAAGTAGGTGTCACTTCCTTCCCCCTTTATAAATGGCAAAGGGAACCTGAAAATTGTGAACAGGCTCCCCCCAGGTCTAAACATCTTTTGGCAGAAGCGTTCAACAGATCAAAATATGTGGTGCATTTAGGATGTTGGTCCTCTTGGACATGCTGCCACTGTTAAGTGTCATCAAGTAGACAGCTCACAGTGACTTTCAACAATCCATTGTATAGGTGATCATCTTCTCTGGTTTTCCAAGGAAACCCAAACCTGCAGGTGGTGGGGCACATGTCCCCCCCACGGGCGGCGGGTTGCACATCATCTCTTCTGTGCAGGCGGACGTCGGGCGCGCACCATCCCCCAGTGCAGGTGACTGTCAGGCGCTCACCATCTCCCATGTGTCATCTCCCACGCGGATGGATGGCTGGCACTTATCATCTCGTGTGTGGCCATCCAGCAGGTGCCATCCCCCAGTGCGGCCGGCGAGCATGTGTCCTCTCTCGGCAGGCATGCGTCATCTTGTGTGCGGGCGACCAGAGGGCTCGCATCATCTCACGCGCAGGCAGCCAGTGGGTGCGTGCTGTCCCCCAGCACGGGGCGGCCAGCAGGCGCATGCCATCTCCCACACGGGTGGCTGGCAGGCGTGCACCATCCCGTGTGTGGGAAGTCGGCGGGCACGCACCATCCACACACACAGGCGGCTGCTGGGCGAGTGCCATCTTCCATGCAGGTGGCCTGCGGTTGCAAGCCATCTCCCGCGCGTCATCTCCCACACTGGCGGCTGGTGGTCGCTCTTCATCTCACGCGCAGGAGGCCAGTGGCCACCCGCTTCCCCTGCCGCCACCATCTTGGCTCCAAGAATTCTCTCCCGAACAAGTACACTTTGCTGCAGTGTGGCGGCTCCACCACACCAGTCCTGGGGAGGCGCAGTGCCCACCCTCCAACCTGGGCGAGGGATTCCATAGTTTCCGGCTGTGGGAGCTTCATGGAGCTGCAGCTGCAGTGAGGCGCAGTGTGGGCTTGCCGGAGGGGGTTGGGAGCTGTGGCACTCACCCATTCTTCCTTGGGAATCCTTGAATTCTTGTTGTTGAGCCTCAATCCTCACTGAAGACCAGTCATCAACTGTTTAACATGTTGTCTCTGCCTCCGCCGCCATATTGGATCCTCCGAATTTCCATTTCTAACAAGGTCCCAGAAAGTTCTGATGTTGCTGGTCCAGGAATCACCCTTGGGAAGTTCTCTGTCTTGTGCCTCAAGTGACGACTGAGGATCAAGAGGGCACCAGCTGGGCTCCTAGCCCTGCCACCAATCAGATGTGACCTTGAACAAGGTATGATTCCAGAGGAAGATGAGAGCTTCATGATGCAATGATCTTATCATTTACTTTGCATGTATTGCTATTTTCTTCCCTTGTCAATCCTTCTTGGTCTGTCACCACTCCAAACATAAACTTCTGACAAAAGCTTAGCACAGGGAATCTCCAGATTTTGCAAGGAAGGAACAAAAGCCCCTTTTTACGCCTACTAGTCCCTCGTGCCAGCGCACATTTGAACGGGTCTAGCGCTCACTCAGAGTTAAATGAATGCACGGGAGTTTCCTTCTTCAGGATGACACTGAGTTTTAAATATAGCACATTTGCCTCAACAAGTAGCTTTTAAAGACATTAAAGGATATTCATCCAATAAGGGCAGATTATCAGCTTCAAAAATCCAGTAAAATATTTCAGGAGGCTCAATGTCAAGAAGACAAAGATTCTCACCACTGGACCAATTGGCAGCATCAGAATGGATGGTGAAGAGATTGAGATTGTACACAGCTTTAGTTTGCTTGGCTCCATAGTCAACAGTCTTGGCACCAGCAGCCAGGAAATTAAAAGGTCCATTGCCATGGGAAAGTCTGCTGTTAGGAACCTCTCCAAAGTACTGAAGAGCAATGGTGTCTCTCTGGAGACTAAGGTGCGTCTGATACAGGCTATGGTCTTCGCAATCACTTGTTATGCATCAGAGAGTTGGACAATGACCAGGGAGGATAGAAGGAGAATTGATGCCTTTGAGCTGTGGTGCTGGAGAAGAGTATTGAGAATACCATTGACTGCTAGGAAAACAAACAGATTTGTCCTGGAAAGGGTTAAACTGCGTGGCTCCTTGGAGGCAAGGATTCTGAGGCTCCGTCTAACATACTTTGGACATGTTGTGAGGAGAGTCCGGTTCTTGGAGAGGGACATCATGCTTGGGAGGGTGGAGGGACAGCACAGGAGAGGAAGGCCCTCTATGAGGTGGATTGATTCAGTGACTGGGATAATTGGGATGGGAGTATCAGAGACAGTGCGATTGGCACAGGACAAAGCGGAGTTTAGGGCTGTTGTACATAGGGTCGCTATGAGTCGCAAGCGACTCGACGGCACATAACAACAACAACAAAGGGAATCCAATGAGTCATCATTATCACTTATGCAGTGGCTACTGAAGCCACTTTCAGCACCACAAACAGGGTGTTCAGAGGCTCAACTTGGAGGTACCTGCCGTTTTCTGATTTCTGAATTGTGAAACTGAAGAAGAGTACATGGCCTGCCTGGCAAAACAACAAATCAGTCTTGAAGGAAGGGTAACCAGGGGGCTCTTTATAGGCAAAGATGATAACTCTTGTCTCACATTCTTTGGGCACGTTATCAGGAGGGGACTAGTCCTTGGAAAAACGCAGCAATCTGGGAAAGGTGGGGGTAGGGGGTTAGAGATGAAGACACCCTGGATGAGATGCACGGACACGGGGCCTGGCACTGAAGAGACACAGAAAATGCTACTTAATCATTAATATAATTAGCCTTAACACAAAAGTATTTTTGTAGTTGACTAAAATAAAAAGCACTCCTTCATGTAAAATTCAAGATGAAGAAGTGGTAGTTTACATATGCTTCACCATTTTGCAGGGGGCATAGTGGACACTGGCATTAAAAGCTGACCAAAGAGTTTATTGCACTTTGTGTGCATGTGTGAGGCTGCATAACAACTCGCAAGCGTAGCAGTTTTACTGTGCCTAAGGCAAGGCCGAGGCGTCACACTTTCAATGTAGTCACATGGTAATACAGTGCAAAGTCGCTCTGAAATGAACAAAAAAATATTTACTTAGCAACTGTTGGAGCAGTTGCTAAAAATATCCAGCCCCCTCTTCCTTCCAATGCTAAATACCAAAGGCAACACTTTACCACCAAGATTTACACCACAGTCCACTCGTTGGCTGGCGTCCACCCCTCAGAAACTGTCTCCAACAAGTTACTAGAACTTTATTTCTCTGACATCAACAGTATTTGTTCTATATGGTAATATGGGGAAAAGACTTCTCTATTAGGCTAAAAAAAAGTTAAAACGCAGGATAAAGCAGATGTTTAAAAAGTGTAAATGTTCATAACCACAATAATTATCTAAGTTTTTATAGTCAAGTACACGGCAAAATTTGGTAATGCATTTCATTCTTAACCATTAGATAGGGATAGTATGCCTTAAATTCATGCGGCACTAACAATTTCAGTCAATAGTTCTAAACTGCTTTTGAGAAAAGTTACTAAATTTCAGTGTTTTAATAAGGTTGTTAAACAGCACGGGGCTGCGTATTTTTGTTGGGTTTTTTTGGTTTGTTTTTTGTTTCTTTGTTTGTTTGTTTGTTTGTTTGCTATCAAGGTACAAATACATAACTAGAAAGAGTTACTGTTAAGTGCAATATATAAAACTGATTTTCTGCCTTAATGGTGAGGGCCACTAAGAATTATTTTTTCAAAACATAAACAGTAGTACTATGCCCTAGTTTTACCAACTGTTTTAGTGTGCATATTAATAAGAAACCTCACAACTTTCCTCTTTCTCTACTCAAAAAAACTCAAATTCATTGCTGTCACCACCTCGTAGCTGACCCTCCAGGGGTTTTCAGAGGTTGTCAATGGATTTGCATCTCTCTTATTGCCAGTAATCTTGAGCATTTCTTCATGTGTCTCTTGGCCATCTGAATATCTTCCTGTGAAAAACCTTTCCATGTTTTTTGCCCATTTTGTAATTGTGTGATCAGTCTTTTTCTTGTGGAGGCCCTGTTGGATCCTGTAAACCTTTGATATGAAACCCTTGTCTGAAATGGTATTGCCAAATGTTTTTTTTCCAGTAGGAAAAATGTTTTGTCAGTAGGTTTTCATTTGAAGCGAAATGGGGGGGGGGGATAAGCCTAGCCTATGGAGCTGCTAGTGAACTTGAATCACGGAAGGTGTCACATTTGGGTCAGCAGGTAACTCTGCTTCGGTGAGTGGGTGAGAGCTAAGAATTTAAGGATGCTGTTTTCTGATGGTTACAGTTGTAAGGTTTCAGCATAACATTATAGAATGCAGATACACACAGGACTTTAATACTCTGGACAAAGTATTTCTTATCCAGGACTATCTGCAATAGCACCTTCTTGGTCTCCAAAAGGATGCTCATTGCATTTTGCTTTATTTTCCTCACTAAACTATGAATTTCTAGATAATAGAACGTCTTTGCTAGTCTCCATATCATTCCCTTTTTGTCCAACCATACCTTTTTACACGTGAAAGACTCAGCTATTCAGTGAATGTACTACGTGGCCAATTAGGGGCTCTTGTGGCCTAATGGGTAAGGAGGTGCACTGCCAACCCCAAAGTAGATGAGTTTGAATCCATCAGCTGCTCTGTGGTATAAAGATGGGCAACCTCCCCTGAAAAACTGCTAGAGGGTCAGTTACAAGTTGGTTCCAACTCAAGGAGACAGAACAGTGGTTAATGATTGCAAACATTTGACAGCAATATATACACACAGTGGCTAAACTGGAAAATTACGGCTAAAATTAACACTCAGAAACAGTATCATTCATGTCATTCTCCTCTCCATGCTTTTAAGCATTCAGTGCAGTATATTAAGCATATTGTGCGGTATAACTACTTAGCTTAATTTTGAATCTTTTCCCCAACAATCTTTTCGTCATTTTTATCTTTCACTGAGTCAAAGCTTACAAAGTGTATCAGTTTTTCATTTTCCTACACGTTTTGTTTAGAAGGTGAATTACAAAACTCACAATGTAAACACTTACCCCACTTTGTCTCTGAAATTATCATTTCCATGAGTCATTCTGCTCTATCCTATCCACTCCTGACTTTGAGTCTTATCCTTGGGCAATTCAGTTCTTTTGATCTAAATGTAAACCCAAAAAGCATACTCCATGGGACAAAGATAAGTAATCTCTTCGCCTGCAATTTATTGCCTCTGAAAACCTGCTAGAGAGGTCAGCTGAATCAGCTGGTACATAAAAACAGTCCCTTCTGACAACATGGCTGAGACAAGTTTCACTATCCCAGCCTCTGAGGAGCACCCTGGTAATCCTTCCTCCTCTAAGATAACCTTTTATCTTTGCTCTTCAGCACTTTGCAGAGATACTCAACAACAGATTTTCCCAAAGCAATATGCCTTTTGATTTCTCAAATGCTACTTAAGTACTGAATACTCCAGGGACAGCCAAAACAACAGGTATGTCTTGGACAAAGTGCAGTCAAGAGTGTTCCTTAGAGGAAAGGGTGGAAAAGCTTTCTCACACTTTTGGCATGTTGTTAGGAGGAGCTATTCCTGGGAACCTCTTCCAAATTGCTGGCCAGACAACTCTTCTCCAAATTTTCTGGCACAGCACATCTGGGGTTCCATCTGTTAATTGAAACAAGTCAGTTGGTATCTCATTGATTCCTAGGGCCTTGTTTTTTGCCAATGCCTTCCTCCTTCATTACCATTGGCTCCTGCACATATGATACTTCCTGAAATTTGTCAGTGTCTGTCAGTTCTTTTTGGTACATTAACTCTGTGTAGTCCGTCTTCTTTTGATGCTTCCCGGATCATTCAACATATTGCCCATTGCATCTTTTAATATTAGTGACTCAAGGCTTACATTTTTCAGTTCTTTTAGCTTGAGAAATACAGAGCAACTTCTTCCCTTTTATTCTTCAATTCCAGCTTTCTGCATATTCCATTATAATATTTTGCTTTGTCTTCTCAAGCTATCCTTTTCAATCTTCTGTTTAGCTCTTTTAATTCAGCATGTTTCCCCTTTGTTTTGTTTCTCAAAACTATAGAGCAATCTTCAGTCTCTTCTGATTCCAGAATACTTCACGGTGCTTGTGAAAAATCCAGACTTGGACCAGGAAGCAGTCCTTAGAACAGAGCAAGGAAACATTACATGGTTCAAAATCAAGAAAGGAGAGCATCCGGTAAGCCTCTTTTCTCCGTACCTTTTGGGGGTTTTGGTCAAATTAAAGGATAGATTTATTGGCTGTCTGTTATACAGACAAGTGAAAAATTCTGACATTCAGGCTTTTCTCAAGTACGTGGTTTGACCACTAGTACACAACAAGAGCAAACTGTTGCTGGTTCTCATTTCTGTGATACACACCATAGTTTCAAGGAATTTTTTGGTTTGATTGTTTTCATAACATCTTCCTCTTTTCAAACTCTTTGTAGATGGTGCTCCCCAGCTGCACCGGGACATGCCAATCACAACTCGCACATTCTGAAGGGCAGAGATCTCATTCATGCCTCCCTTCCCTCCAGCGATCACCGCCCCTCTGTGACCCATTCTTCCATCAGGTTACACCAGAGATGGAGGAAACCACATGCTTGGCGTTTAGACCTGAATGATGTTTCAAATATTCAACAGCATCTTCTCCTCCATTTTCATCAATCTCACCAATCAATTCGATGCCTTCTGTGGCTGGATCATTCAGAAATAATATGTAAAGGCAGTCAATAATATTTATCCCATTAAAAGGATCACTTCCAATAACAATACACGAAGACTACCCCAATTCAACTTATGTCATTTGGTAAACTGCTTCAGAAGCTGATGTACCAGAACTGGACACAGTATCAATTCTTCCTGCTTTGTGCATATGACCAGGAATGATATCAATTTTGCATTTTCCAGCTTTGATGCCTCTAGGGCAGTTGGGCCTGATAAGCGTGGTCTTTTCCTGGCACAGCAGTGCTGCATGACCTGCTGCAGGATGTCTTCGGTGATGCCCACTACCAAGGTTATTTCAGCCTCCAGAGCTTCATTCATTGCAGCAGCCATGAAGAGGTGGGACATTAACAACAGATGCTGTGTTGCTCCCATCTTTTCCGTAGCTTCCTTCACAGTATAAAGACTGGTAAGTCCAGATGCATCTTGCCTACTTTCCCTGATGCTGTTCCTCCAATTAGTTGGGTGCTATACTCTAATGCCTTTTCATTGTGGAAGGTGCCCAGCTTACCAGTGAATCCTTGGCAAATAACTTTTGCATTTGTTTTTTAAAAATTTTTCCTGTTGAGTACTATCAAATCAGATGATTGGCACAGGAGGAGACTGCCCTCTTTGTCCAGCACAGCATCTGGTTGATTCGAACAGCACACCCTCAGGATTGCAACGTGGCTTCTTGCCAGTAAGTGACTAGAGCTCCCAAACGTTTGTGTTTTTATTGATATAGAAATTTTTCTGAGATGATGTATAGGAAAAGCGTTGAAGTCCATTCTAGTGCACAAGGAAACAGTGTGTCAGGAAGCGGTAGGTAGCAAGACTGCTGTTCCCAGAGGCCATGGTGGTGGCAGCCATCTCCACATCTTTTCAATCTCTATGTGAACATTCAAGCTGGACCTTGAGGAATGTGGCATCAGGATCGGAGGAAGACTCATCAACAATCTGAGTTATGCAGAGGACACAAGCTTGCATGCAGAAAGGGAAAACTCCAAGTGTTTGCTGCAGAAGGTCAAGAACTGCAGTCTTCAATAAAGATGAAGCAAAGAAGAAAAAAAAAAAAAGATTGAGTCTCAACATCAAGAAGACAAAGATTGGCCAGACGGGAGAACGCCGCCGCCAGACGGGGTTCCACCGCGAGAGGGGCCTGGAAGAGACCCGGGAAGAACAACAGCCAACCACCTACCGC
>NW_006399880.1:4495501-4507602 GCF_000299155.1 Elephantulus edwardii | reverse complement strand
CTGGTAGGTTCAAGAGAGTGAGGGGCACCACACTTTCCCCAGAAGAGGGCAGGAGCACAACATGCCTAGACTCCTCTCCTGGGTTTTGGCGCACAATGTTAGGTCTTCACACTGGACATAAGGCCAAGGACTCAAGGAAGGGACTAGAGAAAGAAAGTAAGCTAAAGAAGCTTCATTAAGGGGGCTCCTGGGTGGGATACCTTGGTCTGCAGGGACAGCAGAAGAACAGCTTCTTACCACTGAGTCACCAGGATGCCCTGTGAATGGCAGCTCTAGGGGAATGACCACTCTCTCCATCTGTCATACAGAAAAGTCTTTGTTTCCTTCAGTATTAATGACCCACATTCCCTGGAGACCCCCATGTGTCTTACCCTCACAGGTGCCAAGGAACTGCCCCACACAGGCAGTGGGGTCCAAAACCACTCACTGTTTTACTTCCTGGTGGAACTAAGTATGCCCCTGGCTTGGCTCACTTCCTTTACCTCTATGGAGAGAAGGTGCTACAGGCCACACCCTACAGGAACTCCTCTGATGTGTGTTTAAGGCTGTAATGGGATTAAGAAGCATTTCCATCCCACCCTGAATCCTACAACTATTGGCTTATTAGATCATGAGAGGTCATTATATACTCCCACACTTTATCATTATACACTTGTATTTAACGGAGGACATTCATGACATTATAGGAAGCCTAGTTTCAAAGGTCAGTCTTCCATATGGATTACATCTCAGCATTAAGAAAACAAAAATCCTCACCACCAGACCAACAGGTTGTAAAAGAAAAGATTGAAGCTGTCAATTATGATCTTGCTTGAACCACCCACAACCAAAGCTCATGGTAACAGCAGTCAGGAAATTGAAAGATTTGTTGCATTGGAGAAATCTGTTGTTAAGGTCCTTTCCAAAGTGTTAAGGGGCAATGAAGTCAGTTTAAAGACTAAGGTGCACCACATCCAGGCTGTGGTCTTCTCAATCACTTGCTAGTCGTCTGAAAATTGGACAATGACTAAGAATGACAGAAAGAAGAATTGATGCCTTTGAGCTGTGGTGATGGAGCCGAGTAATGAACATTCCACAGACCGGCAAAAGGACATGTCTTGGAGAAAGTGCAGTCTGGGTGCTCCTTGAAGGCAAGGATGGTGAAGCTTCATTTCATATATGTTGGGCATATTGTTACAAGGCGCCAGTTCTTAGAAAAGGACATCATGCTTGGAAAGGTGAAGGGTCAGCGAAAGAGAAGACCATCAACAGGATGAATTGAAGCAGTGACTGTAACAATGGGCTCACGTATATCAGAGACAGTGAGGTCGTCACAGGACAGGGCAGGCCTCAGGTCAGTTGTTTATAGGGGCAGCAGAGGTCGAAGGGCACTCGAAAGCACCTAATAAGAGTTTCTCTGAGATGGTTTATGCTTAAAAATGTCATTGTCACTATTAAAGACAGAATGAAAGAGAGGAGTGAACTGGGGCAGGGGGGTGGTCGGCAGGGAGAAAAGTGCAACAATGAATGAATGGAAATCCAAGAACTCTGTAAACGTTCATTAAAATTAATTAAAAAAGTAAAGACAAAAAAAAAAAAAAGCAATGAAGGAATGAAAACCCCAAATCCCTGTAAATGTTCATTAAAATTACTAAAATTTAATAAAAAAAAAGAAGACAAAGATTCTCACCAATGTGCCTATTGGCAGCACCATAACAGATGGAGAAAAAATTCAGATTATTAATCATCTTGCTTGGCTCCACAATCAACACTCTTGGCACCAGAAGTCAAAAAATAAAAAGTCAAATTTCATTGGTGAAATCTGCCGTCAGGAACCTCTCCAGAGTATTGAAAAGGAATGATGTCAGTCTGGAGACTGAGGTGTGCCTGCTTCAGGCCATGGTCTTCGCAATTACTTGCTATGCATCAGAGATGAAAATCATTAATGTCTTCAAGTTGTGGTGCTGGATAGTACGGAACATTACCATTGACTACCAAGTGAACAAACAGGTCTGTTCTGGAAGTGAAACCTGCCTGATCCTTGGAGGCAAGGATTTTGAAGCTCCATCTCACATACTTTGGGCAGGTTGCCAGAAGGTACCAGTTCTTGGAGAAGGCATCATGCTTGGTAAGGTGGAGGGTCAACACAGGAAAGGAAGACCTCAGAGGAGATGGACTGACATAGTAAGGGGGGTACTGGGGATGGGTGTGTCATGGTGAGACCTACTAAAAAGACAGGGCAGAGTTCAGAGCTGTTGTACATAAAGACACTATGAGACATAGGTGACCAGATGGCACATAAAAATTTCTGATATACACTTTTTTAAAAAGAAAGTCTTTGCAATGACCTGTCACTGCCAAGATGGTATCTTTGATGAAATCTCACAACTCATCTGGTCTTCAATCATTGGTGTTCAATGCTTCAAGGATATTCTAAAGAGTTTTGACATTGAAGTGGAATAAATTTAAAATCCTATTTTGGTTCTCATGGACTTTTCGTCAGCCTCAATTTGAACTGGTACATGAGTAACTGAGAGTCTGATCCAGAGTCAGCCGCTGGTGTAGTTTTGACTGTTGATTATTGAACTTTTCCCCAACAGTTCCTTCCACAGATGTAATCAATCTGATGCCTATGCAGCTCCTCAGGTGAGTTACATGTGTAAAGTAGCAGTTTGGGGTTGGGATTTTTTTTTTAAAGTATTTGCAATGAATTAAGTCACTGAAAGTACAAAACTTGATCATTCCAACTAAATGTGGAAACTAGCAAAAAATATGTAAACAAAACACTGCTGAAGATCACGGGGGGAAATGGCTAGAACAGCAGGATTTAGAAGAGGTCATGGCACCAGGGAAATAATTGCTGACATCAGATGGAATCTGGCTGAAATACCAGAATAATATCTATTAAATACTTTATTGACTATGCAATGGCATTTGAATGGATTAGAGTTAAGTTATGGCTAACATTGAGAAAAACTGGAAGCCCAGAGCACTTAATTGTTGTGTGTGAACACAGCAAGGGAACACATGGTTAAAAGTTAGGAAAGGTGTGCATCAGGATTATATGCTCTCCATACCTATTCAAGCTGTATGCTGAACAAATTATTTGAGAAATTGGACTTTATGAATATGGCACCAAGATTGGAGGAAGACTCAATAATCTACATTATGAAGATGAACACAACCTTGCTTGCTCAAAGTGAGCACAATTTGAAGCACTTGTGGCAGATCAAAGAATATGACTTAATACTATAGCAGAGTATGAATGCAACTGCATCTCAATGTAAAGCAAAGTTCTTACCACTGGATCAATATGTAACATCACAATAAATGGGCGAGAAGGTTGAAACTGTCAACAACTTCATCTTACTTGGATCCAAATGAACACTCTTGGTATCAGTACTCAGGAAATCAGGAGACGTAGTAAACTAGGAACATCTGCAGTTAGGGACTTCTCCAAATTGCTGAGGAGTAATGACGTCCGTTTGAGAACAAAGCTATCCATTTGAAGCGTTGACAATGAATGAATGAGGATGCTAGAAAAACTGATGCTACTGAGCTGTGAAGCTGGAGAAGAGCACAAGCCATAGTCTGCCAAAAGACCAAACGCGTGTGCAGCCGGAGTAAGATGATAGCTTCACCTCACATACTTCAGGCATGCTACTAGGATTCTTTGAAGGACAGAATGCTTGTAAAGGCAAAGTGTCAGTGGAGGAAGACCCTCAACCAGGTGGACTGACAGATCAGTTGTTCAAAGGGTTGCTGTGGGTGATAGCACCTAACAACATTCCTTGGAAAGGGATATTATGCTCGGAAATGTGGAAGGTCAGATGACCCTCTGTGAAATGCATCAACAGTAAGTGCAGCAATGGGCTCAAGCACATCAGACGTAGAGAATGGCTCAAGACGGTTTAGATCACAGGTTGCTGCCATATTTGACAGTGCCAAACTACCAACACGTGTGTATTGTGAATCCTTTAAAAATTAAATGGCTTACAATTTCAAGGTCTTCCCTATCAAAATGTTGCCTATTGACCCAGTGGCAAGAAATTTGTTTCTTGAGGTTGAGATTTAACTATTACTTTATTTACATTTTGTTTTTATGTCAGGTATCTCCTTTGTACTATATTGCTTTTCTATATTCCCATATTCTTTCCAGAATCTTCTGATGTGGTCAATTTTACAATGTTCTGGGAAAGGTCAGGAGAGTTGTGTGATCCACTTGCCCTTTTAACAAACTTGCTACATACATCATCTTTTTCTTTTTTGTTCTGGGAAGGTAAAAAGCCCAATAATTGCACTTGCCTAGCTGTCAACACTTTTTAAAGACTGCAGTCAATATTCACTTAGGTAGATCATTTGCCTTTGTGAATGTTACGCCTGGATGTCACCCAAACCTTTTAAGAGTGTGCTATATTTACTTACTGGTTTGAGAAGGGGCACTCATTTCCTTTGCCATTTAAAATCCCCCCCCAAAATGCCAGTTTCTTTTTGTGATGTTTAGATTAAAACCATAAATTATTAATTATAAACAGGCTCTTCTGTAGCTATGATTCATGAGGGAAGAGTTCTAACATCAATTGCTCTAAGATTCATGTGACCTCACGTGTGCCAGAACAGAACACAGCACCATAGGGAGTTCAGTAACAGAAAAGTATGCATGCCTTTCCTCCAAGGACCCCAGGAACTCCTGAAGATTAGCAAATCACACAATTTTCTGGCTCCTTAACTCTCAGACCTGATTTAAGCAGGCCTCATTTGTATCCAACTTAATTTTGGTACTATAGAAAATGTCCTAGATCAGGAACAATGTGAAAAATCTTAGTTGCTTAAACTGGCTATGAAGAATCAGTTTTTGTCTAATGAGGAACTTTCTCTCATTTACAAAGCATAGCACCACTCCTAATTTTAAAGGGTTAGAAGTTATTTTGGTGATGCACCTATTTAAGCTCATATAAATACTTCAAGTGCTCCTGTGCTTTTCTGCATGTTTCATTTGATTTCACTGACTTCCCACCCCTTCACCCTTTATTAAATCTTAAGTCATTGCTACTATGGTAACACTGCTTCAAAACCCTCTCTGGACAGAGATGAAGAGTAAGTATGTTATCTAAGGGTATGTAAACCTGAAGAACTGTTCCAAAAAATGAGATACACCAAGAACACACTGAATGCCCTTAACGTTTTGGACAAAGTGCTTGATGTTATTAAGTGGAATGAATCAGGAAATAAAATGGACACTTCTGCTTGCATTCAAGAGTACGTCTTTGTGAGAAAGATGGGATAAATAACATATACTGCATTAACACAGATGAGGGAGAAAACTGTTTAAAAGGGATATGTGATTAGGTATTATTGTCATGACAGGAGTCCAGAACGAAGGCTACATAGTGGAATGGACCTGGGGGGAGGGACTGTAAAACAATGAGGTAACTTTTCAAAAAGAGTGTACTGGGAGGAAAGGGGGGGGGCAGGGAGCAAAGTGCAACAATGAATGAATGGAAATCCAGTCTCTGTAAATTTTCATTAAAATTATTTTTTTTTTAAAAAAAGAGTATGTCTTTGGTCTTAGGCAATCTATTCTCATTAGGGGGCAGAGAATAGGATTCCATAACCCCTTAAAAAGCACTTAGCTTTCCACTAAAGGTAGGTGGAGAACAGAGGAATGAAGAGCACATATAAAGCTGGTTCCAAGTTATTCTCAAGTTAGTAGCCACTGTCATCAAGGAAATTCTGGCTCACAGCAAGCCTCCATTGGTTTTCCAAGACTGGAGCTATTCATGAGAAGAGACTACCCCCTTTTCTCTCAAGGAGTGGCTAGTGGACTTCAGGACCCCTGAATTAGCAACACCTATACCACTGATCCTAAGAGAAATGAAGGATTAGGTTCCTAAGACGATTAGGTTATCGGTTTCCTCATCTGACAAACACATCTTATTTGTTTAAAGGCATATTACTAATAAATCAATCCAACCAACCACCTCATGAATACATAGCCAGTAACTCAAGTAATAATCCATGCCTGAATGTACCTTATCTAACATGTCTATTTTCTCCGTAAGGTAGACCATTTCTTTTTGCACACCAAATAGTACATTTTCTATTTGGGGATTACCTTAAAAGAGTAAAATACCATCAAAGTATAAAAATTTGAGCAATGTGGACCTAAAGAGAAATAGATACTTATGTGAGTGCAGCATGGCAGCGGGCTCAAATTATTCTCCAAGTCTATCTCCAGAAATTATGGTTGTGCACTGAGAGTCGACTTTGTTGTCACAAAGTAACTGCATGTAGGTGAATTTCTAAGTAGGAAAGCTATGAATAATAATGCTCCATTTTATCTAGAGAGCAAGTGTGTGATAGCTGATGGATTAAATGCTAACTGCTGAACATGTACAGGGAATGGGACCCTTTTCTTTATTCTTGCTGTTATTTAAAGCAAAATAGTTACAAAAATGGTAAAAGGAAAATGGTTACAAATCTTAAAAAGTAGACTGTGTACAAGTTATTTTATGCCAGAGAGGACTTGAAATTCAAGTCTCATCTAACTAGTCTTGAAGTTTTAATTCCAAGATCACGTAACAATTTAGTATGTTAAACACAATTTATTCTGGAGGTAATTTTAAAAAATCTGTCAGTAAGGAAAAGTTTTACCTTAATTATGGAAATAAAGTTAAAATGATGTGGAATTTTAAATGATATAAATGTGTATTTAACACCTACGTTGTTGGTTAGGCATTAAAATTCAGTTTCATGAAGCTGCACAATTTTAACTTAATATGAAAGGTTAGGCCCATAATCACTAAGAATTTGGAACTGAAACGAAATTATGCTCATCTTCAGCAAATGTTACAGTATTTTAATAGAGTAAGGCATTCTACCTTGTCATCTTCACACTAGCAATGGGTTCTTTCATCCACTTCTCCAACTTTTATTTATATTCAAATGAAATGATAACCCCCCTTTCCAGGTATCTTGATCAAACCATCACCACTATTCCCAGTCACTACCGTGTATGCATCTCTACTAGAGAAACCTGTCACATTCTGTTAATGGTGAGCTTTTGGCAATTCAGGACTGTCCAGCGCACTTCTGAATTACCTGACAAAGTTAACCAGTGTTATTTGTCATGCATATGCATGATAAGGCTCAAACTGCTTCAAACCATTTGTATGCCTATGCAAATTCTTATATGAAAAACATTCAACTGTGATGATAAATGGTTAAGTATCTTGGACAAACATTAGCTCTTAGAGTGAATTCTCTAGTTGGCTCATTATGATCTCATTGTCTCTATTTTCCTCTTCCATTTATGTATATAATGCAGTGAGTTAGATACTTTGACCTAGGCCTTGGGAGGCTCTAACACAAATTAACTATTGTTCCCAATACTTGATACTGAAATATTCCACATTTTCCATTTTGAACATCAACATACTTGTACTTCTTAATTTTGTTTCAGGATAGATTGATAGAATAGGCAGTAATAGGAGTTCCTTCAAAATTTTCAAGGGACCTGATGGGGTAAAGGTAAGAGAAACTCAATTCACCCAACCAGGCTGAATGGGAATAAAACTTAAACATTTTATCGAAGTATGGAAGCCATTGGTCTCAAACGTGACTATTTTATCACCTAGAGCACTTGTTTAACAACTAACTTTTCCTTGACAATTAGTTATCTTAATGGCTCTGCCACTGTTCAGTATTTTCATTACTTTTAAATATGTTCTAAAAACTGGTTTAACAAGGCTATTTCAGAAAATAACTTACTTCATCAGTATGTCTGATAATGAATCAGAATGTGTAGCTAAGGTTTAATTATAATCTTTGGCGTATGAAAAAATTCTTCTAAAAAGGTAAGCCACAGTTCATATTCTCACAAAGTGAGGATTTTAACTGGGACAGTACACTTTGGAGACATTAATTCTCCATCTGTTTATATACTTCTTTATTGTATCTCAAAAAGCCTAATAACACAGGATTCTATTTAAAAAGTGTTCAATTGGCCAAAGGCCAGCAGTTCACCTGCACTGATGCCTACTCAATATTCAGCTCAGCCGAAATGTGCAGGTGATCTGTTCTTATCAACATTTTCATGGTTGAGTCAAGAGTTAAAAAAATCCAAAAAACCCTTACTGATTTCTAGCAATAAAAGGCTACCTCAACAACATAGGTTCTAACATTCTTTTGATATTCTTATAGTAACAGACTTTTCCTACAGTAAAGGAATTCTAGAAATCCCTTTAAAAAAACAAACAAACAAAAACAACACCTGATGACGGGACAGTCTAAAAGCAAGGTTAAAAAAAAAATAAATTCCATTTGTAGTCGGCCATAATAGCATAAAAACCACCATATGGGAGTAGATGATGAGTCTCTCCCTTCATATATATTCTTTTTTATTTTCTTATTATACCTTCCCAAAACAGAGACATTCAACAGTAGTTAGAATGGCCATCTCCCAACATTTAAAAAAACCACACCCCTCATTGAGTGAACAAAGTAAAGAGTAGTAACCTAGAGTTCAGCTGAGTATGCCACTGTGGAGCCTTAAGTGGTGAGGTCTTCCAAATTCAGTGTGATGTATCTTCAACTTGTATCAACATTTTAGTGAAAAAGAATTTAAATTTGGTGAAATGAGATTCATCTCCAGACAGGATTAATAACAGCATTCACTGAATTTCACATTCTTCTTTTGTGCACTGCGAAGAAAATGAATGGTAGCTAGAAGATCATATGGGATTCCAGCTCCAGCTGCAGATGGAATGATAATATACCAAGACACCTATATTTTGATTTACAAAGCTAACAGTTTTAAATCTGCAACTTAATTACAGACCAACTACACCACAACCTTTTCAAATGGCAAAATTACAAAAAAGTTAAGTGTTACAAAAATATTTCAGAAAAGTGCATAGTCTAAGTGCATAGTAAATAAAAGCACTGAAAAATATCTTGCTAGAGGGAGTTCAGCTTGGAAAAGTTATCACCAAAGCTAAACATTTTTATTTTACACAAACTATACTCAAAAATAGCTTTATGAGACTGATTTCTGGCTAAAAGTATCAAAGGGTTTATTAATCAAGAAAACAAATTATCTTAACTCACAAAGGTGAATAGAAAAGAAACAAGGAAGCTTGCCTACCCGAAGAAGTTCGTACTAATATTTCTCCAAATTATGGTACTAATACACACCCCTAAATCATAAAATATGGTGATCATGAAATTAATTATTGCTAAAGTATATTTCAAATGAAGTAATAATAAAAACCTAACAAATACAAATTAAACCTGACAATCTGACCAAACAGTATCAAATTACAGTTTCAAGGTTATGGTACAAAATACCCACATTTACACAATAGGCTCCCGGCTGCGTTTTCACACAAATGTTTTCTTAATTTATTCTGACATGCTACAAATGAATAAATTACACTATTTAAAGAATTACCCTAAGTTTTCTTTCTCTTGGGTTAGAGAAAAAGAGTTCAGAAATAAGATTTGACGAGAGGAAGCCCACAATAACCTATGGAAGTGGGTGGGGCCAGGAGGGTCCACAATCACATGAGTCTCACATAGTGTGATGCTCTCCAAGAACAAGATTCAATCTCGTTAGAATTATTTCACTAACATTTTAAAGAAAACTTTATTTCATAGTTAAACCCTTTAACGCTTTTATTCTTAATAAAATCAGTCCAGCTGTAAAGTCAGAGGCAGCAGGAGTTACAATACCATGTCCTGGAATTGGCAGAACTAGGAATTGTGGCTGCAAGTCACTTTAAGAGGAGGGAGAAAAAAAAACAAAAAAAAAAAAAGAAAATGAAAGAATGCCTTTCCCCTTCAGACCAAAACCAAAAATTTACAAAACTTTAAAACAACAACAAAAAAAACTGAGAATAGTTGTAACATTAAATAAAAAATGATTTATAAAGGAACATACTTAACAAATGGCTTGAAGTAGTCTATTAAAAAATTGGGGAGATCTTGAATTCATAGTAAGTTAGCAAGGCATTTTTGTTTTTTTAAAAAAATTTCATTTCCTTACAGAAAGTTTTTAGTTTTTAATGAACTTGTAAACAAAAAAAGCTCCCATTTCAAAATAAAAACAAAATCCCAGATCATATAGATGTTTACAGTGATTACATTTATCTAAGCAACATACATACATGTTCAGTTGTAAGATGGTAACTAATTTTCTGTGACAAATATGTGGGTTTTTTTTCCTTTAATACCAAGAACATTATAGAGTTAATGCAGAGTCCTAAAGATAATCTAGTAGTCACTAAGTTTCTTAAATCTTCACTTTAGATGCTGTTATTCTAGCACAGGTTAGCAGGCAGAGTCTTTCATATGCTCAAACACTGGAATCTTTGGTTGCTACCGTATCAGCTGACTTGCAAAGAAGAAGCCAACCATTTTGAGAATGTTTTAAGTGAACAACTTGCAAACCCCAGGGATGGAAAAACCCTAAGAATGCACAATTGTGAGCATTTACAACCATCACAACTGTGGCTGAAGACTGTTCATGCCATTCTTCTGAAATGACTTCTCAAAGCAGTATAGTTCAAAATAAAAGGCTTTAACAAAACAATTGGCATATGCACAATTTCTCCACCAATTTGTGTCAACCATTTAGTTAACTTTTCCACTCGAAAAAATGCAGTAGAAAACTGGACACCATGTTTCACTATCTCAGTTAATATTCACAATTACAGCGGCTACAATTCAGGATACAGCATCACCAGCGCTGCCCAGAGCCAGTTTATACTGAAATTAAGTTCTTTACACCAAGTAAATGGTTGTCCACAACCACTGGCTAGTGTACATATGAACTAAAATTTCTAGATTTTGGGGAGAAACAAATGCTGCTCCAATCATCTGCTCTGCTTCTTGTTCTTCAATTCATGCTTAGAAACCTAAAAAAAAAGAAAAAATCCAGGAAAACAGATGTTAAATTACAAGGCAAAACACAATTTTAAAATTATATTGGCCAATAATCACTTTTTAATGGTGATCTGTGATTTCCTCCCCCATCTATTTAAAAATCATTAACTGTTTAAAATAAAACCATAAATCTACAATGAAAGCTTTCTGAATTCTTAACTAGGTAGAGGTGGTAGAGTTAGTTAAAATTTCCCAGTTAGCATGCACAAGCTAGAAAATTATCAGTAATTCAAATGTGCTTATTCTAGAACCTAAACATTAAGGGTTCAACTATTGTTGGGTGAATGAAAAAAAGAGATGGCTTTAAAAACTGAGCGTACAGATATAGCCGTATTTGAGGGGAAAAACATAGATGTACATTTTTTTCTGATATAAGGAAAGGAATGTTAAGTTTTTGCTATTTCTATGGTTTCTCTAAAGAAATCCTGGACTTAACCTAGCTCCCCAACAATAAGATCTCTCCTACATAAAGATAGATTTGAATATGAGAAGCCTTCATGTCCTAGTATTACCATTTATCTACAGTTAATGGGAAAGAGATAAAATAGTTCTCTTATAAAAACAGCAAAAGCACTTTTTGGGGTCATTCATGTAGACTGTCATGCTCTGTCACATCCTTATTGCCTACTCAATCACAGTTCAGCTAGTCTGCTCACATTTTTTTGTTAGCCAAGTCTTGCTTCAATCATGAACTATTTTTTCCACTTTTCAAACTAACATTTCTTGTGCCTCTGAGATACTTTACGAAAAAAGTCAAATCAAATCTGACTGGTACAGGAAGAGATTGCCCCTCCTTCTCTGGCAGACCATATGGTGGATTCGAACCATGTACCTCTGGGATTGCAGTGCAGCTTCCTGCCACTAGGCCACCAGAGCTCCCTGAGATACTTTTTTTTTAAATGCGTGTGTGTCTATATATATACACGTGTAACTTTCCTTTTTTCTCCAAGATAATGTGGAACTTTTATGTTATCATTTGTGGTAAATACTCTTCATAGCAAAGTGTTTCTTCATTTGAGGGTAAAAATGGTTATATTTGGCGAGCTCTGGTGGCCTAGTGGCAGGAAACTGCACTGCAATCCCAGACGTGCTCAGTTCAAATCCACTAGATGCTCTGCTGAAGAAGGAGGAACAATCGCCTCCTGTACCAGTCAGATCCAATTTGACGGTACACAAAT
>NW_006399880.1:4492150-4495401 GCF_000299155.1 Elephantulus edwardii | reverse complement strand
ACTATCCTCAGGTCTGCTATTATATGCTGGCTTTAATGTAGTTTTATAAAATTAGGGACCTCTGGTGGCTTATTGTTGTTGTGTGCCGTGGACTCTTGAAAGTGTGCTGCAATGTGTTAAGGAAATTGTAATCCTATTCTGGGACTAAATTATATATTTTTTATACTTTAAAATTTGTTTCATAATTTACATAATATTAAATTCTATTTAAGTCTGTCTTGGAAGAAGGGTGCTCCTAAGAGGCTAAGATGGTGAAGTTTCACCTCATACTATGGGCATGCTGTTGTGAAGGGGCCAGTTCTTGCAAACAGACATCAAGGTGGGAAAGGTGGAGTGGTCAGAGATGATTCTCAACAAGATTGACAGAAGGATTAACAATGGACTCACACATATCAAGAGATTATGATGGCAGGCCAGGATAGGGCAAGGTTCAGATCTGTTGTGCCCAGGTCACTTTGAATTGTAATAAACACAATGACACCTAACAACAATACACTGCATTTTTTTTCATTTATTATTTTATTTATTAATTTATTAATTAATTAATTAATTTATTTATTTTCCTTCCTTCCGTCCGTCCGTCCGTCCGTCCATCCGTCCGTCCGATGGAACACTTCTGGCTGATCTTCTCTGTATCGTTCCAATTTTAGTAAATGTGCTGCCGAAGCGAACACTACACTGTATTTTTAATATACCTCACGGGAGAAGAATTTCCATTTTTATTTTCCTTTGCAGATCAGCTGGTAGATTTTCACTGTGTGCCTTTGAGTTGGCAGTGCAACTCTGTATCACTAGGCCACCAGAGTGCCTTTGTAGTACTCAGGATAATTTAAAGCAAGATAGGAAATAATGGATTAAACGACCAGTTTCAAGCAGTATTTGGATTTCAGTCTTGCAATTCTATCTACACATTCTATCCATCCAGATCACAAACCAAAATTAACTGCTGAAGTTCTTTAGTTCTTTTCTATCCAGTTTTTTTTTGGTCCACAGAAGGGATAGCCTGGAGAACACAGCAAAGAGATGTAGCTCCCTGGTACTTCTCTGGATTTAGTGTATTGCCCTGTGATAAGGCCTACATTGCTGAGTGACCAGTCATATTCCTTACAGCAACTAGTAAAAAAAGTTAAGTCAGAATGGCAGGTGAAGTTCAAGAACTACTTGAAGGCAATTAAAGGACACCATTAACATATAAGTTAATAAACTTAATTGAAAAATATTTCTATTCCCTTTTAAAATGTCAACTATTTTGAATTCATCTTGACTAGTATTTAAGGCTAGGGTGGTGACAAAACAGATTAAAATGATAAGAGAGTATCAGAATTCTGAAAAGATATACCATCCTTGGCTTTATTATCTTCTGAAACCTGACCCCACCTCTACCTTCCTTCCTTAAATAATAAAAACACAGTGAACTTAACTGGATTATAAATGTCCTAAATATGTTTACTCCTTTCTTTACTTATGAAATGTACTTTTGTGATAATCATAAATTGGGGGGGAAAAGGGAGATGGCTTTGGAAGCAAGACAAACATTTGTGTATTGATGAGGATAAAGTTAATATATATATCCTTGTGATACGTGGGCCCTGAAAAATCAGTATATAGTGTGCATGAAAAGAAAACAACTTTGTGTTTTTTTGCTTTCCTTTGTCTTCATATTTTAATAAGTTTTGTACTGGAGTATTTTAAAGATCTAAAAGAAAGCTAATCAAAACAAAGGTCTACCCACTATATTACATGCCTGTGTTAAGAGAGTAGGTTGGACTGTAAAGGGTCTATAGATATGCTTACTCAACAATGAAGACCAGTGTTTTTATTTTGATGAAGGAACAGATACAGATAAAAAAAAAAAATAACTGTATTTATGGAGCTCTTGTGGCTTACTAGTGACAAATTATACAGCCAATAAAAAGGTACGCTGTTTAAATCCACTAGCTGTCCTGTGGGAGAAAGATGGGCAATCTTTATTTACTACCTCCAAAAACCCAGAGTGTTAGCTACGGGTCAGTCCTGCTCTACAGCAAACAATAGCATACTCATTTTATTAGTAAATGACCTATTTGGGGGATTTTTCCAGGAAAGGCTATTCTTGAAATACAGAGATTTACTAGATGATAGTGAAGTTTCTGAAAGCTCCTGATACGGAAACTATAAATGTGACATGGTGTTATCCTAATGGAAGGATTTTTAGAGATCAATGAATTAATTAAAAAAAAAAAAAAAAAGATTATGCCTCTACTTAGAAACTGGAACCATTTTTCAAAATTTAAGGGATCCCTCATACTATCCTCAGGTCTGCTATTATATGCTGGCTTTAATGTAGTTTTATAAAATTAGGGACCTCTGGTGGCTTATTGTTGTTGTGTGCCGTGGACTCGGTATGGTCTCTCTAGAAGGATTTCAGAGGCAATAAATTGCAAAGGAGGAAACTGTGCTGTCAAAACAAAGATGGGTGGTTCAAATCTGTCAGCTGCTCCATAGGAGAAAGATGAGTAATCTATTCCCACTGAAAACTCAACAGGGGTCAACTATGGGTTGTAGTGAACATGTAAAATTAGTTTGAACACTAGGCTCTGCATGTTTTCAAGAAGCAAATTTTTTCTACATTCTGCGGGAGGCACTTTAAAAAAAAATTATCTCATAAAGCATTTCTACTCAGCACATATGTAAGAATCAATTCTCAGTAAGATGAGGGAAACAATTCTGTAACAGTATTTTGCTTGGAATTAAAATATATCACCTGAAACCACATCCCCCAACTTTCAGATAGAAGTCAATAAGGTAAAGAATAACACCAGGAAGGAACACACTCTGTAGCATCACCAACCATATAAGGTCAGAAGAGGAACATCTGCCAAAGGATAAAACTCAGAAAGCAAGGAGGGCACAGGATAAGACGATTTATAGAAATGAGAATAGGGAGGAAGCAGGAAAAATGATGTTAAATTGTAGCACTGTAATTAATATAGAAACAAAATGTGTATGAAAGGTTACATGGAAAACCAATCAATCTGCTTTGTAAACGTTCACAAAAGGCATCACTTAGCAAAAAAATAATGCTGAGAAAAAGATTAAGGGATTTACTTCAAGGATATGAACATGTACGGCCAAGCACAATCAATAAGAGTGCATCTAAATTCCAAAATCTATAATAGTCTATGTGTTTCCTACTGCCAAAGGGGCCCTTTAGAGTAGTGAGAGAAGATCTTCACCCTGAAACCCACAGCGTCCCTTTTCAGCAGGAAGTA
>NW_006399880.1:4468579-4490930 GCF_000299155.1 Elephantulus edwardii | reverse complement strand
AGAGTGGAGGGACAGCGCAGGAGGGGAAGACCCTCTATGAGGTGGATTGATTCAGTGACTGGGGTAATCAGGATGGGTGTGTCAGAGGCAGAGCGATTGGCACAGGACAGAGCAGGGTTTAGGGCTGTTGTACATAGGGTCGCTATGAGTGGCAAGTGACTCTACATCACATAACAATAAATAGGCCCCTATGGAGGTAGGGCATGCGGAGACAGAGTGCACATAACAACAACAACAACACATGATGATCTTATTATCCCAGTTGGCTACATAAATTTAGCAAGCAAAAACGGCTTTCTTTGTGGAGAAAAAGCTACTATGCATGTCAAGTGAAGCAGCCTTCCTTATAGAGACTTTACTCACTCAATGTACTGATACTATCATTAGTCCAAAGAGATTTTAAAAGCCTCAAAACAAGAAATTCAGTTTTAACTGAAATTAAAGAACTAGCGTTGGCTAGTCAGTCCACTACATTAAACTTTCAATTTTTCCCAAGTACAACAGTGGAAGCATTTAAACGTCATGATTAATAGATAAGCTGCTGGGATGAAGATGATTACATCAGTTTAAAGAATTTTCCAATTAAATATAATACTAAAAATATGGATTACACGTGAGGCTGTAAGAGCCAAGTTCAGACAAGTGAGGTCATTCAGAAATAAAAATACCCCAAAAACCTTACCTGCCAACCACATACACAAGAAAGTAGGAGAGTATTGGGGGTAAGCCCCAGAGAGTTGAAAACAAAAATAAACCAGCAAATAAAAATGACCACAGGAGTGGAACCGTCTGGCAACAGTGCTAAGAACTGGAGCTGTGTGTGCCCTAACAGTTCTACTTCTCATTCTTAGTAGCACTGAGATTATCAGAAGAAATGTAGGCTTGTTGGCATTTTCTCCATGTATCTTTAAATGGAAAGGCTTAGTTACAGATATTAATTCCACACTGGATACCGAGAGCCTGAGTATTTCACGAAGTTAAGAGGCTTTTGTTTTACATTTTTAAAAAAGCTTTTTGAAATTAAAAGCATGTATTTTTCTAGTGTCTAGGAAAAAAAAAGTGTCAAAACTTTTTCAGGTAATGGAGCATATAAGAGATCAACTGAGAGGCTCTGCAAACAGGAAAGACACTTTGGGGATAATGCCAGACTCATCTCTCAAAATTAAATCAGTTCACAATGTTCCCAGTTTAAAACCTAAACATTAGGGGTGGCGAGGCGGTGGCGTTCTGCGCGCGACCTTCAGCGCTCTGGCCGACTGGCTTGGCGTGCTAGCCCAGGTTTCCCTCGACGCACACCGCGCGTGCCCCTGTCCCCGCCAACCACCCCCCTCCCCCCAAAAAAGAAAAAGAAAAAACCTAAACATTAACATGCAGGGATGGGGTGGGGTGCGGGAATCTTAACACTGTTAGTCTAAAAGAAAGTAAAATTATCATGGCTAACCAGATTTTTTACTTAAAATCAACAAGTGTTAGGTCTAGGATTTTGGATTGATTGATTATACCGTATTCCCAACACCAAATGTTTATTTTGGAAAAGGGTTAATGAATGAGTAAAAAGATGCAGTAGTTAAAAATGACCCAAAATCCCAAGAGAAATGATATAATACACACATATATGTATATACAAATATACATATATATATGAACAAGGACATTTGGGTTTAAAGTTAGTAGTCAAATTTTCCAAGGACGTCTTTTTTTTAAATATAAGAGCCAAATTTTTTGATGTATTTGAAAACCACCTCCTTGATCTAACACTGTTAGAAGTAAACGAATTATCCAATTTTGTGTTTAATTTTTCCCTGTAACGTCACTTGGTTCTTGGCTACTAACCTTTCATGTTACTCTTGGTTTTGTCAGTTTGCTTGCCTGTGGGAGCTTGGGCCTGCTGACCCTGCCCACTGGAAGAGGCCGCCTGCTGTGCTGCTTTCTGCTTTAACATTGTCCAATCAAATGTGTAGTCATACTGATGGTTCAGGGTCCTGGAAAATATAAAATTACATGTTAATGATAAGTATCCAACTAAGAAATCCACTGAATTTTGAAGATTTTAAGGGACAGTTTTTCACAAAAGACATATTTTCTCTCTCTTTAAAAAAGTATTTTATTTTAAGGGCAAATTTCCTTTCTACAATTAGGTTGATGTTTTTGGGTACCTGTTTGTATCTCACAACTAGGGGAAAGGATATTACCATTACGGTGCTGTTGAGTCAAGGACAACGCAGTGATCCTATGATCTGAAAACTATTCTATCCTGTGTCATCCTCACAATCTCTGACTCACTCAAGTCCATTGCTATAGTAAATCCACCCAGTTGAAGGTCTTCCTGTCTTCTGCAATCCCAAACAAAGTTTCTCTCCAATTAATAGCCTCTCCTAGTCAACATGCCCAAAGTATGTAAGACAAAGTTTTATCATCCATGGAGCCGAAAGCAATCTAGCTGCACTTTCTCCGAGATACAACTGTTTATTCTTTTGGGACTCCATAAATATTCATTTCAAAGATACCAATAATTCTTCTGACATCCGTATTCACTGTTCTGCTCTCAGCAGCAGACAGTGACAGAAAAGATCAAGGCCCAAATGAGGCACACCTTAGTCCTCAAACTAACATCATTGTTGTTCAAGAATTTGAAGAGGAACCTGACTGTAGACTTTCTCAGTGTAGTATGTCTCCTTATCTCCTGACTGCTGATACCAAGTGTATTTGTTTGCTTGTAGATCTAAGATGAAGTCATTGACAGTTCCAATCTTTTCTCCATCTATCATGATGTTTGTTGCCTACTGGTCCAATGGTGAGAATTATTTTCTTGATAATGAGATGCAATCTATATTGAAGACTACAGTTTCTGATCTTCTGCTTCCAAGTGTTCTTCACTTTCAGAAAATAAGGTCGAGTCATCTGCATAACAGTGACTATACTTCCTCCAGTTCTAATGCCCATTAACCTTTCGAGTCCAGCTTTTGAGTAATTTGATGAGCATACAAATGGAATATGTGGTAATCAATTCAACTGCTAACTTTACCTAAAACAAAAGTAAAAACATTTTTCATGTATAGATCTGCTTTACGTAAGGGAGTTCTGTTGATGCATTCCTTATCAAGTTTCACGGCTAATTCAAAGGCTGAGTGTCTCTGACAGGGTTCTGAAGAGTGAAATAAAGGCAGTTTGCTCTCACTGAGTTTCATAGCTTTGGAAACACAGCAAAGGTAACTATGAGTGAGAACCAACTCACAGACTGAGTTTTCACGAATCTTCTTTATTTAAATTTACTGTTTCTTAAGAACATGCAGTGCAAACAAATTTTCCAATATAAAAAAATGTCTTAAAAACTGACCTGAAAAGAATGCGGAATAGCTGCCTCAGGTACATGTAATCTGGAGCTTCCTCAAAGCGCAAACCACGACAATAATTTAAGTACATGGCAAATTCGGCAGGAAAGCCCTATAGATTTAAGATTTAAAACACAATTAAAACCAACAAGCCAAACTCATTTTTAGAATGCATTAGTAGTTTGTAAGTACATCTTGAGAAGTAAAAGAAATACTATGAGTTGGTTTCCTCAAACCTTAAAAAAAGTCATCTTTCTATTCTTATCATTATAATTGGATAGTGTCTTTATCTTTTAATATTGATGGAGGAAACACATATGCTTTAGCTTACCTATCATATTCCTAGATTATCTGTAATTTATGTCTTCTAATTCAGTAACATCAAAAAATAGGGGAGCTCTGGTGGCCTAGTGGCAAGAAGCTACACTGCAATCCCAGAGGAACACGGTTCGAATCCACCAGATGCTCTGCCGGAGAAGGAGGCGCAATATCCTCCTGTACCAGTCAGATCTGATTTGACGGTAAACGCACACAAAATAAAATAAAAAATAAACTAAAAGGTAACCAGAAATTAATTTATGAATGTAGTAAATACATAAACAGGAAAGAATGAACAAAAAAAAAATATAGACACCACTATTAACATTCTGTTATTTCCTCTCTCTCACGCTTCTGAACACTTATAAAATAGTACCTAATGTGCACATCAAATGAAAGCATTCTCTAAAACCGAACACCTAGGTTGGTTTTCCAACCTAGTTAAACAAGTTCACATCTAAAGCTTTAATGTATCAGTACCAACAGGAAAGAAAAGAAATGAAAAGTTGAACTACTAATATAAACCCCTCTATTTTCTTTCCTCAAGAAAATGTTGATGTGGAAAGGAATGGGAAAAAAATTGCAGTTGATGGTCATCCCCCTACCTATTTGACCCACTATAAATATACTTAAAACTTCTGAGAAATTTCTCATCATTCAAATTGAAAAAGGGCAGGTACAATATTTGCAATGTTTATTTTTAATGAGTAACAAACAACAAATGGAGTTAAGTACGATTTCCTTTTTGTCATATAAAAGAAAACCACAACTTTAACAAAAGAACACTATCAGTTTGATAGAAATTAAAGCTATCACAGGCGACTCATAGCAACTCTATGAAGGAGAGTCCTCAGCACCTGTGTGTCTTTCATCCTCTCTCCAGGTTCATAGGGTTTCCTGAGGCACACTATTAAGAGGTATCAGTTACATAAAAAAAAACACTTGGGGGGGGGGAAGCATCATTTTAGTCATGTCCTTAGAAGCCATGAAGTTCTGTATAACTCATAACCCTATGAACAAATGGTATGAACCTAATCCTATCCTGTGCCATCTTCTTATATTCACTCTATTATGAATTATGTATTTTTATGATTACCAATGGGGAATGGAGGAAAACTGCAAGAGAGAGAGGGGGGGGGAGAGTGTGTGTATGTGTGTATAGGCAGTTAATTGGGCGAGAGAAAAGAGAGGGAAATGTGCAACAATGAATGAAAATCTTTTCTGTAAACTTGTTAAAATCACAAAACAGTAAGTTAAAAAAACTAAAGTGTCAATTTCAAGGTTTTTTTCAGTGTGCAAAAATGACCAACTTGTAAGTCAGATGAGACTTTTTCTTCTTTGAGCTGCACAGAAATGAGGATGTTATGCTTCCCAAAGCACACAGATTTTAAAAATTCCTATGTATGGACTATAATGTAAGAGTATTTTATTTAAAACAAATCTCAGATTTTCAGAAAAGATAGATCATGCAAAGTCATCTACCCTTCAATACTCTTTGTTGTAGACAAGCAGAAAGGTCAGAATTGTAGATGGGGAGACATTTAAAAGGCATCTCTATTTCCCTAGTCTACAAAATATCAGCTCATGTTTCTTTTAACACTGCATCATTCATTCATTCAGATAGCATTTTTTAATTATTTCAAGTGTAAAATTATTTTATGGAAAACTTGAAAGGGATCACAGTTATCCTATTTTCCATCATGGTCTAAACTTTTAATTATACTATTATACTATAGTTGGTCAATAGTTATATAATTGCTACCAAGCCCAAGGTCTTTCATTCATAGGGTCGTTATGAGTTGTCTACAACTCGACAGCACTTACAATAATGACAACATTGAGAGAGCTACAGTTGGCCTAGTGGACAGAAAGTTATGCTACCAAGCCCAAGGCAGGTGATTTTAGTCTGTGTCCCTCAGGCCTGGTTTTAATTGTTTTTGGTCAAACATTCTTCTAATTGTTTTTGGTATAGCACTGTTTTTGGTATAGTACTGGTCTGTGCATTTCTCTACAGAGGCAACTCATGGTTGCTGTGATGCTAAACACTGTAACACTGATGTGCCAAATGTGATAATGGTTACCACCTATGGTGGACAGGGTTTGGTGGAGCTCCCCAGTTAAAACAGCTTGGAAGTAGGAGTGGCATCCACTTCTAAAATGGCTTGCCTCCGGAAACTTCAATAAACGGGTCTTTTGTGGTCTTTTCCTTGACTCAGGTCTTTCATTTTTAGGGTCACTGTGAGTCATCTATGACTTGATGGCACTTAACAAACAACAACAACATAGCTGGACAATAGCTATTTTGAATTGACTCAGGGCTTCAAACTGAGCTGAGCTGGTAATGAACCAGATCAGATTTAAAGTTCTATTTCCTCAAGCCATTGAGTAAATCTGAAATGGTAAATAGCTACCTAACAGGATGTTTTAAGTTTTACCTAACAAGTAAGTACTTCCATTTTGAGTTATTAAAAAAACCAAAAACAAAAACACCATCAAACATACTTACTTTACATAAAACTTCAACAGGAGTGGACATCTTTTTTTCAGTAATCTTTTCAAATAGTTGTTTCTTTGTTGCAGCCTGGAGAAAATGAAAAATTCAATCACATAGTAAATATTACTATACTATTAATATACTAAACAAAATAATGGAGATCCAAGAGAAGTCTTAAGGCATAATTTTAATACACATAAAAATGCTTCTGGTTTTAACATTTGTTAGTTTTTGAGGAGTCTCAAGATGCTATTTTACTATTAGGAAAAGGTGAGTTTATCAAAACAACAAAATGTAAGAACAGATGGGGTCAAATTTGGAAAAACAAGGCAAAACCAAAAGTAGACCAATTTAAAAAAAAAACCTGTCCTTGTTAGATGGTGTCATTATAAAGTTAATTGTATAAGAATATTCTCAAGTCACAAGTCTCCGCTCTTTTAAGTCACAGCCCTCTCCCATCCAGATACAACCCAGAAGGAGTTACCAAAGAGTGGCAGCTTATTGGAAACTCTTCTTCAGTCATAATGGGATTACTCTGATTTGGAATGGACATTAGAAGTTAACTTGTGGGAGCTCTAGTGGGAAAAGGCTGCATAGTAATGCCAAAAACATGCTGTTCAAATCCACCAGCTGCTCCTCAGGAGAAGGATGGGCAGTATCTTCCAGTGCAATTAACTGCCTCTGAAAACCTGCCACTGGGTCAACTATGGGTCAGTTCCGACTCAACAATACACAACAAAAACAACAGAGCTTGTAATAAAGAAAATAGGGGAAATAAAGCTAATTTGTCCAATATGTACTTCTATTTCTGAAAAGAAAAGGAAATTTACAATGTGAACCTGTAACTTACCTTTAGTCCTTGCCATGGCAGGCTTGTTCTATTAAAATACATCAAAACATATCCTAATGATTCCATGTCATCTCGGCGACTAGAAAAGAGAATTTCAGGAGCTGATATTATTATGGGTAGGTACACAAGAAGAAAGTTTCCTAAATTAAGATAGAGTACTATTCAAAGTCCCTCACAGTGCCTCTTTTAAGAAGGTACTTGTCATAAACAAAATTATGAAAATAAATAGTTCTAGTTTTTTAAAGAGCAGCAAAAAATTTCAGCTTAGCAACTCTCTAAATAAGGTTAATGAAAATACTGGATTCCAAGTTTTAGAGAAGCTAATAAAAATAAGGAATATTGGTAAGAATATACATTTTAAAGCTAATTAAACATTTATATGAAAGCATGTGTAGATTTATACAGATATGTAATTATATATATGTACATACACAGAGCCTTGTGATACTTTGGTCTACAAAAAGACACATTATTTAATCACATGTATTCATGTGCATCACTCTGAAATGCATAAAGCCCAATATCAGCATTAAAAAATATCGTCAGCTAAATATGAAACATCAAGCTAAAATTGCATTTCGCTTTTAACTCTTCCATCATAAGGTATTCTCTTCCCCAGAGATTTTTTAATGAAGAAATTAAGAAATCTCATTTAAATGGCTTCCCTGTATTATTAATGCAGCAGGTTAAAAGATTAATAAGCATCACTCAAATGTTCAGCCAATGTTTGGCTAAATAAACGTTTAGACATTTTACAAATGAATTCAAATACTTCAAGTATCAATTAATGGCAACTGCTACAAATAGGACACTCAATGCCATCAAGTTGGCTGACTCCTAGCAACCCTTTATCAGGTTTCTGAGGCTGTAAACTTAATGGAAGAAATGCCATCCTACTCTCATGGAGAATGGTGGATAAGAACAGTAAACACGAGGCCTTTTGGTTGGCATGGTAACTTTCTATGGATTAGGCCACCAGAACTCTACAAATATGGTAAGACTATCCAATTTTCAAACTCACCTCTGTTCAATACCAAGATGTGCATTGATGCTAGCATATCGGGCAGTGCCAGTAAGATTTTTATCTTCTCTGTATGGTATGTGTTGTCGTGTCCTGTTGTCTCTGTACTTTTTGGCCAAACCAAAATCAATAAGGAATAACTTTAAAAGAGAAATAAATAAACATTAGGTTTCCAACTTTGCTCATGTAAATGGGTTCTTACTTATTAATGGCATTTATTCAATCAAAATAGACATCAGAAGCAGAATAAGACTTAACACTCCATCAAGAAATCAAGTATAGGTAAGTGGTTTATCCTGTTGCTTACATATTTTTAATTATATAATCAAGAGCCTATCTTTTATACATTTCTAGCGAAGAATGATAGCAAAGTTGAAAACTATGCTGTCTGCTATAATGAAACCTGACATCCTGTTGTTACTCATACTAAACACAAGGGTTTAAAAAAACCAGACAATCTCAAACCCCTTCCTCCTATTATAAAGGTTCAATGTGTCACTAGAACGCTCATTATCTAAATGAAGATAACACTGACAGTTTGATATTCCCAATAAAAATCACAATTTTTATTAACAAAATTACTCTATTTCTTAAGGAAACATGTTACTATTATATAAATACTCAGGCTAAACATCTAAAAGATGACAAGTTAGCTATGTATCTGTCTCTCTCAAGGTGGCTTACAATTACATTTTAAACATAGCAACAACAACTAAAAACCAAGCTAGTACTTTAGAGCAAAGTAATGCTTTGTAATGTCTCATTTATATGGCACCCAGGGAGTGGTGTTGTGGGGAGCCATTGAGTTGGAACTGACTCATAGTTTGACCTTCCAGTAGGTTTTCAGAAGTTGTAAACTGCACGACAGGTGATTCTGGATTTGAACTGAGTTGACTTCAGGCTGGCAGCACAACTCCTTACCAGTAGGTCACCAGAGCTCTTCTAGCAAAATAATAAGTCACTTATCCAGAATGTAATTAATTCAAGTTTACTCTAATACTCTCGGAGAGGGAGTAAACCAAAATCCTTGATGAGGAAAACACCTTTTTCCTCACATCACCCATCTACCTACAATCTAACTAATTTTTGAGTATCATAAAAATCACTCATTACATTGCTATAATCTGCAAAGATTATCAAAGTAGGCAAGCTACATGTTATTCTATTAGACAGCCTTGCCATATTGTTCTTTTCTAGGTCTGCCTCACTTTTTTGTTCTATTAGTCATAAATTAGGGCTTTCCAGCCATAGTTCACACTCTTAATTTGCTAGGGAACTATAATCCAGTCAGAAAAAAATCAATATAGAGTACTGAGTGATTTAAGGGGGTCAATGAGTTGGGGAATGGGAAGAGTGCTAAACCAACTAGTCCTCTTAGGAGAATGAGTAACAGTTGTTTCCAGCTAAGTACTACAATCTAGTCTCAGTTATACTTTGCATAGTATAAGGTCTGACATACTTTCCCCACATGAACAATGAGATACTTTTTTCTCTTGACCTAATTTACATATATATTAGATACCTTTTAAATATATATTATTTAGACCAAATTCTTACTAAATATAATGAAAAGCTAATTTCATAATCAGCTAAGTTATGAAATATGGAAAAAATAAAGCTCACATGGTAAATTTTGATATGCAAACCACTCAGCATACAAACAGCACAATGACTTTTGTTATGTAAATAAAAATTATAGCTAAGTTCTGCAAATTCATACTGAAACAAAACATGGGAAAAGGAAACATGAAAGAACCACCAGCTTCATAGTATTTTAAATATATTCCAAGAAATGTGGATTTTGAAGGAACAATTATCACAGACTCTCCTCTGAAGAGCTATTCTTAGACTGTCTTTTTAGTATTTCAATATCGTAGAGAAAAACGGAACACTGATGTGATCATATATTGTTAATTTTATCCACAGATACATCTATATACAAAGCGCCATTTAAGATCCAATAACCAGACCCAACTAAAAGAACTGTGATCTTTCCTTCCACAACTCTAAAGAGGAAGAAAAAAAAACAACCCAAAAACAAAAAACAACCATCTATCAAGTAAACTAAATACATCAATGCTTTCATCCTACACATTTAATAACAAAACTAAAAACTAGGTAACCAATTTAAAATCTTCGTTCCTCATAAAAATAAATCTACAAAAGAAATATGATGCTAAAAAAAGTATACTACTATTAAGCAAAAGAAAGGAAAACTACTTGAAATTAAAAAAAATCACTCTTAGAACCTCATTATCTTCTGGTACTCATCATCAAGGCCCTTTAGCAGCTGTGCATCAGGAATCTAAAAACTAAGATCTAAAGACTTTGATACAATCAAAGAACCACAAAGGCAGAACCAAATGCATAAAAGTCAATATCCAGGAAGGCACAAGACAGTGTATTTTTCGGGTTTTTTAAAAGTAGTTTTTTAAACAATGTTAAGATAATGTATGTATTATTATTTTTATGTTGTGTAGCAACAAATCGGATCTGACTAGTACAGGAGGAGGTTGCCCCTCCTTCTCCAGCAGAGCTTCTGGTGGATTTGAACTGTACACCTCTGGGATTGTAGTGCAGCTCTTGCCACTAGGCCACCAGAGCTTGCCAAGATAATGTATTTTTATTGATTGGCACATGCAAAAGGAGGAACTAATTCCTTTGGTGGTTAAATTGTGGATTTTTAAAGTAATGATATATTCTAAACAAAAGTTGTACCTACACCTTATTCTTCAAAGGTAAAAATTTCTTAAAAACTAGTATTTTGATAAACTGGAAATTTCATCTTTTATAGGTGAATTTTCTCTAGAAAGGTTCTATATTTTTAAAAAAAGAAAGGTTCTATTTTTTTTTTTAAAAAAGGTTCTATTTTTAATTTTTTATACTAACAATTTTTCTTCTACCTCAGGATATTCTATAAAATCAAGGTCATTTCTCCTCAAAACAAGCTAACATATGTAGATAATATAAACAATTGAAAACAACTTTATGTATACTATTTATGCTATAAAATGTAAAATATAATGGAAATGATAAGTAAATGAAGGTACAAGAATTTTAAAATTATATAATCTCATACTGCACGTAGTTATCTCAACTCTAAGCCTTTTTTCCAACCAAAATTTGTCACCATAAACAATATTTGTCTATGAAAAGAATTTTCAAAACCTTCTTAGTATTAGGAGGTGCCCTGTAGAATAATCCCGAGTATCATGGAAAAGGATTTACAAGACAATGTAGCAGATATATGTGGGTAATTACAATTCCCACAAGGTAAAATCTTATATAAAATGTAACACTTTTCTTTTGGGATCATTAGTTATGTCACTATCACCTTCTAAATATATAAGTAAATATAGTAAGTATAGGCAAGATTAAATTTGTGATTCAAACTCAGTAAAATTAACTTCTACAAAAGTAAACTTGGTATTTGAGACATTCTACTTAAGAGCTGAGCATCTGGATATTTACTGGGCTGTTTAATATATCTAGCCTACAAGAAAACAAAAATCATCAGATTATACAGTCATCTATCTGAAGCATTACCAATGTATCATTTTAATTGATGAAGTTCAACTATAGGAATGCTTTATTGTTAAGAACAAGATCTTCTGGTTAGAAAGTACACAGTGCTTTTTAACCAGAGATTTGATTCTAGTTGAACGAATTCAGACCAAGATCAAGTCTAGAAATACTAGGTCTGAAAGGTGATCTATACTTACCTGAGTTCATCATTAGGGAAGGGAAGAGAGGTGAGGTAGGACATTCATTAAGCAGTGATCGACTGAATAGATATATTTCATGCATTAAATTCTGCAATGCCAAATACATATTCAAACTTTTTACCTGAAGTTTACCGTTAGGTAAAGAATTTCAATGAGATCAACATACCATTTCTTTATATAGATGTTAGAGCTCTAATTATAATCCCATTTTTCATTTTCTAAACTTTGTAAGTTTATGTAAAAGCCACAAAGAAACATCTTAGTAATATTATGTTTGCCAAGTATGTCTGAATAATGCCAACGTAAGAGGTGCTTGAACAAGATCTACATTCTCCAGAATAAAACAAAAATAATAAAAATAAAACAATAAAAAAGAAGAGCACATGAATTTGGGATTGAGGTTGGAATAGGAGACAGTTTCAGACCTGGTTTAATCCTGAGAAAGATGGGTCCTGAGAAGTACTAACAGTCATGCTTCTTTTCCTCTTCCCCACTGGAGATTCTAAACACTAAACAGACAATAGAGGGTGGCAGTGCATCAAACAGTATTGCTTACATTGCAACAATGGCCGGCGCAGACAGGCAACACCGAGGCATTAAAGAAAGAACAGGGTAGCCAAATGCCATCCTTCTTCCACCAAGCACTGTAGCGTCTCAGTTTTCCAAATAAAAAAAATCACATTCTCAAGAATATTTGAATCCTAGAAAATGCTCAAATTTTTTAATGCCACTATATTGTGTCACTGCCTGAAATAGGGATAGCAATGGTGACATTTGGCTCTTTGATTTCTTTAACTCATAAATGGGAATTTGGATCTGCAATCTTTGCTGCCCTTCCCCCCAAAAAATATTGTATGGGGGTAACAAATCTTCAGTAAGGAAGAGGTAGAAGGCATTTAGTCACCTTAAAATTTCTTTGTAATAAGCATGCAGGGCTGATTATTAGAAATGATGTGCAAATTCACCAAGACTTGGAGGTTACTCCTAAAACATCAAATTCAGAACAATTTTTCAAATAAAAAAATTTTTTCTTTAAAAAGTGACATCAAAAGCTTCCCCAAACTAGGCCTCTCCCTCTACTAACAGAAAAGTATCAGAACAAGTTGGCTGTAGAATCCAGGCTTTCAAATTTGGCATTTTAAAACTGGAATACCAACTACATAAATAAAACACCAGTTCAAAATGTTGTTCAAGAGAAGTTATTTGATATGGACCCTCATTTTAAATAAAACCCTTTCTACCTCAGGGTTTCTCTGAAACTGTACAGCAGCAAGCAGTTTCACAATTCTTTCTGATAGCTATAGAGAGGACAAGCCCTAAAGCCCTTAATCACTGGGGAACCTGGATTTCTTAACACAACTAAGCAATTAGCAAACTGCTTTTGACCAAAAAAAAAAAAAGAGAGAGAGAAAGGAGAAAAAAAAAGGCAGGGGCATATTACTTAGGCCATCATCTAATTTCAAAGTACAAAAAAAATCATGCACTGCCACAATAATCTAAAATGGCTATGCAGAACACAGATAACTTGGGGATAATTAATGAATTTTTAGGGATAAGAAAATGGAAAGGTGAAGCTAAGAAATGGCCAACAGAAGATAGTCAAACTGACTGGAAAAAATCAAGACCAGTAATTTTTTCAACTGAATTACCAGGTTTTGTAACAAGAGGAAGAACCTGGATGCTTCATGGAAAAACTACACAGGATTTTTATTTAAAAAAAAAAAAGAAAAGAAAGAAAGAAAAAAAAAAAAAGATGCAATTTGGGAATAAGCTATGTAGATTAAACTCTTCATTATTTAAAAAAATCAGTTTCAACGTTCCCCCCTCCCCAAAAAAACCTTTAAAAATTTTTTCCTAAGCTTGGTCAGATCAAGTAATGTCTCAAACATTAACAAGTAACATCAATTCTAATAGTGACTCCAAGTTGGCATTCATACAGGCAAACAAAGGTAAACATTTACAGCTACAACTAGAAACATCAAATATTCCCTAATGGTTAAAACAAATGGGAATCTTCCTTTCAAAAACAAATCAAAAATACCAATAAAAACAAAAAAGTCCCCAAGTTGTCCTGAAGTTGAGAGTTTCCATCAGATCATAACATGCTTAGTGCATTGCCAATGCTGCCTGTCTGCCCGAGCTCAACATTTAATTGATATATTAAGCAATTTACTCAAACTAATCAATGAAGTAAAAATGTGAACATAATTAGTTTCTAACTACAGTCATGCGCCACTATCTAAAACCCAATTACCCCATAAATTCAGTCATCCTCAGAGAACCAAATGAACACTAGTTTTATTATATGAATGCTCTTTTCACGTAATTATTTTCCTTTAAAAAGGAGGACAGAGATCCCACCCAAGTAAGAAATTGTCAACTACTTTGGAAGCAGGCCCAAAAGTTATCCTTATGAATACAAATCCAAGGAATTCTTATTATCAACTATGCTTAGTCAGCAAATGTTAACACTATGGTGACAGATGGGTCAGTAGTTCCCACACTGGCATAAGCACATATTATAGAGAAGTCACACTTCAGAGCCAACGGTTAAAATGGATTTTTTAGCATTCAGGAGAAAAAAAAAGTGTGATTTTTATATTATCCAAGTGAATGTAAAATAGATACAACTATTCAATAGCTAAAAAAGGTAGATAATTACAATTCATTATAAAGCTTTGGAATTTTAAATTTCCATATTAAGGTAACTAGCCTTGGTTGGCTAAGCTATAATTTATTTCAAGTTACTAAGTTAATAGAGTTAGCTGATTATTTTCTAACACAAACTTTCAAAGCAATTTTCAAAAGCAAAGTGAACTTACTATGGCTTTTTAAAGACTAAAGTTTACCAAAGCAATTCTTGGAGATATTACAGTCTTCGTTTTTTCTCATGCAAAGAGTGTATGACTAACCTTATTACAGTGACGCCCAATACCCATTAGGAAGTTATCTGGTTTAATGTCTCTGTGTATAAAATTCTTTGTATGCACATATTCAATTCTACTGATCATCTGTAAAACAAAAGGGGAAAGGAAATATAATTAAGTGATTTAATTAATGAAAGAAAGTAATGCATTTTCCAATGTAAACTTGTTTCAAATTACTGCTGTTAAAATGTCACAAGTATGTTTTGAGAGTACACAAAAGCAGCACTGAAAATATCAAATCGAAGAGGCACCAACAGGCATTGGTTAGATAAACAGAAAAACAAAACAGGAGCTCACCCAATCTTATTCTCAAATGAAGCCCACCTGGGACTGTGTGTGCCATCAAAGTGGGAGGTAGCTCACAGGAGGCCACATTGAGTGGCGTGCAGCTCAGGCCCATTGTACAGCGGCAGCTGCCCAAGCCAAGTGTGGCAGTGAGCAGCTATACCAGGCAGGTAGAGGTGGGAGGTATGCTCACCTGCTCCCCTCACTTGCCCAACTAGAGAACAAGAACCATGGGGTGGCCCATCTCTAGGCCAGGAGCCCTCATTAGCTGGGCACACATGCCCTCTCATGCTTTGTGTTTACCCCACCCTCTTATATATCCTCCTACCTTTCTTTCCAAGCATGATGGCCCTCTCTAAGAACTGGTCCCTCCTGGCCACAAATCTGAAGTACGTGAGACAGTGTTTCAAAATCCTTGCCTCCAAGCAGCAGCCTGGTTTTACCCCCTCTAGGATAGACCTATTTGTTCTCTTAGCAGTCCATGGTATGTTCAATACTTTTGCCCAGCACCACAACTTAAAGGCATTTATTCTTCTGCCATCCTTAGTCATTGTCTGCTCTCTGATACATGGCAATTACAAAGACCATGGCTTGAATCAGGAACACAATGAATCAGGAACACTCGTCTCTAGACTTATGTCATTATTCCTCAGCACTCGAGAGGTCCCTGACAGCAGATTTTCCTAATCCATCTTTTGATTTCCTGGATGGTGGTACCAGAGTGTTGATTGTGGAACCAAACAAGCTGAAGCTGTTAAAAATCTCTCCAACATCTATCATGATGGTGCCAATTGGCCCTGTAGTGAGAATCTTCGTTTTGTTTTTTTTTAATGTTGGGCTTCAATCCATATTTAAGGTTGCAGTCCTCGACCTACTGCAGAAAATGCCTCATGTCCTCCTCAGTTTCAGTAAGCAAGGTTGTGTCATCTACATAAGACAGGTTGTTGATAAGCCTACCTCTAAGCCTAATGTCAAATTCCTCTTCACGGAGTTCAACCTCCTGGATGATCTATTCCACCTACAGACTGACAAAGTATGGAGAAAGGATGCATCCCTGGCATACACCTTTCCTGAATTTGAACCATGTAGTGTTTCCCTGGTTTTTTCTGGACTGCCTCCTGGTTCAAGTATAGGGGTCACATGATGAGCACAATCAAATGTTCTGGGATTCTCATTCTTCTCAAGGTTAGCCACAATTTGATGTGAGTCACATTGTCACATGCTTTTTTGTATAGTCAATGAAACACAGACGAACATTCTTCTGGTATTCTCTGCTTTCAGCCAAGGTCGATGTCACATTGGCTATGATATCCCGAGCACCTAAGCCCCCATGGCCTGCCCATATGGCAGCTCTCTGTTGATGTACTGTTTCAGTCATTGTTGGATAAGCAGGATCTTGCATGCATGTGGTATTAATGAAACTGGTTTGATAATTTCCACATTCTAGTATTCTTAAAAACAAATTAATACTCTATGATTTAGAAATGTATTTTTTCCCCATTGTTCTCCAACTCATGGCAGTGTGCAGGCTTCTTGAAAGATGCTGCCAGACTGCTTTTGAAAGTTATTATTGTAAAAGGGCTTTGGGCCTTTTGTTCATGGGGTCGCTATGACTCATGCTCAACTGGAAGGCAATCAGTAACAGTTGAGTAGAGCTCACAGTAACCCGATAACAACAGATCTGAATGAACCCTGTCATAGTGTTATCATGTGACATACTGCATCCCACTGCTTCATTCACTATGTCACTCTATCTTGCTAAGAGTATTTACTCTCTTTCAATGTTCCAAGAAACAGACCCACCTAACAACACGCTCAAAGTGTGTGCAACAAAGCATCTTCCTTGCCTCCAAGAAGCAATTTGTCTGCATTTTCTCCAAGATTTATCTTACCTACTTGTTCTTTTTGCAGGCTACAAGAATTCATAGTTCCATCAATATTCTTTTCCCTAATTTTATTTTAGTACTTTTTTTATTTTCCTAATTGGATAAGTGCAAGGAAGTAGAAGTACATGTACAGATAGTATACGTACTTGGGTATAAAAGTTCCTGAAAGAAGATAAAAGACTTTGGTCACTTAATTTACATCTATGTGTCCCAGCTAGATAATATCCACCATTACATTATGACTATTACAACACTGGGAAAGATCAAACAAAAGATAATTAAAGGCTCAAATTACTGACACTTCAAGTGTTACCTATCATTTACAAGCAAGATTTAACAACTGCTTTTCAGCAACTCCTTGCCCATGTTACCAGTATACTCAACAAAGATGCCCACCGTAGAACCACCTATAGCATCTTAGTTTTCCACCATTTTGCACTCTACTTAGCTCTGAACCCTTCCCTATCCTCAGCCAGTCTGACTCCAACACACCTAATCTCATCACCCCAGTTACTGTTGTCAATCCATCTCATCTAAGGACTTCCTCTCCTGCACAGTCCCTTCACCTTTCTAAGCATGTTCTTTTTTAAAGGACATCTAAAGACTGGTCTTTCCTGGACAGCTGCCTAAAGTATGTGAGACAGAGCTTCAAAATTCTTGCCTACAATGAAAACTTGGTTTCATCCTAAGACAGACCTATTTAATATTCTCTTAGCTGTCCATGGTATATTCAGTACTCATCTCCAACACCACAACTCAAAGGCAGCAAAATCAATTCTTCTGTCGTTCTTAAATCATTGTCCAGCTCTCTGATGCAGTGCATATAGCTGCAAAGACCATGGCGTGGATCAGGAACACCTTAGTCTCTAGACTTATGTCATTGCTCCTCAGCACTCTAGAGAGGTCCTTGACAGCAGACTTCCCCAATGTAATTCATCTTTTGATTTCCTGACTGCTGGTGCCAAGAGTGTTAACTGTGGAGTCAAGCAAGCCGAAACTGTTAACAACTTCAATTTCTTCTCCATCCATCATAAAGTTGCCAGTTGGGCTAATGGTGAAACTCTTTTATCATCTTCTTTATTGACATTTTTTTTTAAAAAATGTATGTGTGTGTGTGTGTGTACTGTTGAATCTGATCCTACTAGTACAGGAGGACATTGCCCCTCCGTCTCCAGGGGAGCACCTAGTGGATTTGAACTGCACGCCTTAGGGATTTCAACACAGCTTCTTGCCACTAGGTTATCAGAGCTCCTTAAAACTCTGTCTTCTTAATTTTGAGCTTCGATCCATATTGAAGACTATAGTCCTTGACCTTCTGCAGCAACTACTTTAGGTCCTCTGCAGTTTCAGCAAGCAAGGTTACAGAATATAATCAATATGAATTATGCCTCAGTTCATAATGTACCACCAATAGATCATTATAAAAATCTGCTAATATTTGTCTGAGCCAACTGGTAGTTTTTGTTAAGCTCTGAGAACATCAGATACTGATTATAGAAAGTGAACACTAATTCTAATCCTCTCAATTTAGATTACAGACAAATTCCACCTCAATTGTTATAACCTCATTTTACTTTCTAACTTCTTGAATATTTCTAACAACATAAATGCCATTTTCCTTTGCAGTACTGTCTTATGCACATTTAGTATAATATGAAGTACTTCTAACAATTTATGATTCTTAGAACAAATCTTGACCAAAATTTGACCTATATATTAATAAATTCCTATTAATAGTTTCCTACTATCTTTACTGTTATCTTTCCCCCTCAAATCTTGTTCCTGGCCCTATTCCTCCCACACTAAGCTAGGTTTCTCATTTCTCAAGGTCAAAAGGTAAAAAAACCTAAAAAAATAGACTAACTCAATCATTAGACAATACATGAACTGTAACCATTTTATCTTCAAAATTCCTCTGGGTTTACTTAAAACACCATCAGTGACACAAAGATACCATCTAACTGGTGAAAAATGCTTCTTCAGTTTATTTTAGCACTCTATTCCCCTGAAAACATAGCTTTCATAATCAAAACTCATTGCCACTGGGTTTCTGAAGCTGTAAAGCTTGACAAAAAGGCTGGCCCATCTTTATCCAAGAGAGCACCTGAGAGATTTTAATCTATTATCTTTCTGTTTGTAGCCCCCACACCTACCCTATCACGAAGGTCCCACATAAAACACACATATAATACTAACTACAGAATACTAACTACATCAATGTATAAAAGAAACCTGAAAATCCAGATTCTTGGAACAAATCCTCTTCCAATACCAAGGGATTACTGTGTATGCACATGTATTTACCTACACCTATCCACTAAAAATCTTACAAGTAAAACAATTACATTCATGAGGAAACAATATCTCACTTGAAATTATAGAAGACAACCACCTCAAGTTATGAATGTCACACTCACAGATTCATTATTTGTCTTTTAATATTATGTAAAATTACCCTTACTTGGAAAGGACTAAAACAAAAACATTCTAACCTTTCCATTTGTTACACAGTGGCTTTTAAAATCATTACAAGTATCTCTTCATGTATTAGAGTAAAGCCAAATAAGAATGTGTGTACTGCTTCCAACTCAACCTACAAAGTAAGATATATTAAAAGATATATTTTATATACTTGTAATATAATACCTGAATGAGTATCTCCTCCTATCACAAAAATATTTTTAAAAGAAATGGAACATTTAAGGTTAAAGAAACAGCATACGTGGTCATATTCTAGAGTTCTGAACAAACAGAAGTGGGATTAGAAGTAGCCCCAGTTTCTAGTTTCATCAACTCTAACGTACCTGGTCAGCTAACATAAGTACAGTTTTCATTGTGAATCTTCTTGAACAAAAATTGAAGAGGTCTTCAAGACTGGGTCCAAGAAGATCCATGACTAGCACATTGTAATCTTTTTCTTGACCATACCACCTAATAAACAAAAAGTGGAAGAGAGAGCATTGTAAAAAATTATCACCAAATTTTTAAAAAATTCTTAAGCCCTAAGAACACAAGTTTTCCTTCACATGATAAACTCATTGTTTATGCAAGGATGGTTCAACATTAGAAAAATCAATATAAGACATCAAGAGAATACAGGAAAAGGTCCCATGATCACCTCTGAGGGAAGAAAAACATTTGATAAAACTCAACATCCTTTCTTGATGAAAACCCTAAATAGAACCCAAATATAATTTAAGTTAGGGAATATGTTTAAAGTGAAAAGCTATTACATATAACAGAGAAAGACTGAGAAACAAGTTTCTGGGTTTGCTCTCCACATTTATTCAATATTGCCTAGCCAGAACAATATGGCATAGGTGACCATCCCCCCAAAAAGAAGGGAATTCAAATTATAAAATGTGCAAAATTATCTTTACTTGAAGATTACATGACCTACAAATATATTACATCAAAACATCCTATAGTTAATAGAGAAGTTTAGCTAGATTGCCAGGTACAAGGTCAGCAAACAAGAAACCAGACTTCTTCCATAAACCAACACTGAGAAAAAAGAAATTAAGTAAATCCTTTTAAGAGAATAAAGTTAGGGGTAAATCTGTCCAGGGACACAGTGGGACTTAATCCATGCAAAACAACAACAAAACCCCAAAAATCCATTGCTGAAAGAGGTGAAACAGTTCAAATGGGAAGATGTATATTCTGTGATCACAGATTAGTTATGTTAAAAATGTCAGTGCAACCTACAGATTCAACATAGTCTCGACCAAAACTACACCTCTTTTTACAAAAATAGAAAATCCTCAATTTTACATAGAAAAGACAAGAAGCCCACAATAGCTAAACAATACTGAAAGAACATTTCCTGATTTTAAAATTTATTGATGGGTGGAAGAACCTCTCCAATAAATGGTGCTGTGAAAATTGGGTTTCCACATGCAGAAAAATCCAACAAGATCTATTTCCTATGCCACACCCTATCAAATAAAGAAAATGTGCGAACAAAAAAATTTTTTTACAAAAAAAGTTTTCAAATTAGCAATAATCGTGCCTTGGACAGACCTCATGAGCTGTAATATTGCCACTGTGCAAAGCTACCAAAAACATTCTTAAAAAACCTCACCACTCCCCTTAAATACCCTCCTCCCCACACGACTTATAAACTCCCCTTTTAACTCTTGTCAGACTTATCATTCATCAATGTATTTTTTTAGTGATTGTTGTGTACCATAGAGTCTAAGTGACCCTCCAGCAGGCTTCAAGGCTGTTAACTGCACAGGGGGAGACTGCCTATCCTTTTCCAAGGAGCAGCTGGTAGATTCAAATCATGTGCCTTTGGAATTGCAGATAGGCTACGAGAGCTCCGAAAAGAAATGAAACATTAAAATTAAAAAACTGTTATTCAGGAAGAAATTTTACTGAAGGCACATATCTAATAAGAATCAAGTAGCACAAAGTTGTTTTGTTCCATGGAGGAATCTACCCATAGCTACAGAGCTGACCCTCCAATGGGTTTTCAAGAGGGAGTAAACCACAGGGTGGAAGACTGCCCACCCTTTCTCTCAGAGCAGCTAGTGTATTGGAAATCCATGCCTTAGGGATTACACCATAGTTTACCACTAGGCCACCAGAGTGCTGTATCTACCTATCTATCTAATTTCAAGAACTTAACAAAAATAACTCAATCATAAAGAAAAGTCAAGTTATGCCTGCTTTTATTGCTTGCCCTCTAAACCTATACAGAAATTACATCTAATTAGAAAAAAACAAAATGCAAGATGAGATACATATACTAAAAGATTAATGGACATTAGATGGAGCTACAGAAGTCTTTTGAAAATGGTTTGTTGCCAGTCAGATACTGAAAAGATAAAGGATAGGGAAAACAGAAAAGGATATACCAAGACAGGCCCAAAGCAAAAACAAACATCACAGACTGTAAGGCTGTTATAGAAGGAAGAAAAGAAACTAAACAAACATTTCAGAGCTGTACTACAGACTCATCAATGGCAGAACTTTATATTCTGTAAATAACTAGAGAAACAGTTTTTGGTTAATGTGAAACATAGATTAGTTATTTCAGAATTAGTCTTTGCATTTGAAAACAGTATGAAAATGGAAAAGTAGAGAAGGTGTGACAATGACAAGAGGGCCAACTGGTGGTACAGTGGTTAAAACAAAAGTAAGTAGTGTGAACCTACCAGCCACTAAGTCCAGCAGCCAGTTTCTAGAAAGATAAAATCCCTGAGAATCCTAAGGGGCAGTTCTATTGTGTCCTATGGTGTTGCTGTCAATCAACTTGAAGGCAATAGGCTTGATTATATAATAGTTGGAGTTCTGAAACTAAGTATTTTTTTTTGAGAACTCTCTTAATAAAGTCGAAAATATTCAGAGAAAATAACCAAAAGGATAAAATATCCCCAAGTACTGTTAAAGATTTCTAAAAATGAGAAATAACAGAATTCCTTTTAAATGAAAATACTAAAGTTTGTATTGGCTCCTTAAATTGTTCATACTTATGAACATGAGAGCCAAATATATATATATATATA